>NC_083229.1:111287055-111637426 GCF_032191835.1 Heteronotia binoei
AATAGGTAGCTATCACCATACCACTGAAAACCCCCCAAAACATTGAAGGTTACCCTCCAAAGGCCAACTTAAACAATTCAGACTTGCATGCCCTGAAAAAACTAAGCAAGTCTGGCAGGGTACAGGTGTCATCCAAGAGTGTATTCCATAGGGTATGACTAGGAGCTTCAACTGAGAAGGTCCTTCCCTGGTGGCATCAAACTAAGCCATCCTGTGGCCCCTAAAGGATGACTGAAGGAAATGTGGGGGGTTGTAATCAGTGTTCCCTCTAAGATGAGTTAGTGTGAACTAGCTCATAGTTTTTTAGCCTCCGGCTCACAATTTTTTGTCTTAGCTCAGGAAAAATGGTCCCAGAGCAAATGAATGTATTCAGTAGCTCACAACTTTAATGTCAGTAGCTCGCAAAGTAGAATTTTCGTTCACAAGATTCCACAGCTTAGAGGGGGTATTGGTTGTAATGGGAAAGGTGGTCCCATAGGTATGAGGGTCCCAGATCACTAAGGGCTTTAAAGGTTAGCACCAACACCTTGAATTGGAGACAAAGTCTAATTGGTGGCCAGTGCAGCTGCCACATAATTTGAGGGTTTTTTAAAAAACATTCTCAAATGAAAGTTGGGATACAGAAAGAAAGGAATTAGGAGAAAGAAAAAACCATCAAATATTTTTCAGATATCATGAATAGTTACATATAACAAGGAAAATCAGCTAAATTAATAAAAATACATTTTTTTTCAAATATAGTAGCAGATAATAAAACATCACAAGAATATTTTCTCTCTGAAAGAATAAACATAATGTTACAAAATATTCAAAGAAAATCTAGTAGAAATAAGAAAGGTTACATCTCTAGCATTAAGAAGAAGAAGAAGAAGAAGATATTGGATTTATATCCCGCCCTCCACTCCGAAGATTCTCAGAGCGGCTCACAATCTCCTTTACCTTCCTCCCCCACAACAGACACCCTGTGAGGTGGGTGGGGCTGGAGAGGGCTCTCACAGCAGCTGCCCTTTCAAGGACAACCTCTGCCAGAGCTATGGCTGACCCAAGGCCATTTCAGCAGGTGCAAGTGGAGAAGTGGGGAATCAAACCCGGTTCTCCCAGATAAGAGTCCGCACACTTAACCACTACACCAAACTGGCTCTCCACGATAAATTGGCTCTCCAAGATAAATTATGATAAATATTACACTGGATTTGAGCCTTCATTGTAACCTACATATTAATCATTTATTTTATTGTAAATCTTATTCTTACTAAATATCTCAAATACTTAAAAGATTGGTACCATTAACAATTTTCACATAATAATCAAATAGATTAAAAATTTTCACATTTTGTATTAAATCAAGCAACTAATTATTCCCATAATATGAATAATAAGCTTCCTATTTCTGCTGATTCCCTTTGAGCAGTCTTTTGTTTACATGGTCAATTTTGCCGTTATCACATACTCAGCTAGTTTTTGTTTCCAGATCTCTATAATTGGACATTCTTTTATCTTCCATTTCATTGAAATGTTATTCTGGTAGTCGTTAATATATATCTAAAGAAGTCTTGTGAAGTTCTTTCCATATTGTCTGGTAAAATTCCTAGGTTTCATTAGGAATTAATTTTTTTAAAAAAAAAAAATTAGAATGTATTTTTTCTAGAATCTCTTCATCTTGGTGCAGGTCCACCACCATGGTAAAAGGTGCTTTCAAGCTCTTTTATACAAATGTCTTCTTTTTTAAAATCCTGAAGCAATTTGAAAGTAAATCCACCATTTTATCTCCTTCCCTTCTTTAATTTCTTGCCATGACCATTTCTTCTTGTGGATTTATCATATCACAGAACTGGAATAATATGAGCTGAACATGATGTTCCAGTTAGCAACCTGGTAACTGCATTCTAGACAGCCTGCAATCTCCAAAGTGTTTTCAAGGGTAGCCCTATGTAGAGTGAATTGCAGTAGTCCAGTTTGGAGATGACTTAAACCAATGTGGCAAAGTCTGACACAGACAAGTAAGGAGCCAGCTGGCAGGCCTGGCATAAGTTTAAAAGTTCCAACCATACTAGCATGGACACTTGTTTATCCAGTGATAGTGCAGAATGCAACTATGGCAACCTAGCCCACTTCCCTCCCTTAAAGGCAGGATTTTCCCTACATTTTCCTCTCCCTGAGCAGTCTCTCCACTGTTCAGAGCTATCTCCCTGTTTTAATTGGGTAAGGAAATTCTTCTCTCACTAGAAAATCTATCCCTTTTTCTGGCCTGAATGGGGTTTTTACCTAACTACCCACTCCTCCTGCCAACCATTGTGTTAAACTGCTTTCAGTCAAGGGTAAACACAAACCCTGAGCAGTAAACCCTTTCTGTCATGGCTAGATTCAGACTTGTCAGTACTAGACACTTTTCAGTCAGGGCTGAATTCAGATTTACCTCTCCTCAGCATTCAGCTCTCAAGTCTCTCTCTGCTCAACTGACACGAAACAATTACATTCCTTGGAGCAGCCAGTCACTCAGGGATCTCTGGCTCTGTGAGGAATTAATCCTTTACAGTCCATTGCAGATTTACACAGTACTTCTGAGCTCTAAAGTGCAGTCTATCACAGCAACCACATCATGAAACTCTTTACAGAGTCTACAGCTATCAGCTGGACACCATCAAGTCTTGAGAGTGATTCTCCAGCTAACAGCGCAGCCTTTTCCAGCTTCATGACCTCCATCTTGGATAGATTCAGTTTCGGCCAACTTCCCCTTAACCATTGGATTACTGCATTCAGGCATTGAGAAAGTGCTAAGACCCCTGCCACTGGCAGCTTACCCAGCAAGAGGAAGAGCTGAGTATCATCAGTATATTGATGGCACCCAACTCCAAATCTTCTAATGATCTCAACAAGAGAATGAATATATGTTGGAGAAAGGATTGAACCCTGTAAGTCCCCACAATTCAGGTCTCATCAGAAAGACCTTTTCTCCCTAATAGCCACCCTCTAAGAGCATCCTTAGAGGAACAAGGAGAACCAACTAAGGACACTGTCCCTTACCCCCAGAGAGGTGAAGTGGGTCAATCAGGACCAAATGTTCAACTGTGTCAAAGGCCACTGATAGATCCACAAGGATCTACAGTGCTGACATGCCTTTACTCAGATGTAAATGGAGATCTTCAACCGAAGTGACCAGTTCTAGTTGCCCCAGTTTGTAATATGTTGATAATAATGCTGATCTACCTTACACATTTGTAATGCTAAACACTATAAAGGGCAGAAATAGTAAATTATTTAAACAGAGCTGTAGGTGAAGACAGACATTGTAAACATCAGTGGAACTGGCCTATATGCACATTTGCTGTGTTCAAATGATATTTTCAGAGCAGGGAATTTGTGTTCAGAACAACCATAATCTGAAAGTATATTGCTCTTCAAACTGAAAAGGGAGCTCCATTCATTCTAATGCTGTCTTGTTGGCTGTAAGAAACTAAGGACCCCATCAAGGAATTTACCATGTGCGCTGGTTTTTGCACGGCTTAAATTACCACATTGCCAGTCTTTTCTCCGAATATCTTAATTCCCAGACCATGCCAAGACTTTTTCATACTTTGCTATTTCTAAATGAATAAAATACAGTATTTCAAAGCTGAAAATCCTTGCTTATCTATTTGTCGTTTACTTATTTAAATTTTTATACTGCTTCTCTTTGATAAAGCACTTGAAGTAGTTTACAACAATGTACATCAATGAAAAGAGGTACAAAAATAGCATAATAAATATACAATATAATCCTGTGTAGCCAAATAAAATAATACAAAATACATAAAACCAATCTAATACCAACCCTAAAAATACCTATCAATAGAGAGATATTATGGGCCAGAAGCATGGCAGAATACTTCTGCCTTACAGAGTCTCTGAAACATCAGGTCCTGTTGCACTTGGGTGTCTTCTGACAGCATGTTCCAGAGGGAGGGTGCCACAATTGTGAAGGCCCTTCTCCTGGTGGAAGAAAGTCATGCAACCATGAGACTCAGGACCATCAGCAAGTCCCATGAAGGTGAATGATGGGCGTTCATAATGAGAGAGGCACTCCCATTAGTATGAGGGTCCCAGATCATTAAGGGCTTTAAATGTTAGAACCAATTCCTTGAATTGGATCTAGAACCTAACTGGTAGCCAGTGAAATAACAGACTACAGGGCTAAACAAGAAAGTCTGTTAAAAGTAATGGTGATGGGAAATACAATTAAAAGGGCATGACAAAATTACCAAGGTGAATAACTGACAGATTATCGGGGGGGGGGGGGGGGGGATGGAGGCAGGTAGGGAAGGCAGCATGGTATAGCCAGTCTCATCAGATCCCAGAAGCTAAGCAGACTCAGTACTTGGAAAGGAGACGACCAAAGAGGTCTTTGCAGAGGAAGGCAATGGCCAACTACCTCTGCTTCTCATTTGCCTTGAAAGCCTTAAAATAGCTGTGACTTGAAGAGACTTTACACACACACAATCAGCAGAGTAACTCAGATTTCTACTGAAGTCCATTAAACAAGGCTGACTCACAGGGAAGTAGAATGCCATGAAATCCATCTTCTAAAGCAGCCACTATCTCCAGCCGCCATTATCTCGAGGCTGGCAACACTATCAGTGGGATTAGACAGGACTAAGTTTGCATAGGGTGTCACTATAAATACCATAAAGCTGCAAATACCTCAGAGCATTTAGAAATACTGTTTGAATTATTGACTGAAAGAGAAGGCATATTGTTCAACTATTTTTCCTTTCCTTTCTTTCCTTTCATGAACATTAAGTGAGCTTTCAAAAAGAGAATGCTTGTTCATCTTAACCTATCTGTATTACAATGCACCATCACTTATAATTAGCACTTGCGTGGCTTATAGTTTAATTATTTTGACAGATTTATGGCTTGGGATTAAAACACAATCCTTTTCATGCCTGAATTTTTCCCTCTGCCATACAGAGGGAAAGATGGAAAATTAGAATGATCATTTCTAGCAAAGAGTGTAATGGTTCTTTTCAATGCTGGTGGTTCTGAGGCAGCACAGAATATCATTTTGTCACAATCTGACATTCATAAATAAGCTGCTCGGTGAAAATTCTATTCATATTGTGTGATTTAAACTTTTTTTCTCTTTCATTTAAGGCCACTAACATCATTAAGGGCTTTTGTTCCCACCAGACAAGTAGTCAAGGCAAGGTCTTCTAACCCCCCACCCCTGCTATTGTGAACACTCATAACAGAACTTTTTGAAAACCTAATCAAGGAAGAAGGGGAAAAGAAAAATGGCAGAGAACAGGAAGGAAGGAAGGAAGGAAGGAAGGAAGGAAGGAAGGAAGGAAGGAAGGAAGGAAGGGAGGGAGGGAGGGAGGGAGGGAGGGAGGGAGGGAGGGAGGGAGGAAGGAAGGAAGGAAGGAAGGAAGGAAGGAAGGAAGGAAGGAAGGAAGGAAGGAAGGAAGGAAGGAAGGAAGGAAGGAAGGAAGGAAGGAAGGAAGGAAGGAAGGAAGGAAGGAAGGAAGAGAAATGGTAGAACAGATAGGATGTAAAGAATGGTGGGGTGTTTCCAACCATGTGTGCCTGCAATGCCAATTTTTCTCATATTCCTCTCCATTGCATCTCCTGGAAGGATCATATCTGCGACTGTAGGACCTGCATTCCAGGACATTTTATTTTATTACACTTATATCCCACCGTCCCATGACAGGCTCAGGGCGACTAACAGCAATTAAAATAACAAAGAATGGAACCATTACAATAAAATCACAATAAAATCCTAAAAACATCTCAACCGTATATAATTTTAATCCCTAGGTGGCATTATTATTAGTTCTTGATTAGAGCTCTTTGCTATGATGTTATTAGATGTTGTTTAGTGTATTTCAATTCTGTTTGGATTGGGGTAGGGTATCAGTGCTGTGGGGTAGTGAAGTACTGGTTGCCTCCATTAGATGTTAAAAGCCTGTTTAAACAGTTTCCTCTTACTGCATAAGTGCATAGTTGCATAGGTCAGGGGGTTGCGGCTGCCAGCCTCCAGGTTCACCTGGAGAAAACGGCCACTGTGGAAGGTGGACTCTATGACATTATACCATTCAAGTCCCTCCTCTCCCCAAACCCCACCCTCCTCAGTCTCTACCCCCAACATCTCCAGGCATTTCCCAGCTCAGAGCTGGCAACTCTAACTGATGACTTGAGTTTACAAGGATGGTAACTCTATTCAGGATAGTACTGTTTGTGTTTTAGATAATCAATGGCTGGTTACAGGTGGACAGTTTAAGGTGACGCAAGGACACCTTGAAAACGGACCAGAAAAGTGTGTCCAAATGTGCACATCTGCTCCCCCCCCCCCCCAGGTCCTGAATTCACCCCATCCTCTGGGGCTCAAAAAAGCTACCACTTTCAAAGTGGTAGCAGATTTCTGAGCCACACACCCGTCACCTCGTTGGAATCTGGCTGCAGAAGTGTGCAAGTGAAGTGGATTGGTGGTGCGGATGACCACTAAAAATGTATGGGAAAAAAGAAACCCAAACCATGCCAAGGAAATGGTGCGCTACAGCCGTCTGACCACACCAAGGTGCCCCATGGGCGGCACAGAAGCACCTTGTGCTGGAACGTGTGGAAGGGATTTGGCTGCTCCTTTTTGAGCTGGCTGGTTTCCAAATACCTCCCATGTACCCCAAACAACCGGTCTGGACTCAGACAACTACAGCCTAATTTTCTTCATGCAGCTGTAAATCTCTATTTAAAAAAAAAAAGAAAACCCAAAGAATTCAGAATATTTGTATAAATAAACAACTATTTGTTGCATTTGCCAGTTATAATCCTTCATAATGAACTAATGTATATACAGTTAACGAATACTGATACTTGACTCGCATTCTTCATGTCTTACATATCACACTGAACATTAGGCTAGATTTACAACATGAAACTTTTTAAATATCCTTAGCATATGATGTGCCTTCAGGGTAGAGAAGTTGTAGAATAGTGAGGGAACCACTCTAAGGCTGCCTCTCTGCTTAAACTTCATTTCCTAAACTGGCACCAAGACAGAATTGTCAAATAGTTGCTAATGGACAAATTAGGAAATGTTTTAGACATACGGCAGAAAGCGTACATACAACACACATTAGGCCCAAACAATTCTACACTCCATAGGAAAAAAAACAGCTAGTATCCTGGAGCCCCTGGTAGAATGTGTTCTGAAGACAAGGAATTGTTGTCTTATTGTTGTAAGCCGCCCTGAGCCCACCTCGGTGGGGTAGGGCGGGATATAAATCGAATAAAGTAAAGTAAAGGAATGGCTTCTAGCACCAATATTTTAATCCGGTTGTGGAATCTGGACTGTCTGGATTCCAAATGTAGAAAATCTGGAATTTCCATATATCTGGAATTCCATTAAGTCAATAGGAAAAGCTATTTTTCACATAAATGGGGGGGGGGGGCCCCAAACCACATTTTAAAAAAATTTCCTCATCCCATGATGCTTTCCCACTGACTATATTCGGAAGGGCAGCCCTGAAGGAGCTAGAAAAGAGCCAAGTGTAAGGATGTGTTACTGACAACCAAAGATCAAGTTAGTTCGTGTCATGGTATTCCCCATTATTTTGTACGGATGTGAAAGCTGAACAGTGAAGAAATCTGAAAGGAAGTGTTGTGTATGCGGGCTCAGTTGAAGACTGGTGTTCCTGCCAGGCTCATTGGAGCCATAAGAACGGAGCTTGGGGACTTGGGAACAATGGGCGGCAGGATCCAAATCCCTGCTACCCTGCACCAATCCCGGGCCCCCTGCTGGTTTGAATGATCCAATGACGTGCTTGTGCGGGAACCCTGAGCTGTATATAGTTGGCCCCATTGGTCCAGTTCCTCAGTCTTGAAGTGCAGCTTGCCTAATGCTGTACCTAATAAAGAGCTGATGTTCACTACTACTTTGCCTCTTCAATGCATCGAATCCACTATATTATAGGAAGAAAGTTGATTCATTTGAAATGTAATATTGGAGGAGAGTTTTACAGATACCGCGGATTGACAAAAAGACAAATTAGTCATTTCCAGATCAAATGAAGCCTCAACTCTCCCTAAAAGCTAAAATGCCTAAAATGAGACTATCATACTTTGCACATTATGAGAAGACTCACTGGAGAAGACAATAATGCTAGGGAATTTTGACGGCAGCAGGAAGAGGAAGACTCAACATGAGATGGATTGACTCAAGCAAGGAAGCCAGGGCTCTTGGTTTGCAAGATCGGATCAAGGATGTTAAACAATAGGACGTTCTGTTATGTTCGATATCATGCCAATAAAGGTAATTGAATTGAGTGTTTTGGAGAACATTAATTTATAGGATCACCATAAATAAGAAGTGACTTGATATCACTTAACACACACATATGCCGACCCCAAATTGTTGGAAAGATGTGGCGAGTGCACACAGCAAAAGCCACTATTGCCAAGCAGCAGTGCCAGCATTTGCAATCTGGGCTAATGGCAGAAGGGCAGCATTGGGCATAGCACAGGGGAGCACAGCAAAGCTGGTGCTGGGGAGACATGTGAATCCCCTGGTCCTTACTGTCAAGCAGACTGGAGCAGCAGACAAACAGACAGAGATGGCTGAGTGCATGAAAACTGGCCAGACAACATGAAACATAGCACAAGTTTAGATTACTAAGAGCCAGCATGGGTGTCTCAAGAACAAGTCATGTCAGAGTAGCCTTATCTCTTTTTCGAAGAAGAAGAAGAAGTTACTACCTTGCTGGATCAGGGGAGTACTACAGGCAAAGTCTGTCTTGATTTCAGTAAAGCTTTTGATAAGGTTCCTGATAATATTCTTGTTGACAAGCTGGTAAAATGTGGTTTGGGTACTGTTACTGTTAGATGGATCTGTAACTGGTTGACAGATCACATCCAAAGAGTGCTTGTGAATGGTTCCTCATCCTCTTGGAGAAGAGTGACAAGTGGAGTGCCTCAAGGATCTGCCCTGGAACCTGTTTTGTTCAACATCTTTAGAAATTATTTGGATGAAGGGACAGAGGGAATGCTTATTAAATTTGCAGATGATAGTAAATTGGGAAAGGTTGCAAATACAGCAGAAGAAAGAGTCAGGATACAGGATGATCTTGACAGGCTGGAAAACTGGGCTAAAACGAATAAAAATGCATTTTAAACAGGGGTAAATGTAAAAAATCAGAATGTAGGAAAAATCAAATGCATAATTATAGGATGGGGGAGACTTGGCAGTAGTGTGTATGTGTGTTTGAAAAGGATCTAGAGAACCATACACTGAATGTGAGTCAGCAGTGTGATGTGGTGGCTAAAAAGGCAAATGAAATTTTGAGCTGTATCAATAGAAGTATAGTGTCCAGATCACGTGAAGTGATAGTATCACTTTACTCTACTCTGGTTAGACCTCACCTAGAGAATTGTGTTCAGTTTTGATCACCACAATTTAAGAAGGATCTAGACAAGATGGAACATATCCAGAGGAGGGCAACGAAGATGCTGAGGGGTCTGGAGTGGAGACTAAGACCTGTGAGGAAAGGTTGAATGAGCTGAGTATGTTTAGCCTGGAGGCAAGATGACAAAGAGATAATAGAATCACCATCTTTGAGTACTTGAAGGGCTGTCATATAAAGGATGGTGCAGAATTGTTTTCTGTTGCCTCAGAAGGTCAGATCAGAACCAATGGGTTAAAATTAAATCAAAAGAGTTTCTGGCTAAACATTAGGAAGAACTTCCTGATGGTTAGAATGGTTCTTCAATGGAACAGGCTTCCTCAAGAGGTGGTGGGCTCTCTTTCCTTGGAAGTTTTTAAGCAGAGGTTAGATGGCCATCTTACAGCAATGCTGATTCTGTGGATTAGGCAAATCAAGAGAAGGAGGGCAGGAAGGGTTGCATCAGTGCTCGGTTCTTATGGTCCTTTCTTACACGCTTAGGGAAATGCTAATTGCCACTCTGGGGTCAATTGGCAATTTTTCTCCAGGCCAGTTTGACAAGAGATCCTGGAGGTTTTTGCCATCTACTGGGCATGTGGGGAAGGAGAGAAGTATTTGTGAATTTCCTGCATTGTACAGGGGGTTGGACTAGATGATCCATTCCAACTCTGGAGATCCGTTCCAACTCTGATTCTATTATTCTATTCTATGATTCAAGTGAGTGGCATCTGGGTTTTCTGGCCACTGTGTGAACAGAGTGTTGGACTGGATCGGCCATTGACCTGATCCAACATGTCTTCTCTTATGTTCTTAAGTTAGTGTGAACAGTCCTGGAGTAACAACTGGAAGAAGGGAAGAGATAGCA
This sequence comes from Heteronotia binoei, assembly GCF_032191835.1. Lineage (NCBI taxonomy): Eukaryota > Metazoa > Chordata > Lepidosauria > Squamata > Gekkonidae > Heteronotia > Heteronotia binoei. The sequence goes on from NC_083229.1 coordinate 111,297,334, forward strand.
GAGTGAATTATGGCAAGTACTGTGGACTAGAGTCTGCCAGTCTTCCTTACGCAAAGGGGACCTCAGGTAAACACCACCCCCCCAATCTTCCTGCAGTCTTGCCTATGTGCCAGCATTCTTTACCATACCCATTACATACTATTAGCTCATTTCCCCTCCAAAAAAACAATATCTGATTCTGATACAGCACAATACAGACCCCCGCCCCCATGAAAATAACATTAATTCATGTGTACTGATTTTCTAATCTAAATCTACCTATATCTAACAACCCTTATCCTTATGACTGATATAAAGGGATTTTTTTTAGCAGGAGCTCCTTTGCATATTAGGCCACACACCCCTGATGTAACCAATCCTTCAAGAGATTACCGGGCTCTTAGTACAGGGCCTACCATCAGCTCTTGGAGGATTGGCTACACCAGGGTGTGTGTGGCCTCATATGCAAAGGAGTTCCTGCTACAAAAAAAGCCCTGCTGATATACTTCTTTTGTTGCCGTTCAGTCAAATCTGACTCTTCACAACCCCATGGACCACATCATGTCAGGCTTTTCTATCTTCCATACTCCTCCTAAGTTCACTCAAATTCATGTTTGTTGCATCAATGTCTAACCATCTCATCTTTTGCTGTCCCTCTTCTTCTTTTACTTCTATATACTTCTAAACCTAATATAAAATGTTCTTATTAATGCACAGACTAGCAACTTAGGGTTGCCAGCCTCCAGGTGGATCCTGGGGTTCCCCTAGCATTACAGCTCATCTCCAGACTACAGAGATCAGTCCCCTGGAGAAAATGGATGCTTTGGAGAGTGGTCTCTATGGCACTGTACCCCACTAAGATACTTGTCCTCCCTGGGCTCCTTCCCCAAATCTCCAGGAGTTTCCCAACCTGGATCTGGCCACTTACCCCTGGCAACCCTAAATCAGTTTATCTATCCTATTCTAAGGGTTTTTTTGTGTAGCAGGAACTCTTTTGCATGTTAGGCCACACCCCTCTGATGTAGCCAATCCTCCTGAAGCTTACAGTAGGCCCTGTACTAACAGCTCTGTAAGCTCCAGGAGGATTGGCTACATCAGGGGTGCGTGGCCTAATATGCAAAGGAGTTCCTGTTACACAAAAAGCCCTGCTTATTCTTACTATACACTAATGGGTAGAGAGGCAATCAAATGTTGGATGAGCTGCCTAGAAAGGGACACAGAGAAGAATGTTTTAGCATGCAGATCACTAATCCTCAGCAAATAGTTAGGGGACAACAAGGGAATTTTATTAGCAGCTGTGCACATTTTGCAGCTGGAAAGGATCAATGTGAAAATACCTTAGGGTTGCCAGCTCTGGATTGGGAAATGCCTGGAGGTTTTGGGGATGGAGCATGAGGACGGCAGAGTTTGGGGAAAGGAGAGACTTCAATGGGGTATAATGCCATAGAGTCCACCTTCCAAAGCAGCTATTTTCTCTAGGTGAACTGATCTCTGTCACCTGGATATCAGTTGTAATAGCAGGAGATCTCCAGCCACCACCTGGAGGTTGGCAGCTCTAATACCTTCTGGGATCTGTGCTTGTTTTGTGATTTGGTAACTGCAGACCACCATCACTCACAGACTTTGCTCTCACCCCATTCCACCCTCCCTTGGCAAAACCACAGCAACACAAACCGGGGGACCCTGAGCCCTCTGCCCCCCAGCCCATCCTTGGTGCCTGGAGAATGTTTCAGCTTTGTAAAATTGTGAGTTCAGCTAAGGGTAAGATGCAACTCAATTTTATTTCAAACCGGGACTGGGGAACACAGACTAACATACAGGGAATATATACACGAAACCCCGCCCCAAAAACACCCATCTGGTCGGTGGGAAACCGCCCTATTGGTCTCTCCAGGATCCTATATTTTGCATAATTACAGTTACATGCCCAGAACCCCGATTGGCCGGTTCACGGGGAACGGCCAATCGGGATACAGGCATTAGGATCCTGGAGGGCAGAAGCATGCCTTGTTTCCCCAAGCAGAGAGCCAGTTTGGTGTAGTGGTTAAGTGTGCGGACTCTTATCTGGGAGAACCGGGTTTGATTCCCCACTCCTCCACTTGCACCTGCTAGCATGATCTTGGGTCAGCCATAGCTCTGGCAGAGGTTGTCCTTGAAAGGGCAGCTGCTGTGAGAGCCCTCTCCAGCCCCACCCACCTCACAGGGTGTCTGTTGTGGGGGAGGAAGGTAAAGGAGATTATGAGCCGCTCTGAGACTCTTCGGAGTGGAAGGCAGGAGATAAATCCAATATCTTCTTCTAACAAGCTTCTTGTTTCAAGAAGCCTGGCCAACCTATCTGAGGAATAGGTTGTACTTTCCTCCTCTTGCAAGCCTAGCCTGCTTTCTATTGGAGTCAACGAGGCTCTGGATAAAGGAATCCTTACAAATACATTGAATGTCAAAACAGCCAGTAGTATCCCTCATTGTGTTCAATGTTAACTGCAAACCCCCACCATCCCACAGGTATAAAATATTCAGGCCACACTCTGTGCCTTCCTTCTATGCCCTGGGCCTTTTCTTTTGCCCACATTGGCTTTTGACTCTGGTCAGGGGTTTGCTCTTTAAAAAAAAAAGAAGCGTATCTGACATGTTTCCTGAGCTCTCTGCAGCCGCATGCTTGGTTTGGAGAACCTTGTTAGCTTCTGGTCTGTTTGTGGATTTATTAACAAATGAGGGACGAGGGAGAGATGAGGGCCCCAGAAGTGGAGGGCTTCGGCTCGGTGACCTCTGGCCTCTTTCCGAGAGCTGATTCAACAATTTTTAAAAAACCAGCTTCAGCCTTAAGGAATTCTGGAGGTTGATCTGTGGGAGAGAGGCAAATTCTGGGGCCCGTGAGGTCTCTCCCAGCTGCATGGTTTCCAGTTGAGCTGATAAAATGCAACATTAATGATTATTTCCATTTTGCCACCCTAAATTAACAGTGCATATTTTAAAAGTGGGACAGGGCGACATGCTTTTCATTCATGACATTACACCTTTATGGTCTAATGTTATGACGATTAAAAAAAAAAGATTGATGAATCCTTTTGGAAGGTGAACCCCTATCTTGTGTAGTTTAAATAGCAAAGAAAACCATTAAATGTCTTTTCACTTGGGGATGTTATGTCACTACAAAAAGCAGAACGCTTTCATAGATCAGTTCTAGAATGTGGTAATAATGTCTATGCACTGCTGCACTCGCAGCAGCAGCAGCAAAAAAGAGAGAGAGGGGAGGGGGAAAAAACCCCTGCATTTATAACCAGTGACAACTAAAACCTATGAAGTTTTTAAAAGAATGTGATTGTTGTCAGAAGGAATTGGGTACAACAAAGCCGTGTTCAGTTCTGGTTCCACTCACAGCCATGGCTCAGGGGTTGTGCGAAAGCTGCTGCAAGGCTGGTGGGCACAGACCAGCAAGAAAGTGAATTTTGCATACTGTACGGATCATCGCTCAGTTCAGGGCAGTCAGATTGCATCTGCGATCAACCAATTGTGCTTCATGAAACCGTCAGCACGCATTTGCGTCTGGCTGTTTTCTCCTGTCCCTCTGTAAACAAGCCGTGCTCTGAGCTGTCTCCCTACCCTTATCTGCTCAGCGAAAATCACACAGACAGCCCTCATCAGCAGGCTGGGAGTTAAAGTTAAAGCTACCCCTTCCAGACAGCAGTCCCCACGCGGGCTGGAAGTGAAAAAGAAGAGCGGCTTTGGAATGACAGAGTTTTAGTTCCTTTTAGGAAGTTGCATACCTTAGATTTAGACCCAGGCTGGCATCTCGTGTCTCTTCCGTGAAATTAAATTAGGTGTCCCTAAAATGAACAATGGTTTTGAACGTCGGCAAAGTAGCTCAGCAGACTCAAGCCATGGTTCTCTTCCGCTGCCTTTGGGATCGTGCCTGAATATAGCCAAAAGTGGCTGGAAATATTGTCAATCTGGTAGGACTCCAAGAACCTAATAATGCCTGAAATACACTAAGGAGTGTAATGACAGTAAACAGGAACAGGTATGTTGGCTTCTGTTTCCATTCACTTCAGTTAAAGCATTTGCCTTTAAACATAAAACAGAGCCCTGTTTTCAGCTCACTTGTCTTGCATCAAATGCACAAAGTTTCTTAATCCATTCTCTCTCTATGGTATGTATACACACATGTCCCTCCATTTGTATAATTTTGTATTTCTGCAGTATTAAATTCTTGCAATCAGCTGACCAGTCAAGACTTTTTCTTTATGAACACAGAGCCAGAACCTCCCATCGCCATGCCAGTCCCTGCCCCTTTGCTCCATAAGCTACAACAGCCAAAGCAAAAGAGCTTGCAATTTGCACCTGTCTGCATTAAGGGAAGAGAACTCTTTCCTGCTAATGGGAATGACACTCGGTGAAGTCAAAGGGAGTTGGTTTTATTTTCTTGTCCTTTTTTTATAGCTGGTTCCCTAGCATTTTCAACAGTGAAAAATAACTGTCTTTTTTTTTTAAGTATAACTCTGAAGAGAGAGGCAAAATCTTAAATAAAAACTGATGATCCCATTGGTATAATCAAAGGATATACACAATGCATGTAACATATCCTTGGATTAAATGACTCTGTAAAGGCGAATATGGAGTATACTGTGAAACAAAAAAAAATTGAAACAAACAAGTCTAGGAAAGGCAATATTTATGTACTAAGTGAATGAAATTAATAATAATAATAATCAATAATCATAATACATGTCCAGTGTTCCCTCTAAACTGAGTTAGTGTGAGCTAGCTCACAGATTTTTAGTCTCCACCTCACAGATTTTTGTCTTAGCTCAGGAAGGATGACCCCAGAGCACAATAATTTAAGCAATAGCTCACAACTTTAACGCCAGTAGCTCACAAAGTAGAATTTTTGCTCACAAGGCTCTGCAGCTTAGAGGGAACATTGGACATGTCCAAATTTCTCCTCTGTATAAACCTTGCACAAGGCAAACCGCTCCCCCTCTATAACCCATTTGGCTTGAGAAAATTGGATGGGAGGCTAACCCCCCACACACACACACACAAATAACACACAGTGTTCATGAGCAAAAGTTGAACCTGCAACACTTGGGGTGAAGTTCCCTGATGCTATGCATATTGCAAGTTAGGTCTGGGGGTCCCCAAGCCAACTTGGGTCATGCATTACATTTAGTTGACTTCTCATTCTAAAGGTCTTGAACACAAGCAAATGCTGTAGCCATGCTGGCTTTTTCAAGAGAGCAAGAGTTCAGGAGAATTCTTGGAAGAGTCAAAGGCAGGGCTTTTTTTGTAGCAGGAATTCATTTGCATATTAGGCCACACCCCCTGATGCAGCCAATCCTCCAAGAGCTTACAGGGCTCTTAGTGCAGGGCCTACTGGAAGCTCCAGGAGGATTGGCTACATCAGGGGGTGTGTGGCCTAATATGAAAAGGAGTTCTTGCTACAAGAAAAAAGCCCTGGACAAAGGGATAAAATGGTATCTTTTACCACAATGTCACAGGACAAAAGACATTTTTAAACACTTCCCAAATAAACAGAAATTATGAACTTTCATTGTAAAAATGCACGATTTTTAAAACTGTTTTCCCCCATAAAGAAATAGGGGACTGAATACAAATCACTATCGATGTGTTCCCTCTAAGCTGAGTTAGTGTGAGCTAGCTCACAGTTTTTTATACTCTAGCTCACACATTTTTGTCTTAGCTCAGGAAAAAATGGCCCCTGAGCAAACTTATCTATGCAATAGCTCACAAAGTAGAATTTTTCCTCACAAGACTCTGAGGCTTAGAGGGAGTACTGATCACTATAACATTAAGTTGTTCTTGTACTTTTCTTTAACTTTTAAAAACCAGAATACTGGTGTTTGCTTTTTAAAAGAAGTTCTATAACTTTAAAGAAATCATCAGTGCAGAAGAAAAAAAAAGGGGGGGGAGGTGGTTAATTGCCTTGACTAACTAACATAAAAAAATGGAATATAAAGTAAAAATACACCATAATATTTTCATTTGACAAATTGTTCCCATTTCTTTTTTTTGCACAGTAAACAACATGACAATGGGTTAAACGAAGCTTCGACGGTCACAAATTGGGGGTCTCGGCAGTAATTAATGTAGTTTAATATGGTTGTTGGCACACTTCTCACATGACAGATAATGTTCCACCATGACACTGATAGGACCTTTCAGCGCAGCTTTAAGAGATCTACCAGGCACTGCCGAGGTTGCTTAGGTCAAAGGGTTGAACTATGTGTAATTCATAACAGAGGAGGTCCCACGGTCACTCCGCAAAAACAATTACGCTACTTATTTCACTCCATCCTCTGCCCCGAAATTCACAAGCCTCACAGTTTCAGTGCAGTCAATCTCGTTCTGCCCCTGGGCTACAAAACCACATGAAAATATGTGGTGCTGTGTTTATAAATCTAATCAAAAATAGAAACAGTAGACTGGCACAATGAGGTTCTACTGTAGATCCCTGGGAATACTCTAAATTCTTGAAGGCACTTTTGTTTAACTTCTGGGCTCCCCCCGCCCCTCCTCTCTCTTACTTGTACATTGTCTATAACTCTCGTTAATCATCCCCTTCACTTGTCAGTTAACAGAAAAGGGAAACGGCCTGTCCGCTTGCTGCCTTTCTGTCATTTTTATGAAGAATATTATGAAAGAGGAAATAAAATGGAGTAGCATTATTTTAAATACGCTGCAAAGGAAATCACTTACCACTTTATCCGTGCCTTCCTGCTCTTGCATTTCAGAGACGCAGAATCAGAAACAAGCAAATGCTTCTTCCTGCAAGAGAATATCAAATGCTCAGATAAATCAACAAGCATTTTGTTTGTGCACATTTGATTTCACCCTTTAGAATCTGTTTAGAGAGACTGTTTCGGGAAGATATTGCTCAGGTGAGCAGTAGCTGGATGGGAGGAGGAGGAGACCTCTTCCTTCTGTGAATCTTAAGAGGGTCAGTGTTATTTCTTTACTTTGTACGATGAGGGGAGTGGGGGATTCTCATTGGGGAGAAATAGCTCTTGTAAGCTCTTGGGGGATTGGCTACATCAGGGGTGTGTGGCCTAATATGCAAAGGAGCTCCTGCTAGAATTCCACCCCTGGAAATAGTTAACAGAAAAGAAAGTTGGCAGTATAGGAAATGCCAAAGAATACGTGGCAGCACTAGAGAAGATGAAGTTAGTGGCATGAAAATATGTTACCAGAGGAAGCGCATGTTCAGCACAACAATTGCACAACCAGTTCCATACATTTGAGGAAGAGGGGTGGGGAATGTAATGTGCATTCCTTATAAAGCCATTTTAAACTGTTTTCCATTCTCTTGCTGTTGCTGGCCACTGTGCATGTAAACATAATCAGCCAAATACAGCAGGTTCAATCAAAAGACCCATGAGAGTAAAGAAAACAGGTTGCTTCACAAGAGTATGTGCAAGAGCATGTGCAAGGCTTTCAGAGGTAGCTCTACAGCACTTTCTTGCGCTCAAGATCTTGTAGAGACTAAAGAATGTTTTTAGATTCCGTTTCGCTCATCTCATGCAATAGTCTAGGGAAACTTTGGATCCAGTCCTACTGCAAAATAATGGCACCGGGTCTTCATTACAATGTACAGTGCTAGTTGCTGGCTAGAACCACCTAATCAATTGTCTTTATCACCCAGAAAGAGATGTTTTACTTCTTCTCTATAAGTGACTCATTTCATAAACCTCTCTCCACGAAGGATGAGTTACTGACCTATAAATACTTCAAGTCATTCTTCATCAATAGGTTTTTGAAAACAGCTGTGCACAGGGCCAGCCCTAGGCTGTCTGGCAAGGCTAACATCTGGTGCCCCCCCTGCACAGATAACATCACCAAATCACATAGGGGCCACTCAATTTTGTGCCCCCAGAAGGCCAGCGCCCTAGGCAATCACCTAGTTTGTCTAGTAGCAGGGCCAGCCCTGGCTGTGCAAGAAGTTCTGTGTTTGTGGAGTACCTAGTTAACCAGATAGACCAGGAATGGTGCTGTCACCAAGCCTTCTTTTTCTTAGTCTCTCTTGTTCTTTCTCCATCTGGGTGACAGAGACCAGCTCCTTTCTGTCTGTTACAAGAGGTCCATCTACAACACAAATCTGCAAGCCAACGAAGAACAGGCATGCAGGAGTAAGTATAAACTGGTATAATATCATCATGTTTACTGGAACCATAGCTGCCTTAGAGAAAAACAAGCCTCTCCATTTATCTTGCCCATAGTCCATTAAACTAGGACTTCCCACTTAAAGGCTGAGTCCTAAGAAATGTGCTTCTGGACCATATCCAGAATGCTAGCAGGAGCTCCTTTGCATATTAGGCCACACCTCCCTGATGTAGCCAATCCTCCAAGAGCTTACAAAAAAGAACCTTGTAAGCTCTTGGAGGACTGGCTACATCAGGGAGGTGTGGCCTAATAAGCAAAGGAGCTCCTGCTAGAATTTCACCACTGACCATATCTATATTTATTTAACTGCATTGCTGCCCCACTTTTCTTTTAGAGTGCTCAGAGCCATTTTTCAAGGGAATCCTAGTGCATCAGGGCACACTTGTTAAACTTCAAAAGTGCTGTAATAACAGATGTCCCCAGGTAATTCAGCAACATGGTTTCCAAAGTGGGTGGTACCACCCCCAGCAGGGGATTAGAATTACCTAGGAGGGCACTAAGAGGCAAGGAGGCAGCAGGGGGGACACTAGAGGTGGGCTCCTTCGACTGTGTTGTTCACTCATTTACAATGAACCAAGCTATAGCCTAGTAATATTAGCAAGAGGCGCTGCATGGTGCTGAAATCTGAGACTACTAGAATTTTTACTAAATATGTCACCAGCAGTGTTCCCTCTAAGTTGAGTTAGTGTGAGCTAGCTCACAGATTTTTGGCCTCCGGCTCACGCATTTTCGTCTTAACTCAGGAAAAATAGCTCTGCAGCAAACTAATTTATGCAGGAGCTCACAACTTTAATGCCAGTAATTCACAATTTTAATGCCAGTAGCTCACAAAGTAGAATTTTTGCTCACAAGACTCCATGGCTTAGAGGGAACATTGGTCACCAGAACTCTAGTCAGACTAATATATCGCATTTGGAGAAACTGTCATCACTGTGTGTTTTGGAGTGTAGACAGATGGGCAGCAGCAGGATTTTGGCTTTAAGTAAACCATGTGAGATTGGGGCAGTTGATGTCCATCAGACAGTGCTAAGCCGGCATCATAGCACAGCAGGCCCGTGGTTGGTCATCCATATCGCTAACATGCTGCAACCGTGGACCTGTGCCTGAGTTGGCTGTTTTTTTTATAAAGTTCTGATGTCCAGTACCTGACATATGCACAGTCCTAATGTGCAGTACCAGACAAGAAGAAGAAGAAGAAGAAGAAGATATTGGATTTATATCCCGCCCTCCACTCCGAAGAGTCTCAGAGCGGCTCACAATCTCCTTTACCTTCCAAGCACACACACACTCCTGGCTGGTTCTATGGGGGTACTGAATCGCCAGTTTGGTGTAGTGATTAAGTGCATGAACTCTTGTCTGGGAGAACCGGGTTTGATTCCCCACTCCTCCACTTGCAGCTGCTGGAATGGCCTTGGGTCAGCCATAGCTCTTGTTGTTCTTGAAAGGGCAGCTGCTGTAAGAGCTCTCTTTGTCCCACCTACCTCACAGAGTGTCTGTTGTGAGGGGAGATAAAGGAGATTGTGACAACTCTGAGATTCAGAGAATAGGGCAGGAGATAAATGCAATATCTACATCTTCTTCATCTTCATGTCAAGTAGGGTTGGGGGGAAAAGACATGCCAGAAACGGAGTGGAACAATCACGCTGCTCATGCATTTCCATGGCAGCTGGGGCAATCAGATGGCCAAAAACCCGCCATGGAAGCGCTTTGCTGGGGAAGCCACTGGAATTTGCCAGTGGCTATTTAATCTGTGGAGGAGTTGTGGCATGGGAGCCATATGTACATGTGTGATGGCACCCCTTTAATCTGGAGGGGAGGGTGACTTTGTTGGGCCAAACTGCTCATGTGATCACATCTGCTGTCTCTGTCATTTTTCAAGTTTTTGCTGTTAGTTCCTTACCCTAATAATATTGAACACTGTATTCCCCTGTGTTCTTGTTGATCTCAGCCTTCCCTTCAGCATTTACAAAAAACAGAGTTCAAAATACCATTTAAAAAAAAATTGTATCCAGTCTCAGTCATACATAGACATTGTCTATGAAATCAGTACATTAATACAATTCCTTTCCCTGTAATTTAACAAGCTACAAGCCATGCGTCAGAATATTTTTAAATGCTTTGTAACTGCATAGATAATATGGCTAAGTCACATGTGCATTTTTAAATCTCATCTGACAATATCTTTAGTTTCTCTTGCTCTAAATTATTGTGTAGTAGACAATCAGTCCAGGGAGTAAGATATTGGTTATGAAGTAAAATATAGTAGGGCTAGCCTAATCTGTAGGCAACAGATTCAGTCCAGATAACAGAAAGTGCTTCTTCAGGGCAGACTTTTTACAGGGTGGTTTGCCATTGCCTTCCCCAGTCATCTACACTTTCCTCCTAGCAAGCTGGGTACTCATTTTACCGACCTCGGAAGGATGGTAGGCTGAGTCAACCTTGAGCCAGCTACCTGAATTCAACTTCTGCCAGAATCAAATTCAGGTCGTGAGCAGAGAGTTTAGACCACAGTACTGCAGTACTGCTGCTTTACCACTCTGCGCCATGGGGCCGCTAAGTGCTTCTTCACTGAACAGTTTATTGCATTGTGAAATGCACTGCTAGAGGACACAGTGACAGCCATCAGCATAGATGTCTTTAAATGATAATTAACAGGGCTTTTTTTGAAGCAGGAACTCTTTCACATATTAGATCACAGTCACACCCCCTGATGTAGCCAATTCTCCAAGAGCTTACAGGGCTCTTAGTATAAGGCTTACGGTAAGCTCCAGGAGGACTGGCTACATCAGCGGGGTGCGACCTAATATGCAAAGGAGTTCCTGCTACAAAAAAAAAGCCCTGTTGTTTAAACAGATTCATGAAGAATGGGTTCATCAATGTCCACTCACTGTGATGACTAAAGGGAACCTCCACATTAAGAGGTTATTAAATAGGGCTCCCAAGATGGGAGCACATTCAGCCAGGGCTCCGGGATCTGCAATGGCTGCCAATAATATACTGAGTCCGGTACAAGGTGCTGGTTATTACCTTTAAAGCCCTATATGGCCTAGGACCTGCCTACCTTAGGGACCGTCTCTCCCCACATGTTCCCCAGAGAGTACTGAGATCGGGCTCTCAAAATCTGCTTGCTATCCCCGGGCCAAAGGAGGCCTGTCTGAAATCTTCCAGGGACAGGGCCTTTTCGGTAACGGCTCCTTGCTGGTGGAACCAGCTGCCGGAAGAGGTGAGGGCCCTGCGGGACCTTGGCCAGTTCCGCAGGGCCTGTAAGACAGCCCTCTTCCGGCTGGCCTATAACTAACTGGCATTGGAAACTTTATAGAAGGTTGTAGTGTAGTATTCTGACAGATCGTTGTTTTATTTGTTTTATTATTTTACTGTTTTAATTGTTGTAAATTGATGTATTTTTAAAACCAAAATCTATGTTAGATCTTATGTTGTGAGCCACCCTGAGCCGCTTCGGTGGAAAGGGCGGGATATAAACTGAAATAAACTGAAACTAAGACACAGTACACTTCTGAATATGGTCGCTAGGAAACCATGCCTTGTCTCTATTGCCCTGGTTGTTGGCCCGCAGGGGAACTAGTTGTCTACCCTGTGATACAGAAAGCCCTTATGTTATAATACTTATTGGCATATATTATTTCATGCAACAAGAATACAAAGCACGTAAGAAAGCCTTCCCTGATAACCAGGGGTCATTTTATAGAAAAGCTTATTAGCATAACTCAGTAGTAGGTTTCTCCAGGGGTTAATGAGGGCTGCTGGGGTGTGGCAAAGCCCCTGGTGACTGGCTGGCTGCCCGCTCTCCTAATCCAGGGATTGTTATACAGTTGCACCTACTATTCAGTGGACAAGGTAGGTGGGAAGGAAGAGGGGGGAACCCTCAGAAAGGTTCAGGAGCTGTGTTCCTGTGAGCTCCTGCTGAATCTGAGGCCTGCTGATAACAGTCTTATAATTAACATTACAACAAACCAACTAAACCAAACTACTTAAGTTTCAAGTTTTAAGCACCGTTAAAAGTGTCATGTGAATCATGATTTTTTTTAAAGCATATTCAGGATAAAACCAACACCTTATTTGCCACAGAGAATATTAACAATGTGTGTTGTGTGCTTGCTTGTTTTTACTAAATTCTGTGTAACTCACTGAATTGTGTGACAACCTTTAAGCAAATAAAAATACTGATAATTGGGGGTAAAGGGAGAGACACCCCACTGTAAGAAGTTTAATCCTGAATCTTCAGCACCAGCCTGCTCTGGGTACCTACTTCCATAAATGCAGCTACTGTTGGTAATAGATCAAGGAAGTCTGTCTGGAAGCAATGAGACAGAAATCATACCATATGAGCAGTCCCAGAAGGAATACCTCAAGTAGTTCATAACATACTCCCCTTGCCTCTGGCGCTGGCTCCTGGATTAGTGTCATATATGTGTCAGTATGAAACAACATAGACTATTTGTTTATACATTCTCATTACTCCCAGTTATTTTACTGTATATCCTAGTTGACATTGACTGTGTATATCAATACACTCATTGCAATGAGTTTGCATTTTGGCTTCCACATGCTGAGACTCTACAAAGGAATGGCAAGGGAAGAGAAATGACTGGGGTTCCACCGGGAGACTGCAAGGCCCCAAGGAAGCGGGGGTTAGTTATGGCAATGTCTACAGCAGGGGTGGGCCGACTTGCTTAATCTAAGAGCCAAGTAGAATAAATGTCAGATGTTTGAGAGCTGCAAGATATGAATGTCAGAAGTTTGAGAGAAGGAAGGAAGGAAGGAAGGAAGGAAGGAAGGAAGGAAGGAAGGAAGGAAGGAAGGAAGGAAGGAAGGAAGGAAGGAAGGAAGGAAGGAAGGAAGGAAGGAGGAAGGGAGGGAGGGAGGGAGGGAGGGAGGGATGGATTTGAGATTCCCTTTCACTTTACATTATAACATTTAATTAGTTGAGAAAGCCTGAATACATAGAACTAAAACATATTTTACTGCTGTTATTTCCACTCATTCTCATTGGAAGGAAGCATAACACACTGCAGTCATCTGGGATATAAGTAAAGTCAACCATGCGGCTTCTGTGGGTATCCGTGGTTTCTTTGTGTCTGCTTTATAAAAAATGTAGACAGTGCTTAGCGGTAGGGAATATCGATACCTAACACTAATACACCACGCTTCAGAGTATTCAGTGCTGTAACCTAACCCAGCAAAGGCAGTGTACTGTCTCGGAAATGCAGCCTAATCTGATCACAGTAGAGAGATGGCAACATATCTGGGATACTGCTCTGAGCTACAAGGAACCACATAGTACCTGAGGGTCTCCCCAACTGGACAGCCCAGTGCAGAATCAGGGATAACAAACTCAGCCCTGACTTTATATATCACAAATTTATTGGAAGCACCACGGGTCAGCTGCAGTCACAGTGATCCCGGAAGCAGCCACTGCTAATTCCTTTAATGCAGCTTGTGATCATCTCTATGGCCGATGCACCATGTCTAACTGTTGCAGGTTCTGTCATTATATAAGCAAGATGACTGTTGGCAGGGCTTTTTTTTTCAGCAGCAACGCACAGTTCCAGCTGACTTGGGGCCAGAGGGTGTGGCCTGATATGCAAATGAACTCCTGCTAAGCCTTTTCTACAAGGAAGCCCTGTGTGAAACAATGGTGATGTCAGGGGGGGGTGGCCTGATATGCAAATGAGTTCCTGCTGGGCTTTTTCTACAAGGAAGCCCTGTGTGAAACAATGGTGATGTCAGGGGGGGTGGCCTGATATGCAAATGAGTTCCTGCTGGGCTTTTTCTACAAAAAGAGCCCTGACTCTTGGGTAAGAAAACAGGGTCGGTTTCAGCACAAGACTGTGTCTGCAGTATATATTTTATGTAGAAGAAAGGATTTTTAAAAGGGAAAAAAAAAGAGTTAAAAAAATAAAAGAGCAAGATTCAAGTCCAGCAGCACCCTAAAGACAAACAAGATTTCCAAGACATAAACTTTGATGAGTCAAAGTCTGCTTCATCAGATACAAGTAAGAATGGAGATCCTTGAATGTTAGACCTCCTGATTGAGATATGGGGGTTCAGGGATTTCTACTCCTACTTGTATACCCTGGAAATCTTGATCATCTTTAAGATGCTACTGGACTTGAATCTTGCTCTTCTACTGCTGACTAACAGGTCTACCCTGATTTAAGTTTATGTTTTATATAAGTATTTAGAATAGTTACTTTTCTTGTGTCATATAAAGGATTTTCCTAACGCCTTATTTTATGTGTGCTCAGGGTTTATGTATCTTTACTGACAAGCTGGTTGAACATTAGTGGACAATATACCATGGAGATGCCTTACCAGTACTATTTGGTATTTTTAATTAAACAAACAAACAAACGATCCCGTTAAAACAAGGCTTGTGTAGGGTTCTTAGTAGAAAGTTGACCAGATGGAAGGTGTATGCACTTCCCTGCAGTGATGTAGTCTAGCAATTTGCTAAATATTTGCTAAATAAATTGAGAGTATTTAGCAAGATATACAGGACCATTGAGAAGGGGCATTGGGGATTCCAAGCTGAAGGATTTGGAGCTTGCCACAGATCACAAAACCAAAATATGTTCAATATTAAATTAGAGACAATTCCAATATTAAATCCACAGATTCTTCCTCAACAAATCTAACTTATTCTTGTTACGTAAGTCTAGCATAAAGTTGATCTTTTAGAAGATATAAGGTTGTATCTGGCCAGCTTTTTCTGTTGATGTAGTGGTTAAAGTGTAGGTTGTGGGAGACCCAGGTTCAAATCCCTATTCTGCCACAGAAGCTTGCTGGGTGATCTTGAGCCATTCACCCAGTCTCAGCCTAACTTACCTCACGGGTTTGTTGTGAAGATAAAATGGAGGACAGGAAAGTGATGGAAGTCACTCTGGAACCCCACTGGAAAGAAAGGCAGGATATAAAGAAAGGAAATAAATTTGGCAGTTGCTTTGACATTCTATGTAGAGGGGATCGTGGGACCTTTTAAAATCTTTAATTAAAGGTAATTTTGATTCTACTCCTGTGAAAGTCTTATATTAACCACTCCTGTCTGTACTTTTGAAGAAGAAGAAGATGATGATGATATTGGTTTTATATCCTGCCCTCCACTCTGAATCTCAGAGTCTCAGAGCTGCCACAATCTCCTTTACCTTCTCCCTTCCAACAGACATCCTGTGAGGTAGGTGGGGCTCAGAGAGTTCTCACAGAAACTGCCCTTTCAAGGACAGCTCTGTGAGAGCTATGGCTGACCTAAGGCCATTCCAGCAGCTGCAAGTGGAGGATTGGGGAATCAGACCTGGTACTCCCAGCTAAGAGTCTACTCACTTAACCACCACACCAAATTGGTTCTCTTTTGCACAGACTTTGATTATTTAATTGTCCTGTTTCCTACCCTCTGAGTTTCCTCCTTGAACTGCCTTATTATTTTGCCCGGCAAGTCATCACAGTTAATTCGGGAGATTGCTCAGATTAATGCCAGTTTGTGTGAGTAGTGAAGACAGTGCTCCATGTCCTTCTGAGAGGCAGCTGTCTTGTTGTTCTGCAGTTTTGCTAATCCACCAGGGCTCTGTCATGGCCCAGAGTGCTGCCTAAGCCAGTTTCTTAATTCGCTGCTACTCTGCTTTCTTCGCTTGTAAGTGTGTGTCATTCAACGGTACAAGATGAGCTTTGTTTTGGGAGCTCAACAATCACAGAACTTCATGACTGCATTCATCAAACCAATCCTGGTGTTTACAGTGAACAGAACTGATTGTTTCAAACACCCTTTGACATGAAGAATCCTCAAAAATCTGTCTTTCAAATTTCAACATCCTGTTGTTTCTGTTGCATGATTTCATTGGATCTGAGCGGCTGCTGAAATTTTTTTTTTTCCTTCTGCACTTCAAATAATTTTTTTTTGTCTGTTTAAAAGCCAGGGGAGTTTCTAAATTATCTGCATGTCATTTATTTGCTGCAAGAGTTAATTGTCACTTATTTATTTGTTATGTATTATCTACTGAGGATTAACTTATTTTTTTAAATGCATAAGACAGTTTATAGTTCCAGAATACTAGGCCATTTTTAGTCACCCTTTGAAAACCTCCTAAAAATGGAGAAAGACCAGAAAGAAACAAGTTGACCATACTGATCAGCTACATAAAAGGAAAGCTACTATCAAGAAAAATCCCAGGTATTTATGGCTCTATGCATGCAGAAGGTAACCTAAACCAGCACAAAAGTTTCTATGCAGACAGGGACCATGCACAGAAATAGCAGACAATAAAGGAAGATCAATCAACTATTGCAATACATAAGATACCTAAAGATAAGGGGACACTGGCATTAACTCCAATAAGCAAGTCAGTGGAACAGATTTCTCCTGCACACAAAATTCATAACTCAAAATTTTTGAAGCAATATGAGAAAAATGTGTCTTTAGAAGAAATAGAAATGGAATTGGCAGATGGGTTTGGTGAAATAAAGTGGGAAGGAATTTGATATATTGTTAATAAAAGAAGGAAGAGGATTATTGATTTTATTCAGCATCGTGGAATGTTTATGGGATAAGCTGAGGTTTGCATTATTACCGGGTTTGATCCAAGGGAAACCAAAAGGTTACTCAAGATCATTTCCATGAATTTTCTTTCTGCTTCTTTTAAAGCCGACATGCAGCTAGCTCCAAGAGTCAGTTCAGGCATGATGTAGTAAATCCATGGTTGAATGAAACCTGAAATGGTATCAAGAGACACAACCTGGCCCTGCATTTTGGTCCTCAGATGAAAAGAGGAAAGGGCTCTGGCTCACCCAAGACATCTGCCTCCTCTCTGGCTCTTCTCTTGCTAAGCTTGGAGTGAGCAGGGGGGCATCTCTTCACTGCCCCTCCCTTGTCTCTTTTAAGCGCAGCACTCCAGTTCACTCACTCCCCGTTGCCACTTCCCACGTCTTGCAAGCAGGTTTGCAGCCATGGTGGGCTTTGGGGGCCTTGCCCCCTAATTTCCAGGTGGACCCCCCAACTTCCAGGGGGCCCTCCAGGGAGCAGCCTGCTTTCCCCTCTTTTTTTGCCATGGCTGAACTGACAAAGCATCATCAGTGGCAGCAGGAGCTGGGAGAGCTGAGCAGGGCACAATGCCATGCAACAGCAAAAGCAGCAGGAGGAGAGGAGGGAGGCAGAGGAGTGGGAGGCGGATGAAGCCGTGTGGAATGGGCCAGGGAGAGGGGGCAGATGGAGCTGCTGACTGCGAAGTGCCAGGGTGGGGGAGAGGGAGATGGAAGGAAACCCCCCTGCTTGCACACAAGGTATTGTCCCTTCTTGACTCCAAAGTTTTAGGGTTGGCTGACTTGACTTGGCCACTATCAGAGCCTCCAACTTTTGCCCCTACCCCAGAAAGCTTCTGAGAAGCAGCAAGCCTCGCAGTGGATGGGAGTTTTTAAAAAGTCCCCCAATGTTTAAAATCCCGGCTACTCCCCTGCTTGCAAGAATACCAGGCCTTCTCACAAGTCGGGTTGCCAGGTCCCTCCGCCGCTGTGGCAAGGGACTTGTTCTTTGTGCGCACTAAGCGTGCCTGGTGCGATGATGTCACCTGGAAGTGACATCATCATGTTGGGCACATCATGCTAGGGATGCTCTAGGACTCACAATAAAACTCTATGGTACCATAGAGTTTTACCGTGTTTCCTAGAGTGTCACACTGGAAACGCTCTATGATTCATGGTAAAACACTATGGTGCCATAGAGTTTTTAGAGTGAGTCCTAGAGCATCCCTGATGCAACATCCCCAGCGCAATGACATCACTTCCAGGTGGCATCATCATGTCGGGGATGGCACACGCTGATGGGGCTCTTCAGGGGTGGAGATTCCCTGGCAGACTGCTCCCTGCTGGCAGGTTGGGGCCCTCCCAAGTAGGGAATCCCCTGCCCTCGGCGGGAGTTTAGCAGCCTTACTCACAAGAGATGGAAAATCAGCAGGTTTGTTTGCATGGCCAAGCCCCACCTCTCTGCCTTCGCCACTAAGTTGTCTCTGATCTGCTCTAGCTCAGGCAGCAGTTCATTCAAGGGGCCACTCACTGGGGGATTCTGCATTCATGTTTAAGCCAGATTTTCTGTGAACTGAAGCTGGCTTATATAAATCCGGAGTATTCTCGAACCATCTACACTGCTGGACCTGATCTGAACACGAGGGCTGTATTGATGCACTTTATCCACAAGGTGGCGTCATTGCTCTCAGAGCGACTTATCGCCTTTCACCTCAGCCCCACCCGCCTCACAGGGTGTCTGTTGTGAGGGGAGAAGATATAGGACAGGGGTGGCCAACGGTAGCTCTCCAGATGCTTTTTTGCCTATAGCTCCCATCAGCCCCAGCCATTGGTCATGTAGGCAAAAAACATCTGGAGAGCTACCCTTGTCTAATGTTACTTCTCTTTATCTTTATTTACGTGAGGGAAAAGATGCCTCTGTTACCTGTAAACCTTACAAAATGTGTCTCTATTCTAGGAGACGTTCAAGTTTTAAAGTTAGATTTCCCCTGGGGGGAGGGGAGGCTCACAGACAAAGGAACCCTGCCTGCCTTGTGACACGAGTGTGGAACTCTGCATAGGCTCAGAGACCATTCTTCCTTCATGATCCTTGGGTAGCAGAACTGAGGGAAAAACTCCACTTAAATAGTGGTCTTGGAAAATAAGGCGCAAGACCGAGCTGGAGACGGCTTCACTGCTGTTCCAGGATTTCAAGTGTAGATGGTAGCAAAAACGCCGGAGCAAGACAGTAGTGAGGCCAGTTTTCAGTGTAGATTGCCACATCTGAAAGGGTAGTATTACTGGGTCCTTTGCCCAGTGTAGAATCCCCCACTGTGTCTAACCAGCCCCAGCTCAGGCAGTGGTTCACTTGTTATGGTGGTCACACACCCTGCAGGGGTTGCTGGTAGGCAGGCTTCTTCCCATCCTCAGTTAGCTGGAAGGTTTCCAGTCAAACCTGTGGATGTGCACTGCATAGGAGCAAGCTATCCTGGCTTAATGCTGGCTTGATTTCTGATGGTGGTGTGCACCTGCCCTGCCTGCAGAGCATCCTGGGAAGTGTGGCTCAAGAACAAAACTGCAATTGCCTTCAGCCACCTCTCACCAGCACCCAACCTCTCTGTCCATTTCTGCCTTCTCAAAGAAGCATGGCAAGTTCCTTCTACAAATCCCTATGAGGAAAAGGCAATGTTAATGGAGCCCTTGGTGATCTTAAATGTCGTGTGCTCCATTCACACTTATTACACTAAGTCGATGGATGCAGTAGGGGAAGAATGGAGGGAAAGCAAACTCCCCACTCCAGTGCTTCCTACCTTTTTAATATCCAACCTTTTGAAGTCAACATTTAGCTATCATTCTTTGGCACTGGCTTTCTCTGTTCAATTAAAGCGCACTCCGCACAATTCACCTGTGTTGAGTAGAAACCACTGTGGGTGAGCGACACCATTGCAAACAAGCTCATTGCTCATCAGAACAGGTAACATTCCCTGACTCGCAAAGTTCAGATATTTTGGGGTGAAATTGGAAACAAAAATATCACATGATGCTTGGCATGTATAGAAGCAGGGCGTGTTTTGTAGCAGGAACTCCTTTGCATATTAGGCCACACACCCCTGATGTAGCCAATCCTCCAAGAGCTTACAGGGCTCTTAGTACAAGGCCTACTGTAAGCTACAGGAGGATTGGCTACATCAGAGGGGTGTGGCCTAATATGCAAAGGAGTTCCTGGTCAAAAAAAAAGGCCTGTATAGAGATATGTAAAAATGAAAAGCCTAGAAGGGATCCAAGCATGCCCAAGGCTCCTTGCTAGGTCCAAGCTGAGATTTGGCATAATTAATAATCCTGGGCTGTCAAGTGGCAGACTCATGGCCACCCCAGGACCAGGGAGTTTCAAGACAATCAATGAGCAGAGGTGATTTGTCATTGCCTTCCTCCCCATAGTAGGATCAAACCCTGCACAATCCCAGAGGCCAATGGTCATGGGACAGAGCAAGAATCCCATTTATGTTTATCACCCTAGGCCAGGGGTGTCAAACATGCAGCCGGGGGGGCCGAATCAGGCCCCCGGAGGGCTCCTATCAGGCCCCAGAGCAGCTGGCTGTCATCTGCTTCCTTCTCATGTCTTGCTTCCTTCTGCATAACAGCTTGCTTTGCAAGGCTTGCTCAAGCACACAGGAGCTACAGGGCAAAACCTCTGTTTTCTCCATTGGCTAAGGCTCCTCCCTTGGGGAGGAAGGGGGGAGGCAGAGCTTGTTTTTCGACGCTCTTAATCGCACCGCAGAGCTACTGAGCCAAGCCTCTCTTCCTTCTATTGACTAATGCTCCTCTCCCCCCAAGTCACCTGGGGAAGGAAGGAAAGAGCCAGAGCTTCCTTTGCCCAGTTCCCTGGATCCCATTGAAGAGATACAAAGAAAGCACCTTTAAGACCAAGTACTAATGTTTTAAGCATGTTTTTTAAAAAAAAATTAAAAAATTATTTAATTGTGTTTGTCTGTGTCCTTTATAAAAGTTATACTTCTGCTACCTAATCTTAAATAGGTACACACGTGGCCTGGTCTGACATGGCCCAGTCCAACAAAGTCTCATTTATGTCAGATCCAGCCCTCAGAACAAATGAGTTTGACACCCCTGCCCCAGGCCTTAGGTCAAGCTAGTATTTTAAAACTATACCATAAAACAGTATAGTTTTTAAAAATACTGTGTTGCTGCTGCTAAATTATTCCTATTATTATTATTATTATTATTATTATTATTATTATTATTATTATTATTATTATTATTATTATTATTATTATTATTATTATTATTATTATTATTATTATTATCATTATTATCATCATCATCATATCACAGCCTGCTTTCCTCCCACCGATTTCCTGAATGTCAAATCAGAACGCACATCCTCCATGAGTCCTTGTCATTCAGGGTAATTTTTTTGAAAATCACGAGGCTTAGTTTCTGGCCGCTTCCAGATATTTCCTGCAAGTGTAGCCCCAAACAGAGTATAAGTACTATTTTAAAGCAAAATATTGTGCAAGTAGGAAAATGCCCTTCACGTTCCTAGACCACTGATGTAGTCTTCCTTATCTAAATCTTAATGTATAGTCATCAGAATATTATATTCCAGATGGATGCATGACCAAGGGTGGGTGGATTAATTCTCTGCTATTATTCACTCTTCTGAACATGCAACGGAATGACATTTCAGTGTAAAGTTACTGATTTGCCTCTAGGTTTAGTTGAAAGCTTGGGTTAGTCACTTTCTTAAAAATTTGATTTCCCTTAAAGGTGACCTGAAAATTGTGCAGGAGAGAGATAATGGGCTTGTACCCCCTTTCTTCTCCTTTATAGTACATAAAAGAATATTGGTAGATTTTATTTTTGAAGTTACATATATGGAGGTCTTACCAGGGTAAAGAAAAAATAGTACTACCTCCCTATACTCAGAGCCAGTCTGGGGTAATAGTAAATGGGGATAAGCATTTGGATGTATCCAATATGAATATGCATCTGAAATATATATTTAGTATATTTATTTATTCGATTTATATCCCGCCCTACCCCACCAAGGCGGGCTCAGGTCTCCTAGTATCCAGGTCTCCTAGTATATTCAGGTCTCCTAGTATCCAGGATTTTCCAGGGTACTGAGAAATGAGTCTAAAAAATCCTGGAAATATTTGGGATGAGCTGTGAATATTTATTTATTTATTATCAAATTTATATCCCACCCTCCCCTGACAGGCTCAGGCCAGCTAACAACAGTTTAATAACATTAGCAATTAACAAACGTATCATTTTAAAAATAAAATATATAATAAAACATTTCCATACGTTAAAAGTCCAAGATGGCAAGTTCCTAATTTCCATTATATTAGTTCAGTGAAATTGTTGGTGCTGTAAGGTAATATCCACCTCCCCCTAACCACTGAAGGCAAGTTTGAATAATTCGGTCTTACAGGCCCTGTGGAACTGTGGCAGGTCCCGCAGGGCCCTGATGTTTTCGGGAAGGGCATTCCACAAAGTGGGGGCTATTACCGAGAATGCTCTGGCTCTAGTGCTGGACAATAAAGCTTCTTTCGGTCCAGGGATCTTAAGGAGATTTTGAGACCCTGAACGTAGTGCTCTCTGGGGTACGAATGGGGAAAGGCGGTCCCGAATGTAGATAGGTCCCAAGCCATATAGGGCTTTCAAGGTTATAACCAGCACCTTGAAGTGAACCCGGAACACCACAAGCAACCAGTGTAACACTTTCAGCACAGGTTGAATGTGCTCCCGTACAGGTAACTCCATTAACAACCTGGCTGCTGTGTTTTGCACCAGTTGTAGCCTCTGAAGTTGAGTCAAGGGCAGCCCCATGTAGAGGGCATTGCAGCAGTCTATTCTCGAGGTGATCATCGCATGGATCACTGTTGCCAAGTCGTTGCACTCCAGGTACGGAACCAACTGTCTTATCCTCCTAAAATGGAAAAATGCAGGTTTGGCAGTGGCTGCTACCTGGGCCTCCATTGTCAGTGAAGGCTCCAGGAGCACCTCCAAGCTCTTAACCCTCGACGCTGGCACTAATAGCATCCCATCAAAGGCCAGCAAAGGGATTTCTCTACCCAGGCCGCTGCGACTTAAGCACAGGACCTCTGTCTTCTCTGGATTCAATATCAATATCAGAAGCCAGTGTTTTTAGACTCTCCAGATTGGGGTAGGTAGGGTGGGTTGGTCTGTGGATCTTTCTCTTCCCAGGCTTGGTATCAGCTTGCCATGTTGGTTTCACTTTTAGCCTGTCCTTTTAAATAAGTTTCGTAGGTCTTGCAACATTATATTCTTTGTGTTAGATGGTTTATGTTCAGTTGGTGATTTGCAGTGAATTCTCAGGTGTGACATTGGCTTCGGTTCTTGGGATGTACATTGGCACACATTTTTCTGCTTTTACATTTTGAAGGCTTGCAACAGCATTTGTATTTGGTTTGAATTGAATTGTTCTCTGGTTTGACATGGGGTTGAATTCTCAGGTTGTTCATTTGTTATGTTAGGCTATCATATTTGTTCTGTGGTTACGCCAGGATTCCCTGGTTCGACATTGATTCTTTCAGCTTGTTGGTTCTGTCTGCTTTGAGAGGATTTTAGCCAGGAGTTGCTTTGATTGCTTTTGTGTCTCTTATCATTTGCCATGGAGACAGCATGGAATTCCCCCCTCCACTTCAAGCAGTGGGGGATGGTTGGGAGCCCATAGAACTGACACTCTTGGTCCAAAGAGGTTTTGAACAATGGAGTCCAGAAGCAAGGTTTTTTTTTTTTCGGGGGGGGGGGTTAAGAAAGAAAGAGCACAATAAAATTTAGATCTTCCAGAGCCCCACTCCTGTGAGTTCCTGCCCAAAATGAGGCCTGCTTGAAATTTTGCATTCCGAACTCTACCAGCATGGTGCAGTGGTTAAAAGCAGGGGACTCTAATCTGGAGAACCGGGTTTGATTCCCCGTTCCTCCACATGAAGCCTGCTGGGTGACCTTGGATCACTCACAGTTCTCTCAGAGCTCTCTCAGCCCCACCTGTCTCGCCTGTTGTGGGGAGGGAAAGGAAAAAGGTGATGGTAAGCCGCTCTGAGACTCCTTAAGGTAGAGAAAAGGGTGGTATAAAACCTTATCCTCTTTTTCCTCCATCCAATATTTTTTACTAAATAAGACAAAAATCCAAAACTAAATTGAAAATTTTAGACACTGGATTGGATCCAGCTGACAGAAGGGCTCTTCAAAAATACTGCTCCACAGCGGTCATTTTGTAGAAAAATAGGTGGTGGAGCTCATTAGCATAACTCATTAACATATGCCCCCCAGCCAAAAGCAACCCGATGTAAGAAAGGAGAGACCCGGGCGAGCGAGGCCTACTTGGGCTGGCTAGAGATCCAGCCAGCCCAAGCAGGCATTCTCCTGGGGCTCTCCTGGGCCACCACCCCCCCAGTCAAAAGGTCAGCAAGCCACCCACTACACAAGATCACATCAGAAGTGGAGAAAGGGTGGTGTGGGCTTCTCCAGAGGTTAATAAGGGCTGCTGGGGGGCGTGGCAAAGCCTCTGGTGGCTGCCTGGCTTCCCGTTCTCCTGATCCAGGGATTGTTACACGGCTGCACCTACTATTCAATGGACAAGGAAGATGGGGAGGAAGAGGGGGAACCCTCAGAAAGGTTCAAGAGCTCAGCCATTTTTTTAAAAAAACCTCTGGTAGCACATTACTACTACAAACCTTAAGTTTATTGTTCTTTTTCCCAAAATTCCTATCAATTTCTGGGCAGTATACTGCGTTAAAATCTCCCGTTATACACATATTTTCATAATCATAACCACTCACAGTCTGGTATAAATCCTTATAAAAGACTCCCTGTTTTTCATTTGGGGCATAAATGTTTATTAATAAAAATTTCTGATGTTCCCTAACTATTCAGCTCCTGCTGAATCCAAGGCCTACTTCTCCAGCTGTTGCTCCAGGAATAGCCTTAGTTGCAAGCTGGAGCTTGGCAGGAGAAGGAGCAATGGCAAAAATTTCCCTTCCATTGCTGACCTCCAACGTTCTGCTCTAGATTTTATCTGTGCCTTTTTGATTCCCTTCCTTCCCTTAGCTATTGCCAAAGATTTATACTTCACCTCTATGGCTCCCTTTGTCTTTGTTGGCGCAAGTATATCATTGTACAAGACACTGCCGAATTTAGGTCAGTTGTCATCGCTCACAGAATCCACAGAGAGGAGTCATGACGCAGCGTTGCCCACAAAATGAAAGAGGCAGCAAAGCAGGATATGACTCAGCCATCTGCATGCACCCAGGGGTGGAATTCTAGCAGGAGCTCCTTTGCATATTAGGCCACACCTCCTTGATGTAGCCAATCCTCCTAGAACTTACAAAAAAGAGCCTCATTCGCTCTTAGCTATATCAGGGGAGGTGGCCTAATATGCAAAGGAGCTCCTGCTAGAATTCAACCCCTGCATGCACCCCTGCATGGGATTTTGTGAAACTTAAGTGGTTTCACTTTCTAGGAGTTCCAGCAAATGAGTTTTTGTGACCTTCATTTGGTTTGTGTAACTCTTGGTTATTATACACAATATCTGTGGCAATGGCAGAAACCCTGTCTGGCCATTGTGCCACAAATCATGCCCCCAGTTCAGCAGAGCGACACTCTACAGTAGGGGTCCCCAACCCTCAGCCTGTGGACTGGTCCCAGTCTTTGGCCTGTTAGCAACTGCGCCGTGAGTTGCATAATTATTTCATTATATAGCACAATGTAGTAATAATAAGATAATGATTACATTGGATTTATATCCTGCCCTCCACTCTGAATCTCAGAGCAGCTCACAATCTCCTTTATCTTCCTCCCCCACAACAGGCACCCTGTGAGGTGGGTGGGGCTGAGAGAGCTCTCCCCAGAAGCTGCCCTTTCAAGGACAGCTCTGCGAGAGAGCTATGGCTGACCGAAGGCCATTCCAGCAGCTGCAAGTGGAGGAGTGGGGAATCAAACCTGGTTCTCCCAGATAAGAGTCTGTTCACTTAACCATTACACCAAACTAATAGACATAAAGTTTACAGTTGTATAATCCCCAAACCATCACCGCCACTGCCGCCACCACCCTTCCCCCAGTCCATAGAAAAATTGTCTTCCACAAAACCAGTCCCTGGTGCCAAAAGGGTTGGGGACCGCTGCTCTACAGTATAGCAAATCATGAGTCCAGTGCCACCTTTAAGACCAACAAAGTTTTATTCAAGGCATGAACTGACTCCAAAGGTTTGCTGCATCTATAAGCATTTCATCACTTTGTCTTTGCGGATGCACTTGAAAGTATGTTGGAAGCTGCCTTGCATCGAGACATCCTTTAGAAAACTGGTGATGTGCGGACAGAATATCTGATTGTGCAACTGCGATTCCTCACTTTCATCGGACATCTGTGAAGTCAGTCTCTACCCTCATGACTAAACTGCCCACAGTGAGGCAGTTTTATTTAATTCCGTGCTCTCTTCCTTCTAGAGCAACATTTGGATAAATATGCAAATATGGTGAGTCATACACATTCATTAACCTTATATGTGGGAGAAAGAGTTCTAATTGTGAAGCTCCTGAGTCATGAAGAATGACCATGATTAAACAAAAACTTCCCACCGTCCTTGGGATAGCCCTGTTTATTCCCACACCAGAAATTGCATAAATGTGATCACAAAACTTTAGAACCACAATGCAACTCAGATATTGGTGTGTTTAAGCCCAGAACTGATGTGGATATGTGTTCCAGTTCTCCAGCAGCCATTCACAGGTACATTTGTCAGGCAGTGCAAAATGCCTGTGAACAGTAAATTGCTATAAAAAAATTCCCCTTTCATGAAGATCTATCCTTGAGAATCAAGACAGCCTGTATTTTGATTGACATTTATATTAAGCACACTTCCAGTGCAATTCTAAGGAGAATTACTGTAGTCTAAACCCATTGAAATGAATAGGCTTAGACTGGAGTAACTCTCTTTAGGATTGCACTGTTAGCGTACATAAGTATTGCATGGAAACACTGCAACCATTTCTGAAAAATTTCAAGTAAGTCTCACTTTCTGGTCTGGAGACGGAGTATAACAACAAGGTCTCAGTGAAATACTATTAACACCACACAATTATAAAGAATATATTAACATATCTCTCTCCGATTTTGACATATTTATTTGCTTCACTTAAATCTAAACAATGGTGACCTTATAAACCTAGCTTGTTATTCCTGTTTGCATCTGTTAAAACATCTTCATGACGTTGTATGCTAATTTGCTGTTCAACCTCTGTCTTATATGTATGGACTGGTAAATTCCACTTTGCTGTATCTGAGGAAGTGCGCATGCACACGAAATCTCATACTTTGAATAAACTATGCTGGTCTTAAAGATGCCACTGGACTCAGACTTTGTTCTGCTGGAAGTGAACTACCTACGCTATCATAGTCACAGTGATAAGTGCTAGGATACTGAAGAGGGCACAATTCATCACAGCCACGGTGACTAAGGTATGAGTGTAAGAATTAATGCAGGAGTCACCAGGTACAATCTGATAGCGTATAGCTTGTTATGCAAGTCTGTAGTTTTAAGTAATCCCTTATTACCATGCATAATAGCTGCAGAGAAGACATGACACACCCTATCTCAGGAAGATACTAACCTCACTAGACTTTGCGGTAATGAACAGAACATTTAAAATAACTGAGAAATAACAATACTAAAGAATGACTCTTTATAGGAGAAGTTGGAAGAGCTGCTTTGGTCCAAGAGAACTCTGAATATTATTCCTAGTTTGCTCTTCATTGCCTCACAAATAGACTTTAAATGCCAATGATTTCTCTTAAAAACTCTTCCAAAGAACTGGTTGAAGCAATGTAAACTTTGACAGAACGAGATAAAAAAGAAAGAAAGAAAGAAAGAAAGAAAGAAAGAAAGAAAGAAAGAAAGAAAGAAAGAAAGAAAGAAAGAAAGAAAGAAAGAAAGAAAGAAAGAAAGAAAGATAATTAAAACAAATTGTGTTAATTCATCTATATTTATGTATGACTAATATAGACATAATTTGTTTTAAGCACGCTTCATTGGGTGCTTTTACATGGTGGTTGTTTGCAAGTGGATTGTGTTATTCTTACACAGTAAAAATCCAGTTGCAAAGCATATTATTTAGTATGTGTGAATGCACCTATTATTCATTTAATTATGCTACCACATCATAACCTAACTGCAGCCCCTACTGTTGCTGAGAATCAGGGGCTGGGCAGGTACACAGTTCCAGCTGTGGGCAGGACCGGCCCGATGCCCTGGGGCACTCTAAGCAGACTTGCTGCCTAGCGCCCCCCCCAAGGCGCCCCCCATGGCTCCCCACCTTCAGCTCCGTGCCCCCTCCCCTCCGTGCACCCTCCCTCCCTTCCCCACATATCAATTCTGGAACAGCTCTAACACCACGTTCCAGCACCCCGCTTCCCATGCTCCCTGCCCGCCCGCCCCCCCAGCGCTCCTCTGGCCTGCCCAACATGGCTAAAAGCGGCAGCACTCTGCTCGCTCTCTCCCTTCCCCCTGCTCATCGCCGGCCAAAAGTACGTTTTGCCGGCTTCGCAGCTTGCACCTGCACATTTTAACACATAGGCGCAAGCTGTGAGGCCGGCAAAGCTTACTTTTAGCCGACGACGAGCAGGAGGAAGGGAGCGAGTGGGGCGCCACTGCTTTTAGCTGCGTTGGGCAGGCTAGCGGAGCACCAGGGGAGGGCGTGAGGGGTGGGTGGGATGGAGTGCAGGGGGGGGCGGCAGCCTGAAGGGGGCTAGCAGCAGCTGCAGCAGAGGTGGCAGGGAGGGGGAGGGAGGCAAGCTAAGCACTTGCCTGGGGCACCAGAGGGGGGCGAGAGCCCAATTTGCCGCCACCTTGCCTCTTGGCGCCCTAGATAACTGCCTAGTTTGCCTAGCGGGAGGGCCGACCCTGGCTGTGGGAGCCAGTTTGGTGTAGTGTTTAAGTGTGCAGACTCTTATCTGGGAGAACCGGGTTTGATTCTCCACTCCTCCACTTGCAGCTGCTGGAATGACCTTGGGTCAGCCATAGCTCCGGCATAGGTTGTCCTTGAAAGGGCAGCTGCTATGAGAGCCCTCTCAGCCCCACCCACCTCACAGGGTGTCTGTTGTGGGGGAGGAAGGTAAAGGAGATTGTGAGCCGCTCTGAGACTCTGAGATTTGGAGTGGAGGGCAGGATATAAATCCAATATCTTCTTCTTGTTGTTCATGTGGTAATTTGTCACCAGTAAGTAACTGGTGGCTTTTCAAGGCAGCCTACAGGCATCGGAGGATGAGGTAAGGATGAGTGCCAGCCAGGACCCAGATGTGAGCATTTGAATGCACCATTTTAATCCAGGCATGGGGGGGGGTGCCTGTGTCAGCCCAAATTGGCCATCTGAATCCAGCCAGAGAGATGAAGCCCTTCCAGTAAATGGGAAATAAAGATAGCAAACAGGCAAAACCTCTGGTTAATTTTCTTCAGCTCTACAATATCTATGGCAATAGTAGCTGTAACTACAGGGGAGAGGCTGTGGCTCAGTGACAGAATGTCCGCTTTGCATGCAGAAGGCTACAAGTTCAAAAGCCGACACTTCCAGTCAGAAGAATTAGGTAGTAGTTGATTAGATAGCTTCCTGCCTGAGACCCTGGAGAGCTGCTGCTAGTCAGATAGCCAATACTGACCATTTAGGATTGCCAGGTCTGTGTTGGAAAATATCTGGAAAATTTGGAGCTGGAGCTGGGAGAGGAGGTGGGGTTTGAGGAAGGGAGGATCCTCAGCATGGAGCAATGCCATAGAGTCCACCCTTCAAAGCAGCTGTCTTCTCCATGGGAGCTGATCTCTGCCAACTGGAGATTCGTTGTAAAAGCAGGAGATCTCCAGGCCCCACCTGGAGGCTGGCAGCCCTAACCCATGATATATAAATGGTTTCACTTGGTATAAGAAAGAGCCATGTGTACTACTTAGCCTGAGAACATGAAAGAGTAGGTGGTGTGTTTTTTCTCCACAATGGCAACTTCCACAGTGGAAATGAAATGAAGCGGGGGGGGGGGGGGAGTCAACAACACAAAAGGAATGTTATAGTGGAACAAGCAGGGCTTTTTTTGTAGAAAAAGCCCAGCAGGGATTCATTTGCATATTAAGCCACACTCCCTGACGTCACCATTGTTTCACACTGGGCTTTTTATAGGGAAAAACCAGCAGAGATTCATTTGCATATTAGGCCACACCCAATGACAACAAGCCAGCTGGAACTGCATTCCTGTGCGTTCCTGCTAAAAAAAAAACCTAGGCCACACCCCCTAACACCAAGCCGGCTGGAACTGTGTTCCTGTGTGTTCCTGCTCAGAAATAGCCCTGGGAACAACTACCAATTTATATCTAAAGCCTCTGCCAGACTTAATTAATCTCATACCTTAAACGCAGTGACATCGCCATATCTCACTTTCAAGATTCCAAAGAGGATCTGATCCCCTATCTGCAAAAACCCAACGGCGCATCAGACTGCTTTAAACCTCCCAGCTTCTGAATTCCACCTACATTGCTAGTTTACATGGCCTACTACAAGGTTGTGGTGAAACCTCAACTTTAAATTTCTCGAGGCAAATCTAAATTTGGCTGGTTGATTGTCGAAAGTGGTTGGCAGGAGTGTGGTTCTAGCCTGAGGCCTGTGAAGCTGCTTTTCTGACACCTCAACTTTCCCTTACTGAATGTCAAGCCAGGTTTGAGACCTGGGCCTAACGTTTCCTGGAGCAATAACTGAGCAACACTTAATAATCAATTTATCTTTTTTTTTTTTGTCTTGCAAATTCATACAGCAACTGCAGGCAAAAAAAAAAAAACGATTAGCAATTCTTTCCATTCTATTTGAATATCAAGGTGTTTCAAGGGTTTTTTTTTTTTTTAAGAAGATGATGATATTGGATTTATATCCCGCCCTCCACTCCGAAGAGCCTCAAAGTGGCTCACAATCTCCTTTACCTTCCTCCCCCACAACAGACACCCTGTGAGGTCGGTGGGGCTGGAGAGGGCTCTCACAGCAGCTGCCCTTTCAAGGACAACATCTGCCAGAGCTAGGGCTGACCCAAGGCCATTCCAGCAGGTGCAAGTGGAGGAGT
Source organism: Heteronotia binoei (assembly GCF_032191835.1). Lineage (NCBI taxonomy): Eukaryota > Metazoa > Chordata > Lepidosauria > Squamata > Gekkonidae > Heteronotia > Heteronotia binoei. Next base: position 111,328,124 of record NC_083229.1, read on the forward strand.
GGGGAATCAAACCCGGTTCTCCCAGATAAGAGTCCGCACACATAACCACTACACCAAACTGGCTCTCCAAAGAAAGCACAGGTGTTCTGACTAAGAGTCCAAGAGCATCAATTCCTTTTTCCTCTCCAAAGAGAAAAGTATAGACTGTGGTCTTTCTACTAGTTACCCTGATCAATAGAGAATTGCCTTTTAAAAAATTGCAACACTTAACCAAGACATGGACCAATTTCCCACTAGCTTTATGCCGCTCTCATTCTCCTCTGCGGGGCTTCTGTTGAGTTTCCCACTACCTGCCCTGGGGCCGCAACTTGCTCCGCCTCTTTCACGCAGCAAACAAGATCCTCTAAAAACCAGTTTCTGTTTGCCACACGAAAAAGGCAAAGCTAGTTGCTGCCCCCGGGCCAAGAGTGTGAAATCTGATGGAAGCCCCGCAGAGAAGGCGAGCGTGAGAGCCACATAAGGCATAGTGGGAAATCGGTCATGGAGTTGATGCTTCTCCGGACGGCCGATGATCACCATCTTTGCCTAATAAAAACCTAATAAACCAAAATAAAGACTTTGAATAGTTTATGGAAAGCAAATTCTTTCTTTAATTGTGTCTGTAGTTATAGAGAAGCTTCCACTCTGCGTTATCAGTGTTAGATTCCAGCAGGTTCAATGATCAGTACTGTACATTAGACAAGAAGCACCATTGGCATTATAAAATGATGTGAGAAAGTTGAATGAAAGCACAGTAATAAACCCCACTAAGCAATAAGAAGACTGGTGAAGAATAATATTCATTTATTCTAGTCCATATTGAGATTTCTTTTTATGTTTTAAAAATAATATTTCCGATGCTAAAAGAAAACAAACGCCTTTAAAGAAACAATGGAACAACCCTACCTGAGCTGCACAGTTACGAGTTTCGCACTCCTTTTGAAACTGTATCCTTTATCCTGGTCTCTATAGCAATGATGACGTGCAAATTTCATTAATGACAGGATCTTTGGCATTGACTACAGATGCAAGCGGCTGCGGTCACCTTGCAAATCCTCTATGGTCTTAAGTTTCAAATTGAGCTTAGTGTGTCACAGGTACCTTTCTCAAAGAGCGAGCTGGGAAGCAGAGCCGTTTTATAACGAAAACCACATTATAGATTTAGTCACTGACTTCACGTATACCCCGCCTTTCTCCTCAATGGGGACCTCAACCAGCTGACACTGTTCTCCTTTCCTGCGTTTGGTTTGGATGGCATGAGAGAAACTACAAGGCTGCCCTTGTCACTTAACCGACTCCTGAAGGCCCAGCCCCTGTCGCAGTTGCCAGTCTGCTGATAAATGGAGAGGCTCTACTGCCTCCAATTGGCTGGGAGCCAGTGCATAGGCTCTATCTGATCCTCCACCTATGAGGGAATGGCTCAGGCAAAGCCTTAGACGGGCTCAGAGTCGAAGTTCACCTTTGAAGTGAGTTAAAAGAGTGAGGGAGATAAATCAATAACAAATGTGTTGGGAGGTAGAGAAGCTGCACTGCTCAAAAGGTGCAGGGAGCAAATATACACGGCGAAGGTAGTTATTACAACACCTCAGTATATTGAGGCTGAGGCAAGCTCTCAGTACTGCTCTGTGGAGTCAGGGCTGTGTTGAGACTTGAACCCACAATTTCTCAGGGATCTGGTGTGTGCCAAGGCTGGAAATCGATGTGCTACATCTCTCACACAATACGGCAATTAGAGTTGCCGGTTGTGCAACCTGCAAGAGCTTCTGGGGGTGGGGAATGGAGGCAGCAGGCACACAACACCGCAACGTCATTCCTGGATATCTGCCCAGCAGTGTTGTCACAGTTAAAACAATAGAGACTTTAGACATTCCTAGAGTGTTGCCATGATATCAGTTCTGGGTGTGTAAATGGACGTGACTTCACAGGAAAGTTGCTTTCCCCGCCTCATTTTGTTCTTGTTGCTCCACCAATCAGCAGTGGGAGACCAGTGAGAGACTAGTGGTCTCCCACCACAGTGGGAAACTTTGCCACCCTATTCATGTATCAGGAGGATTTCTTGTAGTTAGGGCTTTTATTGTAGAAAAAGCCCAGCAGAAGCTCCCCTGTGCCTTCCACAGCACGCCCGCCACAGCGGGTATGCTGGGAAAGGCTGAAGCCATTGGGGAGGCATTTAAAGATGCCCCCCTACGCCTTTCCCAGCATGCCAGCCAGAGCCCTGGCCAGCCCGGGCGGAGCTCCACTCCTGTGCGCTCCTGCCCCCCCCAAAAAAACCCTACTTGTAGTACATTCTCCCAAAACATGCGGTCAAGTTAGGGTTGCCAAGTCCAATTCAAGAAATATCTGGGGACTTTGGGGGCGGAGCCAGGAGACACTGGGGGTGGAGCCGGGAGCCTGATTGTGACAAGCATAACTGAACTCCAAAGGGAGTTCTGGCCATCACATTTAAAGGGACCATGCTCCTTTTAAATGCCTTCCCTCCACTAGAAATAATGAAGGATAGGGGCACCTCCTTTTGAGACTCATAGAATTGGACCCTCTGGTCCAATCCTTTTGAAATATGGAGGGTGTTTTGAGGAGAGGCACAGGATATTACACTGCAAATGTGGCGCCTTTACCTCAAAAACAGCCCCCCCCCCGAGCCCCAGATATTTGCGGATCTATTCTCCATTATTGTCTATGGGAATCAGTCTTCATAGAAAATAATGGAGTGTGCAGCAGACATTTCCCCCCTCCCCCTGAGGGCTTCCAAACCGAGGGATCCCCTGCCCCCACCGGGGGATTGGCAGCCCTATTGCTGGAGTATAACTTGATTCACAATGAACCGTATGAAAGAAAGAAAGTAGAATGTCTAACAGAGTTCTTCCTAGCAGCTTGCCTTGAGCTAGCAAATATAGGACCAGGCCTGGAACACCTCCAGATTCTGGTATCTGTGATGTATTATGTTTGTTTATCTTGAAGCGAGCCCTCAAGAACCAGTTTCTGTTTCTTCCTCAAGGCTTGTGTGGGAGGGAGCTCACTTAGATCCTGTTCTTGGCATTGCTTGCAGTCTCCCATTGTTTGTATTAGCTTTCTCGTCCAGTTGGAAGCAATAAGAGACCTGTTATTGAAGCTATCAGGGTCTCCTACATGTTGCCTACAGAGAAGAACTAAAGGATGATCTGAAGCAGGATGGGTAAACTAACTTCTGCCTCCCCATGATCCCACAGGTTACTACTGTATCCTAGAACTATAATAAAACACGTAGTGTAGACCTCTAATTATTACAGGCAGGGGGTTTTTTTGAGCAGGAACGCACAGGAATGCAGTTCTGGCTGGTTTGATGTCAGGGGGTGTGGCTTAATATGCAAATAAGTTCCTGCTGGGCTTTTTCTACCCAAAAAGCCCTGATTACAGGGAATGTTGGAAAAATGCAGCCTCTACCACAACCATCTGAAAGCCCATTTCACCACCTCATTCTGCTGCTTGTCCATAGTCTAAACCAGTGGGAGCTGAGCATACCTTCACATTTGAAATCTCATGCTTTGGACTGACTTCTGAAAAACTTGCCAAAAAGATTGGCCACCCAGGTGTTAATTAATGTTCAGTGTGGGGTGTGGAATGGTACAGAATAGACTGATCTCATCAGAACTTGAAACAAAGCAGGGTTGGTACTTGAATGGGAGCAAGGCAACTTTTTAGGGAAAGCCCAGCAGGAACTCATTTGCTTATTAGGTCACACAGCCCTGACATCACCCATTCAGTAGCTTACTTTCCACATATGGACACAGAATGCCATCAGCTACATTTCATGGAGCTGTGTTCCCACACAGCCCAATAAAAGACCTTGTTTTGCGCCCCCCCCAAAAAAAAAACACAACCAGAAAGGGAAGCCATCTGCAGTGGAGTAGGTAGTGGCAAGTCCAGCTTCTCCCAGAAGTGGGTGCTCGTGGGCAGCTGCATGTCTCTCGCTCTCTTCACAAGCCCGTGGGAGGCTGGAGAGGCAGCAGAACGGACAGAGCATGTGGTCTGGGAGCGCATGGCTGCCTAGTGGCTTCCCTCTGCCGGAGACCATTTTTTTGAGCTGGAGCCCTGGCCAAGCCAGCCAGAACTGTGTTCCAGTGTGTTCCTGCTCAAAAAAAGCCCTGAATGGGAGGCCACCAAGGAAAACTTTGCTTAATCACTTGCCTTGAAAACCCTATGGGGTCGCCATAAGTCACCTGCGGTTTGATAGCATTCTACACACACACACAGTGTTCAATGAAAAAGTCAAATATATGAACTACTTGAGATTAACATTTTTTATTTTCCTCTAAAGACCCCAAGTGCACAGTTCTTAGGGAGTCATTTCCTGGAATAAAAAGGCCAGCCCTATTAAAGAATGCCTTCCAGATGTAACTGGGTTAAGATGAACACGTTAAGTTAATTATATAGTCACTGTCTTTTGGGGCTCATTTTTTTTTTCCCTCCACAGGAAGATACTTGCACAATATGCTAAGGGCAGCTGATAACCGAGAGATAAACCAATTTTCTCTTGAGCCTCCATCGACCTGGTATGATGAACATGCGGTGACAGAAAGATGCTTCACAATTTCACTCGAGTGAAGAGAGAACAGGGCAGATTTTATCACCTGTTAACTGATGAGTAGCAGGTGTGCAATATGGGAGGCACACCTTCACAGCCACACTGACTACGGGAGTTGCCCCATATGACTTTCTCTCATGGGGAAAGATTTATCTGAGTCAGAGAGCTAATTACGCAACAGCAGTAACCAAATGCAGCAATAACTTTGGCAGCCCCACATGTGTTTCATGACACACACACACACACACAAGCACAGTGTAAAAGCTATATCGCAAAGTGGGAGAGTTACCTCAGGGAAGAACAACCTCTGTTGCCGCCGCTGCCTCGTTCGAAAGAAAGGTCAAGCTGCACCCTATGATGTCAGAATTTTTTTTAAATGCTGCCAATCTGCCTTAGTTGTGTGCCTTTTCTTTTTAAAAGCCAGTCAAGGGGAAAACGTAAGATTTTATTGCTTTAGGAACTCGTGAAGGCTCTTGCACCCCCCAAAAAAGTTAACTGTGTCATGGAAAGAAGGGACCATTCTAAATATTTCTTAGGGTGAATGGAGGGATTTAGGCAAAGTACACACTTACTAGGGAAAGCAAACAAATGAAGCTGATTAGAATTTGGCTGAGGGATTTTTGACTTTCCTATCTGAAGAATTCCATTAACATTAACAAGCATGTGAATAGTCATCATGAGTCATGTCATACTCTTTTGGGTGGTTACTTGGGTATACAGAACCAAGAGCAACTATACACCATCCGGTATACACACCAGTTTGGTGTAGTGGTTAAGTGCGCGGACTCTTATTTGGGAGAACCGGGTTTGATTCCCCACTCCTCCACTTGCATCTGCTGGAATGGCCTTGGGTCAGCCACAGCTCTGGCAGAGGTTGTCCTTGAAAGGGCAGCTGCCATGAGAGCCCTCTCAGCCCCACCCACCTCGCAGGGTGTCTGTTGTGGGGGGAGAAGATATAGGAGATTGTAAGCCGCTCTGAGTCTCTGATTCAGAGAGAAGGGCGGGGTATAAAACTGCAGTCGTCGTCTTCTTCTACATTATATTTTTAAACTGTATGTCTCACTTTTCTCTTTCACTGGTCAAGGCAAAAAGGCATAAAATGGCCACCAAAAAAGTGTAAAATGGACACAGGCTCCAAGCTTCTCTCTCCTGCAAGGATCCCAGGATGTCTACTCATCAAAGATGAAGGAGGGGGGAGGAACCAAGGCGTCCAAATCTTCTCGGGATTTCTAATTCCTCAAGCCCTTTACATAGGGCTACCAAGCTCCAGGTAGTGGGTGGAGATCTCCTGGGATTACAACTGACCTCCAGGTGACAGATTTGGGTTCACCTGGAGAGAATGGCCACTTTGAACGGCACTTGCTTGGGGTTCACAAAGGGGACAGCCGCGTCTTTTCTGTGATGTTTGTTTGATGTTTGTTTGTGTGATGTTTGTTGAATTCTCCAAAACATCTGGTCAGTCACAGTAGAAAATGGAATGCTGAATTAGATGGGCACCAAGATCATAGTTTCCATAGGGTGCAAAAAAAAAAAAGCCTTTGGATCAGCACTCAACGAATCATCACAGAAGTAAATTTGGATACCAAAAAAGACTGGAAACTACTAAAATATAGGATATTCAATTGGCTGCCCAATATGGAGCTACAATCCAGAAAAAGTTTTGCCCTTTTATTCTCACAGTGCATAGACTGCTATGGATTAAATGGTAGTGAACAGCTACTTCCACACATCAGATACTAAGAGGTCAGCCCAATACAGGCCGCAAATGTGAACAAAGCCGTGATCCGTGATAAGTTATTGCTGTGATGCATTTGTTTAGCTAATATGCATTAAATTTCTGAAGGGAGAATAAGCAGTGATTGTAACAGAGTTATAACTCTTTGTCAGTAAAATTATGACTCTTGTGACTTTGTAACATTTCATGATTTTTTTTTTTTTTACTATGACAAATCCATAATTTCTGGACTAACACATGACCAACCCTAAGGCAAGCCAACACAACAAATCATTCTTCTTGCAACTTATCCAACAACAGACTACGGGCTTTTGAAATATGCATGTTAATAAGTTATTTAAGACAGAGTAATACATTTCCACATAAATTATGATGTTTGCAAACTCAACACGATGACATTGCTTCACGCATTCCATTACCGCATTGTCTGGTTGCATCAGGCAAATCATATGGAGAGCATTGTTTCTGCTTCTTTCTGGGGGAAAATCTGCCAAGGAATCTCAGTCGGACACATCAGTACTTCTGTTTGCTTGATTCAGAGAAAGGAAACACTTTGGGTGTCATCCGATTTAAAAAGAAAGTATTTCTGTCCTTTAAAATAGCACCCTTTATTCCCACCCCCCCATGTGCCTTTCCCTCATACCCATCATACAAAAGTGATGGTTTTTAGGGAAGGTTTATATGATAAGTCATGGGGAGAAGCAGTTATCGAGAGCACAGGTCTCCAGAGGCTAGAAAGAGCCCCTCAAAAGGAATGCGAGCATAACTCTGAAAATGGAGCGTCTCCGCACTAGAAACCCATCCTGCCATTTAAACAGGGTCTTCAAGCTGGAGGAAAGAAAGCAAGTGGAAACCCAAGTGTGTGTGTGCACGTGTGTTACATGTAGTTCCTTCTTCCATCTTCATCCTCAAAGAAGGAACTTTAATACTGAGGACTACATTAAAATAAAGCAGTGATGGAGGTAGGGGAGACCGTAGGAAAGTTTGAGCTGCATGTCTTGCCTAAAAAAAGATAAAGGTAAAGGCAGGGGTGGAATTCTTGCAGGAGCTCCTTCGCATATTAGGCCACACACCCCTGATGTAGCCAATCCTCCAAGAGCTACACCCACATCAGGGTGTGTGGCCTAATATGCAAAGGAGCTCCTGCTAGAATTCCACCCCTGGGTAAAGGTAATCCCCCTGTGCAAGCGCCGAGTCATTACTGATCTATAGGGTGACATCACATCATGACTTTTTACAGGGGATGTCTTGCCTAGAGGCCCATAGAAGAGGCCCATAAAATCTACAGATAATAATAATAATAATAATTTTTATTTGTATCCCGCCCTCCCCGCCGAAGCAGGCTCAGGGTGGCTCACAGACATGGAAGTACCATGATTACATTTAATACATTATACAGTAAAATACATTAAATAAATAATTAATAAATAATTAGTTAAAACCATTACAGTTAAGGTGCTACAATGCGAACATATTAGATGTATATCAGATGGCTAGGTGTCATTTCAGGATTCAATCTTGTAGGCCATTTGAAAAAGGCTAGTTTTGCAGGCCCTACGGATCTGATTATTGTCCCGCAGGGCTCGAACCTCTGCTGGTAGTTGGTTCCACCAATGAGGAGCCATTACTGAGAAGGCCTGCTCCCGAGTTGTTTTCAATTTGGCCTCCCTTGGTCCAGGGATTTTTAAAAGATTTTGGGAGCTAGATCTTAGTGCTCTCTGGGGAATATATGGAGAGAGGCGGTCCCTAAGGTAGACAGGTCCTCGGCCATATAGGGCTTTAAAGGTAATAACCAGCACCTTGTAACGAACTCGGAACACAATTGGCAGCCAATGTAGCTCCCGCAACCTAGGCTGCACATGCTCCCACCGAGGTAGTCCCACTAACAGCCTGGCTGCCGCATTCTGCACCAGCTGCAGTTTCCAAGTTCGGTACAGGGGCAGCCCCATGTAGAGGGCATTACAGTAGTCGAACCTCGAGGTGACCGTTGCATGGATCACTGTTGCCAGGTCGCCGCGTTCCAGGAAAGGGGCCAGCTGCTTCGCCCTCCTAAGATAGAAAAAGGCGGCTTTGGCAGTGGCAGCTATCTGTGCCTCCATTGTCAAGGAAGGCTCCAGAAGCACTCCCAAGCTTTTGACCCTGCGCACTGGTATCAGCGACGCATCATCAAAAGCTGGTAGGGAGATCTCCTCCCCTGGCCCGCCGCGGCCCATGCAAAGGACCTCTGTCTTCACTGGATTCAACTTCAGCCCACTCGACTTGATCCACCCTGCCACAGCTTGCAACGCTCGGTCCAGATTTTTAGGGACGTCTCCAGTCCAGCCGCCCATCAATAGATAGAGCTGGGTGTCATCAGCGTACTGGTGACAACCCAGTCCGTACCTTCAGGCAATCTGGGCAAGGGGGCGCATAAAGATGTTAAACAGCATTGGGGAGAGTACTGCCCCCTGGGGCACCCCACAATTAAGTAGGCGCCTCTGGGACACCTCTCCCCCAATTGCCACCCTTTGTCCCCGACCTTCAAGGAAGGAGGAGAGCCACTGTAAGGCTAGCCCCCGAATTAATGTGTGGTCTTTCTATGTGATGGGTTGCAAGGATTATGGCGTATGATTTTGTTAAAGCTTGTCCTTTTTGTTTTTGGATATTTTGTTTTAAAATATATTCCCAGTGCCTGTGTCTTTCAAACTTGCTATGCTGCAGTGTTCAGGCATAACCATGGTTTATTTTAAGAAGAAGATATTGGATTTATATCCCGCTCTCCACTCCGAAGAGTCTCGGAGCAGCTCACGCTCTCCTTACCTTCATCCCCCACAACAGACACCCTGTGAGGTGGGTGGGGCTGAGAGGACTCTCATAGCAGCTGCCCTTTGAAGGACAACCTCTGCCAGAGCTGTGGCTGACCCAAGGCCATGCTAGCAGGTGCAAGTGGAGGAGTGGGGAATCAAACCTGGTTCTCCCAGATAAGAGTCTGCACACTTAACCACTACACCAAACTGGCTCACCAAACTATGGCAAATGTGGGAAATCGGGATTCTGTTTTGCAGATGATTAATCAAACCTTATGCGGAATCAGACCTTTGGCCCATCAAAGTCAGTATTGACAACTCAGATTGGCAGTGGCTCACCAGGGTCTCAGGGAGGGCATCAAGTCACAGATGACTTATGGCGACCCTGTAGGATTTTCAAGGCATGAGATGTTCTGAGGTGCTTTGCCATTGCCTGCTCCTGCATAACCACCCTGGTGTTCCTTGGAGGAATCCCATAGAAACGACAGCCAGAGACAACCCTGCTTAGCTTCCGAGATCTGATGAAATAATGGGCTAGCCTGGGCTATCGAGGTCAGGGCCTCCAGGGTCTTAGAAGTCCCCCCCCCAAAAAAGGGGGAGAAAGGTGCTAGATGACACCTCTACTGTGACACAAAGCCCCCATGTGTCTCACCATAAAATCATCTATTAATAGAGCTAATATGCATTAATAGAGCTTTAGTGCCTCAGTACAAAGGTTCCATACAAAGTGAATTCTCTGATCCTCCTGGCAAAACTTTAACGATGAGACGCGTCAGGACATTGCGTAATAGTGGAGCTGTCCCATTGCATGTTTTCTCCTTTTTTGGATTGCTGGCACATTACTTGGTGTAGCCCTATTTTAATTTCTCCAGGGTCTGAGGCAGAGGTCTTTCATATTACCTACTATGCAATCCCGTTTTTAACTGGAGATACTGGGGATTGAACCTGGGACCTTCTGCATACTGAACAGATGCTCTACACTGCATCACAGCCATTCCTAGGCTGCTGGCTTCATCACCTTCATTCTTTCCTCTGCACAGACCTAGGCAGTATCCCAGCATGCAATGTAACAATGGCAATACTGGGAAACAAGCTAGAATTAAGCCATAATATCTGCATGCATACATCATGGAAAACCATTAAGACTAAGACATGAACAAACCATCCTCATACTACAATTTCAGATCCTAGTTCGATATATATGTTATTGTCAGTGAAGTGGCCTACGTTCAGATAATTCTTCTAACTATGGTTAGCTTGACAATGGTTTTGCAACTGAAGTGGATCCAGGGCTTTTTGTAGCAGGAACTCCTTTGCATATTAGGCCACACACCCCTGATGTAGCCAATCCTCTAAGAGTTTTGCTTTGAATCTTGTAAAAATTGTTCATTGTATCTTGATTTTCATACCTGCCATGATTTTGCTAATTTGGGGCTGCTAAAGTAAGGGGCATTTGTATACACCTTAGCTTAAAAAGGCAAAGATGTGATTCTCCAGAAGAGTGCTGAGGAACTGCTTTGGATAATGCTGTGAAAAAGCTAAGAAGGCTGCATTCCTAAGCATGCTTACTAGCGGCGGGGGGGGGGGGGGGGGGTTGCAGAAAAAGCCCAGCAGGAATTTGCATATTAGGCCACACCCCTGACACCAAGCCAGCCAGAACTGCATTCCTGTGTGTTCCTGCTCAAAAAAACTCTGCTTATTAGGCAATAAATCCCATTGAATTAAATGAGATTTACTTCTGAGTATACATGCTTAGGGCTGTTAAGCCTCAGGCTTCTGTCTAACTCAGAAAAAGCTCACTGCCATCTTCATTTCTGCAAATTTTTACTAGTAGGATTGCCAGACCACCACTCCTGGTGACATTCAGGTGATGCTCTGGAATTTGGACAAAAATTCTATGGTGGAAGCTGGCTTTACCATAGAGTTTTTGTGCAAATGCCAGAGCATCACTTGGGCATTGCAGCATGATGACCTCACTTCCTGTGCAAGGCCTGGGCCTTTCTCTTTCTCCATGTAAATCTCTCCCCCCTCCCCATTCCATGCTGGTTGCTAGGAGGGACTTGACAACTGTAATTATTAGACAAATTTGTTCATACATTTCCAGTTTACAAATCTAGATGCTGACAGTCATAATTGTGATCCTGCGTCATTCAGGAACCAAGAAACCATGAAAGAAAAAAAAGGGGGGGGGAAGCTCTCTAGGGTTTATTATGAGTCAGAAAAAATGTCTATCGCTGAAGAAAATCTTTTGGGGCAGCACAACAGCACACTGTGAGTGGGGATGGCCCTAGATTGTCTAGGCAAGGCCAGGGGTGGAATTCTAGCGGGAGCTGCTTTGTATATTAGGCCACACACCCCTGACGTAGCCAATCCTCTGAAAGCTTACAAAAAAGAGCCCTGTAAGCTCTTGGGGGATTGGCTATATCAGGGGTGTGTGGCCTAATATGCAAAGGAGCTCCTGGTAGAATTCTACCCCTGGGCAAGGGGTATCCCCCTCCCCACCACGAACTGATGTCACCATTCACATGGGGGACACCCAATTTGGTGCCCCAGAAGGCCAGCACCCTAGGAAATCACCCAGTTTGCCTAGCAGCAGCTAGCCCTGGCTGGGAATGTCAAAAGTAGAAAACCCCTGTTGAAAGACCGCTAAAAGTTAAACCTTGATCTAATATTTCTACATTACTCTCGGACAGTGTTACGAACTGCTTCTACAAAGACAATTTTTTGCCTGACTTAATTTGATAGCCTATTTGCCCCCCAAATGAAGGCCCCTAATCTTCAAACGGCTCAAAATATTGGGGGCAAGGCTAATTTACAACCCAAGAGGACCTGGTCTTTACATTCAACTGATGAGGACAATTATACCTTTGGCTCAGCTCCTAAGACTAGCATCCAGATGGTTTAATTAGTAATATTGTAAAAGTTTTTCATTATTTATGTTGATTCAAATATACCTAAGTGGTTTTTAACAATTACAGTTACCCAACTGAGCTACTCTGTGGAAAATAAAAGAAGGGTGGGAGTATGGAGGGGGGGGGGGCAGATCACATTACAAAACAAGTAGTAATAATAAAGCTGTTACATTCAGCCAAGAGACCTTTTAGTAAATCATTTATTCTGCAGTTTGACAATATTTACAGAGGTTTTTACATGAATTATTTACTAGAGTTTTTATAACACTGTACACAAAATGGGAAAGGGGGGGAAACACATTAAAGTTACAAATCCAGGGAACAACAGTGACAGATGGCAGAAAGGGTTCCGACAAAACAAAGTTTGCATTCCCTTTTGTGTGGGCTCAATAAAGGAAAAGAGCAACCACATTGGAGATGAGCATCATAAAACTCCATGAAAGAGCACTCTTCCACTATGCTGTTTAAAAGAGGACTAGACAGAGGAACACAGGGATGGATCTATTAGTCATGCTAAGTAAATATAAGAGCCAGTCTGGTGTAGTGGTTGAGCAGTGGATTCTAATCTGAAAAAACGAGTTTGATTTCTCACTCCTCCACATTAAGCTGCTGGGTGATCTTGGGTCAGTCACAGTTCTCTCAAGAGCAGTTCTCTCAACAGCAGTTCTTGAAGAGCTCTCTCAGCTCCACCTACCTCACAGGGCATCTGTTGTGGGGAGAGGAAGAAGATTGTAAGCCACTCCAAGTGAGGAGTGAGATATAAATCCAATCTCCTCCTCCTCCTCCTCCTCGTCTTCCTCCTCCTCTTCTCCCCCTCCCCAAGGTTGTCCAAAAGTAGACATCCGAGCTCATAATCATAGAGTCAGAGTCAGCATATCTTCAGGGGATGCAGCTGCTGGAGCCCAAGGAACCCCCCTGCCCACTCACTTGCTCACACTCCCCCCCCCCCAATCGTATGCACTAGTTTGTACCATGGGAAAGACTGCAGGCAGCTCTGAGCATGGGTTGCAGGCAGGGCCAGCCCTAGACTGTCTGGCACCCTAGGCAAGACTAACTTCTGGTGCACTGCCCCCCCCCCACACTAATAGCATAACCAAGTCACATGGGGAGCACCCAATTTGGAGCCCCAAGAAAGCCGGCACCCTAGGCAATCACCTGGTCTGTCTACTGGCAGGGGCAGCCCTGGTCGTGGGAGGGCTTGTGAGCAGGTAGGAGGCATGCAGATGGGTGGGAGGGAAGGAGGCCATGAGTGCCTGGTGCTGGGCAGAGGATGGGAGGGGGTCCCCTGGGAACTGCCTGCCCAGGGCCCCAAAAACCCGTAACCAGCTCTGTATAATTGTCATGTGGTCCTTGCATGTTCCAAGAGGTGATTGGCTGAAAGTGAACAATACTTTGGTCCCTTATCAAGTGAAGCTGCTCTTACAATCGCCCTACATCAGCCCAGGGATCTTGGTGCTGTAGACAAGCTATGACTTTGGTAGGAGCACACCCAAATCAGGACAGAGAAAAACCTGGCTGCACTGTTTTGAAGCTAGGCCATGACCATGTTTGCAGCCACAGCGATAACATGTAAGCGATAACATATCTCTTAGAAATGCAGAGATATTAAACACAGCAAAGATATTCAATTCCATTGAATTTAGCATCTAAAGTCTGGCACCCAAAGCTACTGCCTAATTTATTTGTTAGGCTGGCCCTGCTTTAATTCAGCCCTCTGTCTTCTCCACTACATCGGTCCATTTCCACTGAGCAGGTCACACACAAATCTTACAAGTGGTGGCAAAGGGTCTCCTGCACAGATCTAAACATGCTTATGGCAAATTAGATATGTCATCCTAGCAATATATAGCATGGGTTTAGCCAGGGCTTTCTTTTGTAGAAAAAGCCCAGCGGGAACTTATTTGCGTAATAGGCCACACCCCCTTGACATCAGCATTGTTTCATACAGGGCTTTTTTGTAGAAAAAGCCCAGGAGAAACTAATTTGCATATTAGTTACACACACACACCCCCGACATCACCATTGTTTCACACTGGGCTTTTTTTGTAGAAAAAGTCCAGCAGGAACTCACATATTAGGCCACATCCCTTTGACATCAGCATTGTTTCACACAGTAGGAACTCATTTGCATATTAGATCACGCCCCCTTGACAGCACCATTGTTTCACATCAGGAACTCATTTGCATATTTGGCCACACCACCAACAAGAAGCCAGCCGAAACTGCGTTCCTGTGCATTCCTGCTCAAAAAAAGCCCTGGGTTTAGCACTGCCCTGTAAGTTCATGTACATGGTGGATTCAGAGGATCTTTGCCAACCGATGTAATGTAATCAGCTGGCCATGTCTGCAGAGGGTATCCGAAATGGCCCCAGTTGATGTCCAAGAAGAAGAAAATGAGGTGGTTTTTATACTCTGCTTTTCTCTACCCTAAGGAGTCTCAAAGTAGCTTACAATTGCTTTCCCTTCCTCTCCCTGCAACAGGCACCTTGTGAGGTAGGTGGGGCTGAGAGAGTTCTGAGAGGACTGTGACTACCCCAGCATAACCCAGCAAGTTTCATGAGGTGCAGTGGGGGATCAAACCCAGTTCTCTGGACTAGGGTCCACAACTCTTAACCACTGCAACACACTGCCTCTATTGAAAGTAATTCAAAGGATGGCACAAGAAATCAGGGTTGAATTGCAAAATGGCAAAACATTCAGTGGTGAATTAAGTGGCCAAAAAAATAAATCCAGTTCAGTTCAGTTCAGACCTTTATTGGAATAAAAAAATCAATCCATGTTTTCAGTGTGCTGATTTGGTTGTGGGGACTGACACCAAAATACACAGTACTGCATAAAGCTTCCTTTGGAATTATTCACTTGAATTTTAAGAAATCAACACTGCCTAGTAGGGTTCCCAAGACCGCGCAGCCTCTGGCAAGAGACATCATTGCACCAGCAACATCGTGCGCCGTCTGCTCCAGCTTCCAGGAAAATTCTATGGTTTCCCCAGATGCTCTAGCAATTTGGGAGGGAAACTTTATGGTACCATATGATACACATGCGAGTGACGTCATTGCGCCATCACCATCAAGAGGGGATCCCCCTGCCGGCCCAATACAGGTCGGTGGGTTGGGGACCTCCCCAGTGGGAGGGGATCCCACCCGGCCCCGGAGCTTGGCAACCTTGCAGCCTAGGTAGAATTCTGCTAATTTTATCCTAAAAGATAAAGCAAGTGTGTCGTGCTGTTTATAACCCTTGGATCAGAATACTTTGCATGTGTTTCAAGTCTTGATTCGATTGGATTATTTTTTGATCTGCTGCTTACCATTTCATTCTAAGACACTGCACTGAGAAAAGGTGTATATGGCCGTCCTTGCCAGAGACCTGCTTGAGGCAGCTGACAAGGACAAACAATATAATAAAACAACAACATAACCAATCAGGAACAAGGAAATAAGCCATAAAGATAAGCTAGTGACATAAAAGCAGCATGTAAACCTTCAGCAGCCTAAAATAATATCCTGGGAACCGTTGAAATGTCGTTGCTGCTGTTACTTATTCAATAATAATGTTAAAAAGAAAGTGAAAGAAAGCGCAGGTCACTAGGTGATGCTTCCAAACTTCCACCTTTCTTCAGGAGTCCTAACAAATCAGATATCCCGCCCCCTTCCCAACATTTCTAATTAAGCTTTTCTTGCTGCTGGTTTTCTGAGGTCAATTCCCAAATGGCAGAGGCATGTCCTTGCCCTTGTTAACGGCTTTCAAAATATTGCGACTCGTGTCAATAACTAGGCTGTTGACCGAACCGCTCCTGGAGAAGCGCATTTGGAGTACTTGGCTTATATGCACCCTGCTGCAAGCTCACTGAGGCCTCCCAGACCTATTAAATAGCAACTGATCCAAAGGATATGCAAAGCCGAAACCTCACAGGTGAGGCACCCCGACATTCAGTGCTCAGGATCTCTCTGGTTTTACACCTATATGCAGGGGTTGTTTTGTAGAAAAAAAGGTAGTGAAGCTCATCCAGGGATTGTTATGCAGCTGCACCTACCATTCAATGGACAAGGTGGGAAGGAGGAGGGGGAACTTTCAGAAAGGTTCAGGAGCTGTGCTCCTGTGAGCTCCCGCTGAATCCAAGGCCTGCCTATATGAAATGTGAAAGTCAGATATCTTGGCTGAAAATGAATTAATCATTTTCCCAGCATGAACTCATTTGCATTTTAGACCACACCCCCTGAAGCCAAGGTAGCCGGAACTGCGTTCCTGCTAAAAAAAAAAGCCCTGGCTGTAATTTTAAGAGGACCTATTCTGTGCAAGCTATAGCAGCAGGTTAACCCAGGGTTAAAGAAGGCCAGACCTAGGACCTTAGGATAGGTCGTGGGAGTGAAGGATTCCCTCCCTTCCAAGCCAGTCTGTGTGCCTGGTGAACACTGGAAACAGCTGTCCAAAGAAAGAATGAGTGAGGTGGCATCTCACAATCCAGCCCTGTGAACCAGTTCTAGCTGCCTGCAGGGACAGTAGAGATCTTTAAAGCTGCAGCTAGTGAAAGATCCTAAGCAGAAACATTTGTTTTCAGCCTATTTCTCTTGTATATTTAAATATTGTTTTAGATGGGGTTGCATCCCTGCTGAAAGACCAAATTAACAGATCAGGCGTGCTTTCAGATCCAGCTTTAGACTTGAATTCCCAAATAGCCTCTAGTCCCATGCTTACATGGGGTCGAAAAAGTACTCCTTGAAACAGCAATGATTGACAACTATTCTGAATGGAGACCTTTTTCTGCTATTTTTTTCTCAGCTCTTTTTCCACCCTTTCCCCCCTATCAAACTGAAACAACTACAGTGAGGTCCCAGAAGTGGATTAATTACTTTCCATTTACTATTGCTAAATGCCATTAATTTTTTTAATTCCAATTAGATAGACAATAGACAGATGGACAGACAAACAGAAAATCAACAGAAAGATAGATGATAGGTAGAAAGGTAGGTAAGAGATAGATAGATTAGATAAGATTAGATAAGTTTAGATAAAATAATAATAAGAAGATATTGGATTTATATCCCGCCCTCCACTCCGAAGAGTCTCAGAGCGGCTCACAATCTCCTTTACCTTCCTCCCCCACAACAGACACCCTGTGAGGTCGGTGGGGCTGGAGAGGGCTCTCACAGCAGCTGCCCTTTCAAGGACAACCTCTGCCAGAGCTATGGCTGACCCAAGGCCATGCTAGCAGGTGCAAGTGGAGGACTGGGGAATCAAACCCGGTTCTCCCAGATAAGAGTCCGCACACTTAACCACTACACCAAACTTATGCTTTATGTAACTATACATACACATACCCAAACAGACTTACATCCAGATATATCTCTGCAGGGCTTTTTTTCAGCAAGAACACACAGGAATGCAGTTCTGGCTTGCTTCAGGGCGTGTGGTCTAATGCGCAAATAAGTCGCTCCTGGACTTTCTCTACAAAAAAGCCCTGTGTGAAACAATAGTAATGTTGAGGGATGTGGCCTAATATGCAAATGAGTTCCTGCTGGGCCTTTTCTACAAAACAGCCCTGTATCTCTGTCTCTCTCTCTCTCTCTCGGCTTGGCTTCACGAACGAAGATTTAAGAAGGGTGCAATAGTCCATGTCTGCTGCAGGCTCGCTGGTGGCTGACAAGACCAATGCGGGACAGGCAGATCCAGCCACAGTGGCTGCAGGGAAAAGTCTGATTTAGGGTTGGTGCTGTAGCAGTGCGATTCTTCCTCAATCTCCTTTTGTCCTCAAGACCAGCTATGCGTGCGTTCTCAAAGGAAGAGACAGCCTGGTGGATGGTGTGCCTCCATGCTTTGCGATCTGAGGCTAGGTCAGACCACTGGTGATGGTTGATGCGACAGGTGCCAAGGGATTTCTTCAAGGAGTCCTTGTACCTCTTCTTTGGTGCCCCTCTATTTCAATGGCCGGTGGAGAGTTCGCCATACAGGGCAATCTTGGGAAGGCGGTGGTTTTCCATCCTAGAAATATGCCCTGCCCAGGGCAGCTGCGTCTTCAGCAGCAGTGCCTCGATGCTGGTAACCTCCGTCCACTTGAGGACTTCAGTGTTCGTCACAAAGTCACTCCAGTGGATGTTGAGGATGGTGCGAAGGCAGCGCTGATGAAAGCGCTCGAGGAGTCGCAGGTGATGACAATATAAAACCCACACTTCGGAGCCGTAGATGAGGGTTGTCATCACAACCGCTTTGTAAACATTGATCTTTGTGCCTTTTTTCAGATGCTTGTTGCTCCACACTCTTTTGTGCAGTCGGCCAAATGCACGGTTTGCCTTTGCCAGCCTGTTGTCAATCTCCTTGTCGATCTTGGCATCTGAGGAGATGATGCACCCCAGGTAGCTGAACTGTTGGACTGTCTTCAGAACTGATTCACCCACAGTGATGCAGGGAGGGTGATAATCTTCCTGGGGTGCAGGCTGGTGGAGAACTTCTGTCTTCTTCAGACTAACTTCTAGGCCGAATAGCTTGGCAGCCTCTGCAAAGCAGGACGTCATATGCTGCAGAGCTGATACCGAGTGGGAGACGAGTGCAGCATCATCAGCAAACAGTAGCTCTCGGAGAGTTTTTCCATTGTCTTGGAGTGGGCCTTTAGTCGCCTCAGGTTGAACAGGCTGCCATCGGTGCGGTAGCGGATGTAGACACCATCGTCATCATCTAGATCTACTGCGGCTCTTTGAAGCATCATGCAAAAGAAGATCGTAAAGAGAGTTGGCGCGAGAACGCAGCCTTGCTTTACACCTGTGACTATTGGGAAGGGCTCCAAGAGGTCGTTGCAGTGTCTGACTTGGCCTCGCTGGTCTTCGTGTAGCTGGATGATCATGCTGAGGAACCTTGAGGGACATCCTAAACGTTCCAAGATTTGCCACAGGCCTTTCCTGCTAACGGTATCGAAAGCTTTGGTAAGGTCGACAAAAGTCACATACAGAGCCTTGTTCTGTTCCCTGCATTTCTCTTGGAGCTGCCTGAGAACAAATACCATGTCGGTGGTGCTCCTGTTAGCTCTGAAGCCGCACTGGCTCTCTGGGAGGAGTTCTTCTGCAATGGTGGGCACCAGTCTGTTCAAGAGTATTCTGGCAAGGATTTTGCCTGCGATGGAGAGCAGGGTTATCCCCCAGTAGTTGGAGCAGTCTGACTTTTCCCCTATGTTTTTGTATAGGGTGATGATGATTGCATCGCGAAAGTCCTGTGGTAATTTGCCTTGTTCCCAGCAGGTGACAAGTACTTTGTGAAGTGAGCTAAATGGAGTTCCTGACCATGACGCCAACGCCAGAAAGGCGGCTCTCAGCCTTTGACTTACCTGACCAGTAGAGGGTATAGCCAGCACCGTGTTCTTGAAGACTACCTTCCTCAGGGAAACGGACCTCACTGAGAGCTGCTATGTCGATATTCAACCTGAGAAGTTCGTGGGCAACTAGAGCAGAGCGTCGTTCAGGGCGACCACTGTCTACTGTGTCAAGCATGGTTCTGATGTTTCAACACGCAAGCTTTAGTCTTTGCACACTTTGTGAGGCAGGTGCATGCCTTTTCTTTGTTGTTATTTTTTGACCGCAAGTAAGGATGCCCATTGACCGCGGCTAGCCAACTGGGGTGGAGGAGACGAGCTTTGTTTAGGCCACCTTTTCTAGGCCCCTCTCCGTGTGGAGCAAGCAGTGCTGTCCCTAGATAAGGCTGCTTGGTCGTTCAGGGTGCTGCCGAAAAATGCTTTCGTCTCCGGGTTAGCATCAGGCGACCAATACCCTGAACCGCCTACATGCAGGATCGGGACTGCGACTTCCAGTGGCACCTTCCACCTGCCGTTTCGCCCCTTGCCCATCGCTGCAGGACTTGATGCGTTGTGGGTTGTGTATGTGGATATGCCCTTCAGGCCTGCGCAGAGGAATTTTTTAAGTGAACCGCAGTGTGCGCGGTACTGGCTCCACCCTTTCACCTGGGGGTCATCTGCCATGGCCCAGTAAGCCGGGACGCCGGCAGCGAGTCCTCCAGGTGGTAGGTGTTACATTAACGAGCTCTATCTGCCCGGGTTTGATGTTAGAGTTTTCCTTCTCTTAGGCTGGCGAGGTTGGTGGGCCCAGCCTGTCCATCCGGTTATACCGTCGGACAATTCGGTCGCACCATGACGTAGCAAACTCTGTGAAAAACGGGGGGGGGGGACCAGCGAGAAGGTGTTGCTACGGATGCAGTAATGCAGGAGAGACCATTGCAGTGACCATCTGCCAGGCATAGCCAGACAATGACCACGCGGCATTCACTACACCGGGACAGGAGAGGCTATGTATTGCGCATACACTTTCCCTGGGGGGGGGGTAGGATACCCAGAGGGAGCCCACCCCCCCGCCCCCCAACTATATCTGTAATGTATCCCTGTAATGAAAAAGAAACTGATTAAGCACAGAAATAATGAAAAGAATGCTACATGGATGTTGTAGATATTTAAATGTTTTAGAGTACGTAACACATGGTGTCATGAAATCTGAAAACTATAACGGAGAAAAGGTTGAGAATGCAAGCTGTTCATTAAAAGCAGACTCTAGTCAGGATGCCAAAAATTTGAAGGATTACTTTTCCTACCAACATTACCAGCCTCAAACTATTAGTACAGAAGTTACGTCACCACGCCGCCACGTGGCGACCACTCTAGGCATTTCCAGGAAAAGTCTTTGGTTTTCCTGGATACTCTAACCATTTGGGAGGGAAAACCACGTGCCTAACCCAGCCCTTAGCATGCATAAGAATGGATGTCAGGGAAAATATTACATCCTAAATGCATTAATCCAGATGATCAAGTATCTGTGGGCTACAAAGCCTTTCCAAGTGATAAACTTCACATCTGCACTGGCATGATGTTATAGTTTACGGCTCTCTGTGCCAAGTGTGTTTGCGCGATTGAAAGAGGAAGTGTAGCTATCTAGGATCGAGCCATACCAGAAACAGCAATTTTTATTCGCAAATATCTAGTCCCTTTTGGTCCCAAACATAATTATTATAAAGCATTAATTCTATGGAAGGCTGCTTTGATGAAAGTGTAGGGCATTAGCAAATTCCGCCCGGCTGAAAAGTGCTAAACTGTGTTATTTTTATTTTATTGCTTGCGTTTTAAAACTGAGTTACATAAAGCATCAATAAATGTTGAACAGTATATAAAGCTCTTTTTCTTCCAAGTAAGGGTCGTGAATATGTACTAATTGGAGTTCAGAGGTGGAAGGAAGGGAATTGGCCAAGAAATTTTAATCCTGTAAATAATGGTTTCATTAAGAACCCTACATGACTCTACTGGGAACTCTAAATATTAAAACTGGTAATAAAATCATTAGGTGTTCCAAGTTATTCAGCAGATCGTAGGACCCTAAAAAGCTAATAAGAGTGAGTTAAGTGCCAAATACAGATGGACCAAAATGCTGAGTGTTCCATTTCAAAGAGCACTGCAATGAGCTATGGGTCAAAGGGAGCAAGCAGACCACGGCTTGGCAGGGCACTGGGAAAACATGACTTCTCTGCTTTTTTTTTGTAGCAGGAACACTTTTGCATATTAGGCCACACACACCTGATGTAGTCAATCCTCCAAGAGCTTACAAGGCTCTTAGTGCAGGGCCTACTGTAGGGCTACCAAGCCCCCGGTCTGAGTGGGGGTTCCCCTGCCTGGGAAGTTCCCAACCTGCCGGCCCACATTGGGCCGTCAGGGGGAACCTCCCGTGACATCGCCAGAGCAATGATGTCACCCGGAAGTTACGTCATCATGCCACTGATACCGTGTAGTGACCACTCTAGGCATGTTTGGGGAAACTCTATGGTTTTCCTGGATGCTCTAGCCATTTGGGAGGGAAAACTCTAAGGCCGGAGACTGCGAGGGGCTTGGTAACCCTAGCCTACTGTAAACTCCAGGAGTCTTGGCAACATCAGGGGTGTGTGGCCTAATATGCAAAGGAGTTCCTGTAGTGGTTATGTGTGCAGACTCTTATCTCGGAGAACCAGATTTGATTCCCCACTCCTCCACCTACAGCTGCTGGAATGGCCTTGGGTCAGCTATAGCTATCGCAGAAGTCGTCCTTGAAAGGGCAGCTGCTGTGAGAGCCCTCTCAGCCCCACCTACCTTACAGGGTGTCTGTTATGGGGGAAAAGATATAGGAGATTGTAAGCCTCTCTGAGTCTCTGATTCAGAGAGAAGGGTGGGGTATAAATCTGCAGTCTCCTTCTTCTTCTAAAATAAAAGTCCTGTCAGCTACTAACTTTGGAGAGACATAGCCAAGACTCCTGGAAGGATTCAAGGGCAGTGCCCCATTTGAGCTCCTTTTCAGGGGTAAAGACCTTGGGTACTTTGTCCTGCTAAACCCCAAAAACTAAATCAACAAAATAAAAAAACTTATTCATATCAAGGAGATCTTCAGACATTTGTTTGTTTTGCAGACTACGTTTATAAGACTTCAACTTTCCAACCTCCAATAAATTCCTGTTTTTCAAAGTATTGGCTACAGGCAGCAAAGTTTTTCTTCATCTCTGAGTATTCACTTATTCTATGGGGCTAATTTTTGTCCTGAAAAAAAGTAGATGGACATTCTGATTTTGTAACAAATTCATGTACTTTGTGTCTGTGTACACACGCATATATCAATACATGTGATAGGTGGCACCGTGTAGTGGTTAGAGAGTTGAACTGGATCTAGGAGACCCAGGTTTGAATATCTGCTTTGCCCTGGAAGCTGACTGGGTGACCTCGGGCCAGTCATGTACTCTCAGCCTAACCTACCTCACAGGGTTGTTGTGAGGATAAAACAGAGGAGAGGACAACAGTGTAAGCCGCTTTGGGAGAGAAAGGCAGGATATAAATAAAGTAAATAAATTCAACAATTCCTTTGACAATCAGGCATTCAGTGTAGAGGGGCTGTGGGGCCTTTTAAAATCTTTAGGCTTAATTAATGGCAATTCTGTTTCTACTCTTGGGTTAGTCACTCAGCATAGTGAATCTTATGGATCTGTTGTGAGGATAAAATGGAGGAGATGACAATCGTGTTATAGAACCAGTTTTGTGTAGAGCCAGTTTGGTATAGTGGTTAAGTGTGCGGTCTCTTAAATGGGAAGATGGAGTTTGATTCCCCTTTCCTCCACTTGCAGCTGCTGGAATGGCCTTGGGTCAGCCATAGCTCTCACAGAGCTGCCCTTGAAAGGGCCGCTTCTGGTAGAGTTCTCTCAGCCTCACCTACCTCACAGGGTGTTTGTTCTGGGGAAGGAAGGTAAAGGAGATTGTAAGATGTTCTGAGACTCTGATATTCAGAGTGAAAGGTGGGATATAAATCCAATACCTTATTCTTCTTCTCCTCCTCCTCTCCTTTGGGGAGAAAATCCGGGTATACCGATATTGATAAATCATAACACACCTTTATAAGGTTGCCAGCTGGCAACGGCAGGTGGGAGACTTATCACAGTGGTAGGGAGCTGCCAGCAGCATCCAATAATCAAGTCTGATGAGGCTGGGAAGTGACATCATTGTTTAGGAGTGACACTCCAGCATTCACCTAGAACTGTAGTTTAATCATAAAATGTCAGAGCATCACTGAACATGATAACTTCACTTCCAGGTCAATACCCTCCCCATTTCTCTCTGAAATTTAGCTAAGGGGCAGTGGGCAGAGCCAAGAGGGAAGGAGGAAAGCTAGCCTCCTTACCCCCTCACCACCATCAAACTAACCAGGGCTTTTTTTTATAGCAGGAACTCCTTTGCATATTAGGCCACACACCCCTGATGTAGCCAGTTCTCCAAAAGCTTACAGTAGGCCCTGTACAAAGAGCCCTGTAAGCTCTTGGAGGATTGGCTAAATCAGGGGTGTGTGGCTTAGTATGCAAAGGAGTTCCTGCTGCAAAAAAAAAAAAGCCCTGAATCTCACTAAAGACCCTAGGATTGCTTTTTCTTCTCGTTATCCTAACTGTGGCACATTTTTTTTCTTTGCACTTATTTCTGTGCTTGTATAAAAAATTAATACTGTAAACAAGCTGTTAACAAAACAGTGTAAATAAATACATCTTTGCATTTAAAAAAAAAAAAAACTATATTTGCTCAAAAGGAATACATGCGGTAGTAGCAGCTGCTTCGGGAACCCAGATGATAATTTCTCCATTTTCTGATCCCTTTCTCCACCCTTGAACCATTAATCCAAGAGATGAAATTTCTCCCTTCCCATTAAGAAATTCCCAACAGTCTGCAACAGAGCTGTTGAAATTCAGCGCATTTCATCCTAACTTTATGTTTTTAAGCACCACGTAACAGGGAAAGTTTTAGGAAGTTATTATTTTGTCAGCTCTCTCATTTAGCAAAGCAGCTTCAATTTATTAACAGTGTGGAGTGTGAATGAATCAATATGTTTCATTGGGCAATGTGTCATTTGTTAATCGGATATTGATGAGATTATTGACGCACAGCTAATTAATCTCAAGCCCCGTGCTAGCCTTCATATGTTTCCTTAATTATGTTCTTCATCTTAGTCTTCCAACTTTGGCACGCAGACACTGGTGAGTGAAGGAAGCTGTCATTAAGGGGTTTTTTTCCCCCGTTTGGTTTTGTTTGTGCCTTTGCAATCCCTCAGCAGTGAAATTATTATCCTGAGTTGCAAATAGGTTTATCAAGGAGATATTTAATAATATTTGTCAGAAGGCAGATATCGATTTGGCAAGAAACTGTTCCAGATTAGATTAGCTAGAGAGTCTCGTCTGAGAGGTACCGATTTTCTAAAACAAAAAAACAAAAAAAAATTCTTGCCTGTGATGAGCAGGAGCCAGTTT
The DNA here is from genome assembly GCF_032191835.1 of Heteronotia binoei. Classification (NCBI taxonomy): domain Eukaryota; kingdom Metazoa; phylum Chordata; class Lepidosauria; order Squamata; family Gekkonidae; genus Heteronotia; species Heteronotia binoei. Next base: position 111,352,880 of record NC_083229.1, read on the forward strand.
CTACCTCTGCACAGAAATTTGGAAGGCTTTGACCTCATATGTTTATCTTGACATGCTGGGTTAGATGTTCAAGGGGATTCATTTGGGTTATTGTCATTTCCTGATTGTCATTCTGTTTGGATATTGCAGGGGTGGGGAACCTTTTTTCTGCCAAGGGCCATTTGGATATTTATAACATCATTTGTGGGCCATACAAAATTGTCAACTTAAAAAACGGTGTCCCACCTAGGCAGAATGATTCAGGCTGGCAAAATTAATGCAAATAATTGTTTTTTCTATTTGAAGTCATGTGGGAAAAGCCTACTTTGGCACACACACACACACACCCTGCCCGGGTGTGTTTTTTGTAGAAAAAGCCCAGCAGGAACTCATTAGCATATCAGACCACATCCTCTAATATTAGCATATTAGGTCACCACGTGGCTCAGCTTGGCTTAGCCCGGCAATCCCTGAGGGCCAGACCAAGTGATCTCTAGGGCCATAAACAGCCCTCGGACTGGATGTTCCCCACCCCTGGGATATTGGTTGCTTGGTGGCAGAAAACTGTTACCTTTCCCCAGGCGTCGTTTATAGAAAAACAGGTGGTAGAGCTCATCCAGGGATTGTTGTGCAGCTGCAGCTACTATTCAATGGACAAGGTGGGTAGGAGGAGGGGGGAACTATCAGAAAGGTTCAGGAGCTGCGCTCCTGCAAGCTCCTGCTGAATTCAAGGCCTGCCTTTCCCTGTTGGGTCAGACAAACAGACAGTACTTTTGATTTCAGTACTGTCACTCAAAGTACATTGTTGTTGTTGTGTTTGAAACTTGGCCAAGGGACTGGCATTACAACAGCACATTCCCCTCCGGACCCCTCCACTACCAAGTATTGTTGCAGTGCCACTACTAGGCACAGGTCAATCTCTGAACAGGATCCTACAGTTATCTCTATCCCTTTCTGCCATTGATCAGTTGCTGCCACTATAAAGTATGCCATCTTGTGTACATTTCCCTGGGATATACTGATGAGCACAGTGAGACTTGTATATACAGGGCTTTTTTGGTAACAGGAATTCCTTTGCATATTAGGCCACACACCCCTGATGTAGTCAATCGTCCTGGAGTTTACAGTAGGCCCTGTAAGGGGTGCGTGGCCTGATACGCAAAGCAGTTCCTGCTACAAAAAAAAAAAAAGCCCTGTGTACATACATGAGACTATCATGCAAAATGTTTAGTTCCGCAGTGTGTTTCTACCACCAAAGAAGGCACCGTTTGGATTGTCTGCCATTTTGTCACTTGCTGCCTCTAGGATTAGGACGATAAACCAGAGCATCGTGGGGATACTTGACAGGAGAAAAGCTTCCTCCTAGACATCCCATTTGGCAAGAGTGGGAAGAAATTGCCCTTTGCCACCTCCCTGTCTAGGACTCCTTAGAGAGGTCTGCTATTGCATCATCAATTTATCGCTTCTGCTGCTACCCAATTTTACACTAAGTAATCAGACAGCAGAGCATACGGGTCTCTCTCTCGCAAAAGAAACTCTCTCGTTTCCCCTCGACCAACTCTTTCCCCATAACAACCCATGCTGTAAAAACCTAAGATTCTCAAACTCCTCACCTCCATTTTCTTAATTCTAATTAAAGAAATCTTAATCTTGACTGTAATAGCTGCAATTACAATACTTCATTACGTTCAGCGTTAGTTGTGACATCTTGAATAAATTGTATAAACAATTTAGCCACAATTGCACGTGGGGGTGGGAAGGGGGGGGAACTAACTGTACATTACTCATTAACAAGATTGTGGGTAGCAGCAATTATAACATTTCCTCTTAATGTCCCCATTTATTGAGTCACAGCGGCAAGCCCCCTTCTCACAACACACACATACAAAGAGAGAGAGAGAGATTGAAGACAGCGGCTTTTTGTGCTTCAGAAGCACCAGCGCTGTACTGCTGGGCTCCTCTAACGCAGATCGATGAATGCACATAGTTGCTCTCTCAGCCTCCCAGGCCAGAGCTCCTGAAGGTCAAAATTACCATCAGCATCACTACAGGCTATATAAAAAATAATAATAATTGCAGAAAATTATGAGCCAACCTCCCCTCTCCGCTTCTGTCCCAATAGCAAGGATGAAACCAGGTTTGCAGTTTGATTATTGTTTATAGATTCAGTAACCCAAGAATTAAAGAATAGCCTCGAGGCAAGTGTAATTATTTACAGCTGAAGCCTCCCATTGTTATTAGCATGCTCCTAATTGCTTGAAGTTATATCAATGTTAGTTCATTTAACACATTTTTGATAACATGCATGGAAATTGCTTTCTCTGCATTGGTAGAAGGAGCTGGGCTCTTGGAGGGCTTCTTTATTTTGAGAGCTTTAAAAATAAATGGCAAACAAGGGACAGGTTGAGAGCTTTTTAAGCCCTTGTTTTTTGTTTTGTTTTGTTTTTTAAAAAAAGGAAAAACAAGAGATAGAAAAGAGGAAAGGAAAAAAAGGAGGATTCGTATTGCACTGCCTCTCCATTTTTCTATAATACGTTTAATTTAGCTTAGCTAAAAGGGACCGTTTTGATTTTTCACTAAAATTCACAGCAATCTCACTAATGAGATGATAAATAAACTTTGCTCCGGTTACTGCGATTTGGCTTCTGTGCTGTGGCTGCCTTCGAGTTTGATGAAAGCCTTTTGCCTTTTGCTATATGAAGTAATAAAGTCCTCTTTTACCACTGAATGATCTTAAACAAAAGGACAAATCAGCCACCTTGCTTATTTCTAATGGTGTCATGCCAATTCCTGGGCCTTCTTTTCTCTCAAAAACAGACTGGTTATTACGCTCCAAAAAGAACATTTCCTCACAACTTTTTACCATTTCCAAGCTGGGAATATTTATTATTTTTATTTAGCAAGCACGCTTTACATCTTTCACACTCTCCCATGCCATTCATTCAAACCGGACTGATACATGGACATTCATCACATGCTATCTGCAATATCAGATGGTGAAATTAATATAAGAAAGTAATTCACCTATCCATAGTTGATGATGATGATGATGATGATGATGATGATGATGATGATGATGATGATGATGATGATGATACTGGATTTATATCACATCCTATACTCTGAATCTCAGAGTCTCAGAGCGGCTCACAATCTTCTTTATCTTCCTTCTCCCCCACAACAGACACCCTGTGAGGTAGGTGGGGCTGAGAGAGTTTTCACAGAAGCTGCCCTTTCAAGGTCAATGCCTGCGAGAGCTATGGCTAACCCAAGACAATTCCAACAGCTGCCAGTGGAGGAGTGGGAAATCAAACCTGGTTCTCCCGGATAAGAGTTTGCACGCTTAACCACTACACCAAACTGGACACTTAACCACTACACCAAATAAAATTTTCATCTACTTCTCAGAATATATACAAGATTCCCAGGTTGACAAACTGAATCCCACTTGCAGAGCAAATCTTTCCCACTGTCTGCTTCCTGCTTCAACCCTCTCCGTTTGTGAGAAGTGAATTCTGGAGGGCAAAGGATGCTCAGGAACAACAGGAGGGGTGACATGGTGGTCTGTAATGAGAAAAAGGACCTGGCCAAAAACTAAAGATATCAATTATTAAATGCCGAACCAATTACATTATTAGGGTTTATCATTTATGTTTTAACAATAAGGCATTTAATGACCCTGGGGGATCAGTTATTGAGAGCCAAGAGAGAAATTCAGGGATCAGCAGGTTCAAACCCCCTCCCCAACAGCAGTTGTTTCTAATAAATGTTTAAGGAACAAATATTTCAATGGTTTTAATAGCTGCTTGAAAAAAAAAAATGAAATTTACATTCCGTCCAAAATCACACGACTCTTCTTGTGCATATGGAAATGCTGTTCCACTAGCAGCAGGGGGCTTTGAAGTTAACCCAATATTTTTCAACAAAAGCCATTCACTAATTCTGCTACAAATTAAGTTTTCATTGTCACGTGGGACTGACCATGCGTAGCAGTGCAGTGATATTGCAACTTCAAGATAGCCAGGATGGTAGGTTTGTAGTGCTGGACCAGGGTCTGGGAGACCTAAATTCAAACCCCCTCTCTGCCACAGAACTTGCTTGGTGACCTTGGATGAGTCACGCTACAAATATACGATTTTGCTATACTTTCTAGTTATCATCAACATATTTCTACTTCTTTGAGGATCTGAGGAAATCTGAGGATATTTAAATCCAGAGACTGGAACCATGGATGGGCTAAACACCCTAGGTTTGCATAAAAATCTAAAATCTTCGGGAAAAAATGGGGGAGGGTTTTTTAAAAATCCCCAAATTATAAAAAATAGTACCTGTAGCTTTAAGAAATCGATGCCCTCTATGATGATTCCTCACACTTCTCTCCCTCAGAGGCAGATTATCTCTCCAAAATGTAGTTCCCTTCTGTGACTGAGCCGCCCCAAGTAACATGGTTTGTCTTTAAACGACTGTCTGTTCCACCCTGTCACAGAGATATAATTTGGCTTTTAGCCCAGCCCTGGAACCTGAGGAGAAGAATCAGGAGCCCTCTTGGATTGAACCCTTTCAAATTCCACTGGAGACATTCCTGCTTCTTGGCGGTTTCCGTTTGAGCGGGTTTCGCGACGGAAGTAGCCGGCTCTTTTGGGTGCGCCGGCGCTTCTTGTGCGAAATCCGGGCAGATCCTCTGTTGTGAAGAGGGTGGTCGCGCTACTTGAAGGTCAGTGCGAAAACGCCCAATGTAAAAGGCAAACAGAGTAAAATCTTTTGCTTAAAAGACAGGGGAAGGTCAGGTATAATCAGAAGTTTTTAGCTTTGAGGCAAAAATCAGCGAGGGTACAGATTGTGACTCTTTATACAGGCAAATGAGAGTTAGTTAAGATTATTTTCTTAGTGAGATTTTAATATTGAGAGGCTTCTTCTCGAAGTTTCTAAACACTGCAATGCTTCTTAATAGAGCTTCCTATTTCTTCTCTTATTTCCTTGAGGCTGGTACCTTCTTTCAGTACCTAACTCCCTTTTAATCCCCAGTTTCTATCTAGTTCTTGGGGTGTCTCAAGCAGTTTCCTTTCACAAGAGACCAGGTAGCTCCTCCTCCCCTCAGAGGCCGCTATCCCTGTTTAACTGGGCAGGGCTTTTTCTTCTTTCCCTACATCTATCCCCTGTCCTTTGGCCTGAAGGGGAGTTTCCTCTCACTACCCAGCCACCTGGCCAAATCTCATTCCCAGTTCTTGTGTCTGTGTAAAACTGCTTTCAGAACAGGCCGAGACCCTGTCTCTTACAGTTGAGAGCCAATTTGGTGTAGTGGTTAAGTGTGCAGACGCTTATCTGGGAGAACCAGGTTTGATTCCCCACTCCTCCACTTGCACTTGCTGGAATGGCCTTGGGTGAGCCATAGCTCTGGCAGAGGTTGTCCTTGAAAGGGCAGCTGCTGTGAGAGCCCCCTCAGCCCCACCCATCTCACAGGGTGTCAGTTGTGGGAGGAGAAGACAGGAGATTGTGAGCCGCTCTGAGATTCTGATTCAGGGAGAAGGGCAGGATATAAATCTACAATTCTTCTTCTTCTTCTTCTTCTTCTTCTTCTTCTTCTTCTTCTTCTTCTTCTTCTTCTTCTTCTTCTTCTTCTTCTTCTTCTTCTTCTTCTTCTTCTGTTCTTTGACTGAATTCTTCCTCAGAGCAGATTTTCAACAGTAAAAGTTCAGAATCCTCTCTCTTTTCTCATCCCCCCTCAGCACCCAGCTAATAAAATTTCTGTCTTTAGCTGGAGCTGGCTGATGGGAGTGCTTGGAGTAGCCTGTCACGCAAAGCTCTCCATTCTTGAGGCGGTTTACCTCCCGGTACTCTGATAGTACCTGTTTTAAGGGTTGTCTGTCACACCCTCAGTAGCCATGGATTTGCAAAGGGAGGGGGCAGGGCCCTTTCTAGGTAGGCTTCCCAACCCTCCCGCCCTGGCGGGGGACCCCAGGATTTCCACCCTCTTCCCCTGCTCCCCCAAAAAACGGAAGCGGGGGGAGGGGGTGGAAACGGCACCGGGGAACATGGCGATCCGCCGCATCCCGGAGCCGGCGAGGCCGCCGCGCCGCTGTTGCCCCCTCTCCTCCCACCGCAGCTGCTCCACCGAGATGAGCCCAGGCTGAGCCCATCTCAGAGGAGCAGCCAAGAGGCGGCAGCAGCGCAGGGGAGGGCGAGGCAGGCCAGGAGCATGGCGAGCCGCGAATCCGGGCCCTTCTAAGACCCGGACTCGCGGCTCGCCACGTCCCCGGCCCGCCTCCACACACACACCCTCCACTTCCACCCCAGAAGCGGAGCGGGCGAGGCGGCAGCAGCGGCCTCTTCTCCGCTGGCCGTGGCTGCTCCTCCAAGATGGGCTCACAAGAACCAAGTTTAGATCACCAGTCTGCCATGGAAAGTCAAAAGGTAACCTTGAGCCAGTCGCATACTTTCAGCCTAGCCTGCCTCACAGGGTTGTTGTAAGGATAAATCAGGACAGGAGAATCTGCTTTGATCCTCACTGTACAGAAAGTCAGAGTATAAGTGAAGTCAGGGCCTTTTTTAGCAGGAACGCACAGGAATGCAGTTCTGGCTGGCTTAGCATCTGGGGGTGTGGCCTAATATGCAGGTGAGTTTCTGCTGTTCTTTTTCTACAGAAAAACCCTGTGTTAAACAATGGTGACATCAGGGGGTGTGGCCTAATATGCAAATGAGTTCCTGCTGGGCTTTTTCTACAAAAAATACCCCGAGTGAAGTCAATAAATAATGAACATGACTGAAGATGAGAGGTGGATAAAAGGTAGATTGATGAATGACGGGGGTTTCCAGGAGGAGGAAAAATAAGAGAATACAGGGGAAAGCCAGGTGAAGAGGCTGAGGGAATATTTATTTTTTTTATTTAGCAAGCATGCTTTACATCTTTCACGCTCTCCCATGCCATTTATTCAAATCGGACTGACACATGGACATTCATCACATGCTAACTGCAATATCAGATGGTGAAATGAATATAAGAAAGTAATTAACCTATCCATAGTTGATGATGATGATGATACTGGATTTATATCCTGTCCTATACTCTGAATCTCAGAGTCTCAGAGTGGCTCACAATCTCCTTTATCTTCCTTCTCCCCACAACAGACACCCTGTGAGGTAGGTGGGGCTGAGAGAGTTTTCACAGAAGCTGCCCTTTCAAGGACAACGCCTGCGAGAGTTATGACTAAACCAAGGTCATTCCAAGCTGCAAGTGGAGGAGTGGGGAATCAAACCCAGTTCTCCCAGATAAGAGTCCATGCACTTAAGGACTACACCAAACTGGCTCTCTGCATTCCTGTGCGTCCCTGCTCAAAAAAAGCCCTGTGTCTATCTCATAGTTTTGTGAGAACTGTCAGTCAGGTAATTGTACTGAGCAAGGGACTCTTCCTGCAATTAGCATCTAGGTAAACGATAAATCTTATCCCCTTTTAAAATATCGACTAAACAGATGTTCCCATCAGCAGTGGCTTTGTAAAGCCACTTTTATTAAACAATGATGGTTAACGTAACCGAAGTCTAACAACCCAAAGGTTTGCTACCATGTTCTTAAACTGCTTGAAATATCAACCAATTTAATTTGCGGCTCTAAGAAGAGAGCAAAGAAAAATAATAAAGACTGGTTCAGACAACAGTTGCAGATCTTAGAGGGATAATGATTTAGGTAGTGTGAATTATACAGTGTCTGGCTATTGACACTGGAGATGTTAGTTGAATTATGTTATCGCAGTTACAGGCAAATGAAAGTTTTCTATTTTTATCTGTAAATGGGGAAATAAAAAAAAAAATGCAATAGCCTGTGAAACTGTCATAACAGCTTTTCACAGTTCAGACACATTAAATTACCAGCAATACACTAGGTTAAAAAAAGAAGAAGATAATTTTCCTAGAATGGAAAGCAGTATCTGGTTTAGAAGAAATTTAGGAGTGTGAAGAGTTTCAGCTTGCTTAGAGTTCTTTTTTCATATCTATTGAAATCTAATCCAGTTTGAGAGTTTTAAATGCAAAAAAATAAAATAATAATCATTGACTGAATCCAGATCACTGTTGTACATCATCTGCTTTCTTGTGCATCTGTGCAGGCCAGCTGTGGACATCTGACAGCATGGAGGATCCAGCCATAGGAAGCTCCTTCTCCCGAAGGGTACTCTCAAGAAAGGTAGTGCTTTTAGTGACTATTACCTCAGCCAGAGGGGTCAGGAAACTGGCAGCACATAGAATACATCCACCTTTTCTGAAGGTTTTCAGTGAGCATATTCTTATAGTCCCTGGTCTTAAGGACGCTGGGCTGGTTTCAACGAGGGCCAGGGTCTTTTCAGTCTGGGCCCCTACCTGATGGAATGAGCTCCCGCTGGAGATCCAGGCCCTGCGGAACTTATCAAGGTTTCGCAGGGCCTGTAAAATGGAGCTCTTCTGCCAGGCTTTCAATTAATCCAGCGGGAATTCTTTGAAAGTCATCACTTCCCTCATAGGGTTGCCAATCCCCAGATGGGGGCAGGGGATCCCCCGGTTTGGAGGCCCTCCCCCCGCTTCAGGGTCGTCAGAAAGCGGGGGGAGGGGAGGGAAATGTCTGTTGGGAACTCTGTCATTCCCTGTGGAGATTTATTCCCATAGAAAATCATGGAGAATTGATCTGCGGGTCTCTGAGGGGGGCTGTTTTTTGGGGGTAGAGGCACCAAATTTTCCGGAGAGCATCTAGTGCCTCTCCCCAAAATACCCCCCAAGTTTCAAAAGGATTGGACCAGGGGATCCAATTCTATGAGCCCCAAAAGAAGGTGCCCCTATCCTTCATTATTTCCTATGGAAGGAAGGCATTGAAAAGGTGTGCCATCCCTTTAAATGTGATGGCCAGAACTCCCTTTGGAGTTCAATGATGCTCGTCACAGCCTTGATCTTGGCTCCACCCCTAATGTCCCCTGGCTCCACCCCCAAAGTCTCCTGGCTCCACCCCCAAAGTCCCCAGATATTACTTGAATTGGACTTGGCAACCCTATTCCCTCAGCATTTCACCATTATGGTGTTCGCTATAAAGTGCTGGTTATTACCTTTAAAGCCCTATATGGCCGAGGACCTGCCTACCTAAGGGACCGCCTCTCCCCATATGTGCCCCAGAGAGCACTGAGATCTAGCTCTCAGAACTTACTAACAATCCCTGGGCCAAGAGATGCTAGGTTGAAGGCTACTAGGGAGCAGGCCTTCTCAGTGATGGCCCCTCGTTGGTGGAACCACCTTCCAGAGATGGTGTGAGCCCTGCGGGACCTGAACCAATTCCGCAGGGCTTGCAAAACATTTCTTTTCCAGCTTGCCTTCGAGATGGAACCCGATTAATCTGACGTATGCACATCTAGCCATCTTATGGATATTATGATCACAGTATTTTAGTACCCATTTTATATATTTTATCTATTTTAAATTAATTTATTATACAACTGATATATTAAAATTGTTTACATTGTTTTATATGAATCATGGGATTTCCATGTCTGTTAGCCGCCCTGAGCCCGCTTCGGCGGGGGAGGGCGGGATATAAAAATAAAGTTATTATTATTATTATTATTATTATTATTATTATTATTATTATTATTATTATTATTATTATTATTATTATTATGCTATGCTATTAGCCATCAGCCGCATGCTGCTTACCGCCTATGTCTGTAAGACTGTTTACTGTGCTGCTCCTGTTTTGTAATGTCTGTTTTTATGGTATTGTTTTAACTCTGTTGTTTTATTGTTTTGAGCCACCCTGGGCGGGATATAAATCTAAAAATTAAATTAAATTGTTTTATACTGATAGTCTAGGTTTCCTGCACAAAGTAGTTTTCAAATTCCACCTAGCACAAGAAGTGGTCCTACCAGTATTTTTCTTCCAAACTCCAAGCTTGGATGTGGTAGGGTTGCCAATCCCCAGGTGGGGCAGGGGATCCCCCGGTTTGGAGGCCCTCCCCCCGCTTCAGGATCGTCAGAAAGCGGGGGGAGGGGAGGGAAATGTCTGCTGGGAACTCTGTTATTCCCTATGGAGATTTATTCCCATAGAAAATCATGTAGAACTGATCCGCGGGTATCTGGGGCTCTGTGGGGGCTGTTTTTTGGGATAGAGGCACCAAATTTTCCACATAGCATCTAGTGCCTCTCCCCAAAATACCTACCAAGTTTTAAAAAGATTGCACCAGGGGGTCCAATTCTATGAGCCCCAAAAGAAGGTGCCCCTATCCTTCATTATTTCCTATGGAAGGGAGGAATTGAAAAGGTCCCTTTCAATGTGATGGCCAGAACTCCCTTTGGAGTTCAATTATGCTTGTCACAGCCTTGATCTTGGCTCCACCCTCAAAGGTTCCTGGCTCCACCCCCAAAGTCCCCAGATATTTCTTGAATTGGACTTGGCAACCCTAGGATGTGGTGAAGGCCCTACATACCCTTGATGTTAGGAGGGACCTCCTTTACTATTTAGAAAGAACCAAACCTTTTCATCCGGTCAAAGCATTATTTATTTGTTATCGGGGTCCCATGAAGAGAAAAAGTGCCTCAGTCCAGTCTGTGTCCAGAGGTAATGGCAGGAGTGGAATTCTAGCAGGAGCTCCTTTGCATATTAGGCCACACACCCCTGATGTAGCCAATCCTCCAAGAGCTTACAAAAAAGAGCCTTGTAAGCTCTTGGAGGATTGACTACATCAGGGGTGTGTGGCCTAATATGCAAAGGAGCTCCTGCTACAATTCCATCCCTGGGTAGAGGCCATGCATTCCTGCTACAGGGCAGGGTGTCCTCTTGATGTGAAAGGGCATTCCACCCAAGTGCAGGGATCATCTGCCAAATTACATTGATGAGTTCCCCTTCTGGTCATTTGCAGGGCAGCAATCTGGTCGACAGAGGAGACATTCATGAAGCAATTTGCTTTTGCCGGGATTTGCTCTACTTCTAATATGTTCTGGGCTCCCTTTCTCTCCTCGGGTCTGAATACAAAAAAGTGTGGGCTCTCAAATAGTTGAGCTTGATTAATTGGATCTGACTTCTCAATATGATCTCGGGACAGCTTTCCATAAATTCCTACAGTGGAATCTGTCAATAGAATGTATTGGCACTGGATGATCTTCAGTATAATTATATGACTGCTCCCTAATAATCTATATTATGATTTTCTCCCTTTTTTCCTGATGTTTTTATGTCGTTAATTATGCCCAACCTTAGCTGCATTCTTTGGTTTGATGGATTACAGTGTTCTTTATTGTAAACTGAAAATCTGTTAATAAAAATACATATCTTTTTTTTAAAAAATGAAGCATTATGCTTTAGATCGTCAGGCGAGAAAAGAGGCAGATGTAGGCAAGGCTATTCTATAAGCGTTGTTCTAGTGAGAGACTCACTCCACTTCCTCTGGTGAGTAGCTAGCTAATGGTCCCAATGTGGGGCTGCACAAGGAGACAGATAATGAAAACAGAGTTGCACTTACCTGTAACGGTTGTTCATTGACATCTTCTGTGCAGACGCACATTCCCTCCCTCCTGCTCCACTGTGAGCTCTCACAGGACCTGTGGTGCCATGAAAGGGGGCTCACGGCAGCTTAGCGGGGACTGAGGGAAGAGGTGTGTTGGGTGGGGAATCCCATGCATGCGCTGGCTCCAAAAGAGGCGGGGCACCTTCTCTTTGGAGTTTCTAAGCTATAAAGAAAATGTCCACAGGTGTAGCCTGTACAGGTGTAGTCCCAATAAGTGTCTGCACAGAAGACATCAATGAACAATAGTTAGAGGTAAGTGCAACTCTGTTTTTTGAAAGCATTTTTATCTCTATGAAAACTGTAGATTTCTCCACCCAGCACTGGGCCCTCATCTCGTCTCTTATTCTGCACTAGAAATCCAGTTCTATAGTTCCCATTCGCTTTATAAAGTTTACTCCGCTCTGTAACTCATTCTCATGTGCCAAGACTGTTAGCATAAATGCTTTTCCATCGGTGAGGTTTTTTTAGCACTGTTGAGATAGCCTGAGGGACAGAGAGATCAATAGATACCTTCCTGAGACAGGATGTGTGGGAAGTGTCTTGATGAATTGTAATTTGTTCTTCATCTACCATGGTTCTGTTGGGCAAAGGATGACACTTCCTTCCTTCTACTAGCAAAACCACAGCAGGAATTTGCAGAAGTACACACCCTCTAGGGCAGTGGTTCTCAAACTATGGATCTGGGTTTGAAAGTGGATCAGGATTCTCTCAAAGGCAGGTCAAAAGAAACAAGGTGACCTAGGAAAGTAAATTATGCAAGGCTCAACAGCAAATTTGCCTTTGTAGGTGTAAAATGTTGATTGTTGCTCCATAATGCAAGAAAGAAAGAAAGAAAGAAAGAAAGAAAGAAAGAAAGAAAGAAAGAAAGAAAGAAAGAAAGAAAGAAAGAAAGAAAGAAAGAAAGAAAGAAAGAAAGAAAGAAAGAAAGAAAGAAAGAAAGAAAGAAAGAAAGAAAGAATTGTTAAGTGGTAGGGTTGCCAATCCCCAGGGGGGGAGGGGAGGGAAATGTCTGCTGGGAACTCGTATTATTCCCTATAGAAAATCATGGAGAATTGATCCGCAGGTATCTGGGACTCTGGGGGTGCTGTTTTTTGGGATAGAGGCACCAAATTTCCAGTATAGCATCTAGTGCCTCTCCCCAAAATACCCCCCAAGTTTCAAAAAGATTGGACCAAAGAGTCCGATTCTATGAGCCTCAAAAGAAGGTGCCCCTATCCTTCATTATTTCCTATGGAAGGAAGGAATTGAAAAGGTGTGCCGTCCCTTTAAATGTGATGGCCAGAACTCCCTTTGGAGTTCAATTATGCTTGTCACACCCTTGATCTTGGCTCCACCCCAATGTCTTCTGGCTCCACTCCCAAAGTTTCCTGGCTCCACCACCAAAGTCCCCAGATATTCTTTGAATTGGACTTGGCAACCCTATTAAGTGGTGACTCTTTGGAACCCACAAGGATATCTTTCCTTTCCCATTGGCAGGATCTGAGACTCAGGAGTTCTACAAGGTGCAGTAGGGATACCCATAGGCCACAATACATGGAAAACAGGTAAGGAGCATTTTTCCCAAATTCAGGCAACTTGATTAATCTCTCCTCACTTGATTAATCTCTCCAACTTGATTAATCTCTCCTCACTTATATGACTTTCCCTCTGTCCACAACCCCAAGAAGTTCAGCTTCAAAACACATAATTTTGTCCAGCAGAAATCTGGAAGGATCGCATATCGGATGCCCAACAATAGACTACCATTGTCTGCTTAGAACACTTACATTATCCAGAGTATTGTTCATCAGCTAACTTCATTAACATTTAGCATAACCATCAAAGGAAGAGAAGTTGGTTTCACCTCAGATGACTAATTTGATTCAAATTAACTGGACCCAGAACATAGGATGGAGGCACACAAAGCAGCAGCTTTGCCTACAGTAAGCCGGTCTGGATTTAACCAGCATTTCAAGTGCAGACATCCTCTGAACTATACATATGCTGTCTCATATTCCCTGGAGGAAAGGAGGGATTCAAATGTAGCAAATAAACAAATCTGGAACAAGTAGAAAACTCAGATATAGTTTGCCCTGAGGAAATCCAACTGAGATTATCCACAAGTGGAATACGTAACATTCTCTTACTCACTGACTGCAAGGGAAGTTTATCATCACCACAGTTCTTACTTCATGACAGTTAGTCTCACCTCAGCCAGGTAACCTCCCCTTAACGAAAAGCACACACCTCTTTTTTAAGTGTATGTCTGCCCTTAGGCACCTTAGAACCAGGAACTGTGATCTTTGAAGGTTTGCTTGGATATAGCAAAGGCTATTTTGAAAAAAAAATGGGCCCTTTCTCCAAGGGGGCTTTTCAAGACTTAGGTTGTGGATATGTGTGCTGCAATATGGTCAATCTATAGTAAAACAATGGGTTGGATCCTGCCTAAACCTTACTCACCCACACAAGGAGAATGTGATTTTTGCCAATGACCTCCCCCAGCTATTACCAGAGGGTGCTCCATGCTCCAAAAGCAGCATTCTAGGGCATTTTGGATTGCAGCAGAAGAGATGCATAGGTACCTTCTTGGGCCAGTCCTTCCATCTGCAGAAAATGTTAGGTGGGGTCCAATTCAATGACTAAAATAACTAGACTGAGGCTATTGTACTCTGGTTTTTATTTATTTATTTTATTTATTTATTTTTTAATTTATATCCCGCCCTTCCCAGCAAGTGGCTCAGGGCGGCTCACAGCATAAGATTTCACATAGTAACATTTAAGCATAAAACAGTTAAAATTAATTAGTACATTTAAAATTATAAAATATTTAAATTATAAAACATTTAAAACATTAGGGACAGCAACCTCTAATATAACTACACCTAGATTTCTTGTACCAGCTAGTCATAGGCCAGCCGGAAGAGGGTTGTCTTACAGGCCCTGCGGAACTGGGCAAGGTCCCGCAGGGCCCTCACCTCCTCCGGCAGCTGGTTCCACCAGGAGGGGGCCACAACAGAAAAGGCCCGGCCCCTGGTGGGTTTTAAGTGGGCTTCTTTTGGCCCGGGGATAACTAGATTTCGAGTTCCCGATCTCAGTACTCTCTGGGGCACATGTGGGGAGAGACATTATGACTGGGCTTTTTTGTAGCAGGAACTCCTTTGCATATTAGGCCACACCCCTTGATGTAGCCAATCCTCCAAGAGCTTACAAAATAAAAGCCTTGTAAGCTCTTGGAGGATTGGCTACATCAGGGGTGTGTGGCCTAATATGCAAAGGAGTTCCTGCTACAAAAAAAAGTCCTGCATTATGAGAAGTCAAGAGTTACCGGAAAAGGCAATAACGCTAGGAAAAGTTGACAGCAGCAGGAAAAGAGGAAGACCCAGTCAAGGAAGCCACAGCCTTCAGTTTGCAAGACCAGAGTGAGGCTGTTGATGATAGGATGTTTCAGAGGCCATTGATTCATAGGATCACCATGCCTTGGAGGCAACTTGACAGCACTTAACACACACACATCCATTCCCATATATTTCATATTCATTTACGTATATTACTATAATATAGTGGGTTCTAGGCAACGATGAGGCGAGGCGGTAGTGCAACATCAGTTATTCATTGATTTCAGCATCATCAAGGCTAAGCATGAGACTGCCAAACTGGGCCAACAGGACCAACTATACACACCGGTGTTCCCACGGGGAGGGACGGTGGCTCAGTGGTAGAGCATCTGCTTGGGAAGCAGAAGGTCCCAGGTTCAATCCCCGGCATCTCCAAAAAAGGGTCCAGGCAAATAGGTGTGAAAAACCTCAGCTTGAGACCCTGGAGAGCCGCTGCCAGTCTGAGAAGACAATACTGACTTTGATGGACCAAAGGTCTGATTCAGTATAAGGCAACTTCATATATTCATATGTTCATTTGATTGGTCCATTCAAACCAGTAGGGGGCCCATGATTGGAGCAGGGCAGCTGGGTTTAGGATCCTGCTGTCCATTGTTCCCAAGTCCCCAAGCTCTGGCCGTCACAGGCTCCAATGAGCCAGGCAGGAACACCCAACTCAGTTCTCACTTGAGTCCACACACATTACAATTGCAGTGCACGTTGTATTGCAAACAGACTGTGCATTTCAGCTTCGCTTTCAAACAAAGCCAACAATCCAGGCAGTGATGTCAGGAACATTTCCTGCTGCGTTAAAAGGAGAGGGAATGATGGCTTGGTACAGCTAGAGCTTTTAAGAGGGTTTTTTTGTGTCTGCTTGTTTTCAAATTCTAGCTGGAACTGCACGGTGGCACTGAAGTCAAAGGAGGACTAGCGGAGTCGATGGAGATTTGTAGTCAGTATGAACCAGATTAGTCAATCCGTATAGCCGAAGTGAATATCAGATAGCAACTCAAGCATGACCACTGTGATCACAGCCTGGTGTTTATGTATACAGAGGAACAATGGAGTGGTTTGGCAATTACTGGAAATACATTCCTCAAGCTTTCGAGCCACACCGAGCTGAAAATTGTGGTCCGCTCATTGGGGAGAGATAGGATCAACCTGGATTTCTTTGCAACATTTGTAATTAAACCGTATGTATCGCCTCTGTCTAAAACCCTGTTCTAAACTCGCAACAGTTCCAAATTAGCTGATATACATTACACTGCATTTATTGAAAACTTATAGGAATGTGGTGACATCTCATTTTCCACACTGAATACACCTTCTGTGTATTGTCAGTCCAGATCACCCACTGCATTGTCATCCTCCGCACACCAATGTCATGACAATATGGTCACAAGAGATTTCATTGGTTTCCGCTGGCCTGGGGTTAAGTTCAGGAGGAACTCAAGATTAACTGGCAAAAGGAGCCAAAGGCCATAGATATCCTTGGTTTGGAGTTTTTTGTGTACTTTCGAGGGGGGGGGGGTTCACACTTGCAAATGTTTTAACCCATACTCCAAAAAAGCAGACCACATACACACATCATAAGCACTCCCAACACCCATTGTTGACACTAGCAGGACTTTTTTTGTAGAAAAAGCCCAGCAGGAACTCATTTGCATATTAAGCCACACCTCCTGACATCACCATTGTTTTGCACAGGGCTGTTTGTAGGAAAAGCCCAGCAGGGACTCATTTGCATATTAGGCCACACCCTGACACCAAGCCAGCTGGATCTGTGTTCCCGTACATTCCTGCTCAAAAAAAAGCCCTGGATGCCAGTATTGTATATCTCTGTAAATCAAATGGCAGAAGTAATGGGAAAGCGAGGAAACTGACCACTTGCAAGAAATGTTAGTTATTGTTAGTTATAGTTACTGAATATCCCTTTTTGTGGATTGATACTCTAGTTTCTCTTCCGATCGCACAAATCCATCTTGTTGATTGTACTGACTCACTGTGTGTAATCCGCCTTGAGTCCACATGAGAAAGGTAGACTAGACATAACATAAATAATATTGTAAATCAATGGTTTTCAAACTTTCCATTGAAATCCTGTATCTTAATACTGGCTCGCTTTAAACTCCAGAAAACTTTGGCTCGTTCAGAATATGGTGAACAGGTTGTTAACAGGGACTCGATGTAATGAGAATTAGAGATCTACAAAGCCTTGGACCAGGATACCTGAAGAACCACCTCCTCCTTCGTCTACCTGTCCACTAGCTGAGGCCATTTTCAAAGGCCTTTCTTTGGGTGCTTCTGCCTTACGAGCTAGCCAGGCAGCAGTCAGGGATCTCAATGGTTTTGACTATTTATGGGGCTACCAGGGACCTTCCTACTGCCTTCTCTGTTGTCCTTTAGACACCTAGCAAAATATTCCTTGTTGACCTAGGCTTCTGCACTGTGTTGTGTTTTGGCCACCCCTTTCTCTCATTCCTGTTTTTGCTCACTCACTACATGGAACACCAGCTGATGGGCTGTCCCTAGCCTGATTTTAGTGGTAAAGCAGCAGTACTGTGGTCTCAACTCTCTGCTCACGACCTGAGTTCAATGCCAGTGGAAGCTGGATTCAGGTAGCCGGCCCAAGGTTGATTCAGCCTTCCATCCTTCCGAGGTCGGTAAAATGAGTACCCAGCTTGCTGGGGGGGAAGTGTAGATGACTGGGGAAGGCAATGGCAAACCACCCCGTAAAAAGTCTGCCATGAAAACTTTGTGAAAGCAATGTCACCCCAGAGTTGGAAACGAGTGGTGCTTGCACAGGGGACCTTTCCTTTCCTTTCCTTTCAGTTCTGTTTTGAATGGATTGTTCTAGCATGGGGAGAGGGGTGAAGAGGCTGAAATTGCTTTGGATCTATTTTGAAAAAAGGCAGCATGGAAATTAAAGAAAGGAGCACATTCAACCCGTACTAAAAGCACTGCACTGGCTGCCTGCTGCATTCCAAATCTGTTTCAAGGTGCTGGTGTTGTCCTTTAAAGCCCTATATGGCCTGGGAGCTGTCTATTTGTGGGTCCGCCTTTCCCCACATGCTCCCCAGAGAGTACTGTGCTCAGGAGATCAAAATCTTCTCTCCATCCCTAGGCCAAGGGAGACCAGGCTGAGTTCCACCACTGAGTGCCACTCTGTGGCAATGCCGATATTATGGAACACCCTCTCAGAAGCTATCAGAGCTCTGCGGGACCTCTCCCAATTCCACAGGGCCTGCAAAACCGAACCGTTTCGACTTGCACATAACATCTAAGATGGGAGAGGGCTGCCGACCCGCCTGGATCTGACTACTGTCTACCAGCGACTGTAGTATCATCTCCAAGAACCATCAACGGTTACTGTGAAATGCTGAAAGGATTTTTTTAGAAATCTGGCCTGTTCTATTTTGATATATAGCACCACTGTGTTTTATGGGTTTTTTTTAATGTTTTAATGCTGTATTTGTTTTTAGATGCCACTATGGCCTGTTGGCCACCCTGAGTCCACTCGTAGAGAGGGCGAGCTATAAATATGATGAAACAAACAAACAAATAAATAAAAGATCTGGCCAGACCACTGAAACTAGGTGCAGACCTATCCATACACTAAAATGATGATGTACAGACAATATATTTTTAAAAAAAACATTTCCCCCACCCTGGTTAAACCTTGCGGTTTTGATGGGGGTGATGAAAAGAAGCTAAAGGGAAGGGAGAGTAGAGATTATTTTTCTCCCCCCGATGTTTGGATAAAGGGCACAGCATGCTGCCTGAATACATACATTCCAATCAGGTCATCTTGACATTGCTGCAAAATGTTAGGAATCTCTGACCAAGAAGAGACAAAATGACACCTCCAATATTAATTCCTCCAGCATGCTTGCAGGATACCCTTAGATCAGAATAGATAAATGGGATTTTTCACTGAAGCAGCTTCTTGCAGAAATTTGTTCTCTGGCTCAGCTTTTCATCATTCTCCAATATATACATTTGTTTTAATACATGCACATACACACACACACACACACATATATAAATTTTTGCTGTCCTTGGCAATAAATATTATGTCTGTCATCTAGAGCTATCAATATGTCACAGAGGCTGCTTTCCCATCTTAGGCAGCTGTGATGGGCTTTCAAAAATCTGGCTCCAAGCATTCATTCCTTCTTAGCTCAAGAGCCAAGGAAATCAGCTATAGCCATTCGCATTACGCTGACCGTATCTGAAATTCTGACTACTGTACTGTGGCTTCTTTGCTCACTGCTGTTCAAGCAGTAGCAAATGCCAGAACGACATTCGTATCAAATTAAACTAAGCATTTTCAGGTGGCATTGTTTCATAGTAGGGTCATACTGGCTGATAACAGACGGGCAATTTGGGGTGGCTGGGAGGCGTCCTGAAATGGGATGGCTCTTTTTGAGCCATCCCAAAACCTCCAGATGCTCCTCCACAAGCTGTCCCCATCCCGTCTGTGAGGCGGCTGGGCGCCTTCACATGGGAAGGCACCTCAGAAGCCAGATTCCTCTTTTTTTTTTTCTCTGCAGGTCAAGTGCTCATGCGCACAAGCACTCAAGCGCTCTTACTGGTTTTGTAAAAAAAAAAAAAAAACCAGAAATGGCTTGGGGCGGCTTGGCAAATTCACACCACCAAGTCGCCTCGCTTGCGCCCTTTCCTGTCCAGACGGCAGGGAGGCGAATGGCGGTGGCTCAAAGATTTGCTACCACTTTGAAAGTGGTAACTTTTTGAGCTGGTCTCAGGAGGTTGGAGGACAGGGTGAGGATGGGAGGAGGACGGATGGCAGATGTTGCCATCTGGAAAGATTCTGGGGGTTGGTTTCAGAGGCGTCCCTGAGTTGACCCAAAGTGCCGGTCTGTTATCACCCACTGAATCCCAAAACAGAGGTCGGGACACACTACAAAATTACATTATAATTATATCTTGGAGACCTTTTAGAAAGCTGGATGTAAGGCTTCTGTACAACCCATCATTCTGGATCAGCTTGTGCTTTAGCGAGTCACTTTTCCCATGAAGCCTTGGGGCTCACCCTGACTCCACGCTCCCAACCAAAACACAGCCCAAGTCACTACTGTTTGCTCTGCTGTCTTTTGCTTCTCCTTTCTGGCTTTTACCACATTGCTTTCCCCACTATCAGAATTTAGCTTTGGTTCGCATACAAAGGACAGCAAGAGAGGATTTTCTTTTTCTCTAATTTCAAAATATTTATATCCTGTCTTACTTAGACTCAATGGAATGCAAAAACAACTGTATGAATTCCAAATAAAACTTCAATTATGAATAAGCAGTAATTTCCATTCATGTACAACCACAACTACAGAACCTGGAATGCTCTAAAATATACAATACAATATTCACAAAAATGAAAAGGTTCAAGGTAAATGGCAGAACCAATAGTCCACAGAAGCCAAAATCCAAATTCTAATAATAGATGGAACTTCAAAGTCCAAATTCCATTATGCCATTATTATGGAAGTTCCATTGTTACTTGGACTCAAGGCAGCTGCTTGCAAGGATGCAAAGCCGAAAAGTCCTTTCAGATTAAAACACACACACACACCTAGATTTTTTTAAAAAAATAAGGACTTAAACACACACACAGCAAAATCAGCTAAGCCTTCACCCTCCACCAAATACCCCCTCCAACAGAACTGTCTTGCATATCTTCTTAAATGTAGCCAGAGAAGGTGCCCTCTGTACCTATGTTGGTAGACCATCCCAGAGGACTGGATCTACCACACAGAATGCCCATGAGCTAGGTGTTGCTATACAGACAGTCCAAAGAGAGGGCACTGCAAGGAGAAGGCTGTATGAGGAGTCCAACTGGTGTGTGGAAGTGAAATGGGACGTGTAGATTGATGTCTCAGGGTCCTAGGCTGTGAAGAGCATTAAATTAAGGAGTGGACAACTGAGGTGACAGAACAGACTGCTCCATTGGAGAGTGCAGTGGGGTGGATTCCTGCCCTCTTTGCTTCCTTTCTGGTTTTGAGGAGTTTTTAGCATAGAGGAGATTTCCACAACATCTCTTTATATAGTCCCTCCACCTGCACTTGTGAAGTGGTATCCTCCATTCTACCACCTTATTCCCTTGCGTGATGTGAACCATTCCTTAGATTATAAATTGGCTGAAACAGAGATGAGTTTCTTTGCTTATTTTACTTTGTAAAGTTCTACATATACTGATAGCCCTGTGCAAACATCATCTATTTGAACAGCCACTTCTGATCCGGAACATTTCTATCCAAGACTTTCCTTTTGCATGAGGTATGGCTTGCATCTGTCCTCACTTAATCAGAACTATTTTATTCCGTTACTCATTTTGTACTGTATTAAGGCTCTATGTTATTTCAGTATAACATTGTTCTGTTTGTATAAATAATCTTTTGAAATGTGAACAGAATGTATGTTTGTAAATATAAAATTCCTTTTTTTTCCATTTTATAATAAAATAAAATTGTTTGTGGAATGACACTCCCATTGAACTAAATGGAAATTCCAAATAACATTTCAGTCCTAAGCAGTTGATTACAATGGACTTAGAAGAGTGCTTTGCTGCACTAGCTGGACAATAGTGGGTTTCCTGCCCTATAAGAGGATTTTACTGCAAATATACACAGGGTATTCACTTTTTTAACTTCTTTTCTCCCAGTATGAAAAAGCCCAGGATTTTAACACCTCAAGCAAGTGCTAAGAAAGACGTCCACAATTTATTTTGTATAACATTCTAGTTCAGTGGCAGCCGAAGCTGAACAATCAGTACATTTGAGTTTAATCTAGACATTACAGATAAGCAAACATTTTAACACATGATTTGGAAAATGCAGTTTGAAAGTTGGTATTTATATAGTAGCTGAATAACAGTACAATAAAAAAGCAAAGTTCATGATGTATAGATCTGTCTTAAAGATAAGAAAAGTTTCCTTATCGAGGAAGAACCCTGTGGTCTAGAGATGTCATTCAATAACTAGCTCATTGCAAACAACAACTTGGCTTGTTTGCATACTCTGCTTATAAGTTTGCATGCTGTTAAAACCTTAGCAAAAGACAAAAGGAAGATATGTTTTTATCAACTGTAGCTACTAATGACAGAGCCTTTTTAGTGATGGAGCCCAAGACTCCCTGTCTTGGCAGGTGATCTGAATTTTTTCTCTGGAGAAGATGGTAAATATATATATATATGACCAACACTGAAATCCTCAAGCGGGCGGAGGTTACCAGCATCGAGGCACTGCTGTTGAAGGTGCAGCTGCGCTGGGCAGGGCATATTTCTAGGATGGAAAACCACCGCCTTCCCAAGATTGCCCTGTATGGCGAACTCTCCACCAGCCATCGAAATAGAGGGGCACCAAAGAAGAGGTACAAGGACTCCTTGAAGAAATCCCTTGGCACCTGTCGCATCAACCATCACCAGTGGTCTGACCTAGCCTCAGATCGCAAAGCATGGAGGCACACCATCCACCAGGCTGTCTCTTCCTTTGAGAACGCACGCATAGCTGGTCTTGAGGACAAAAGGAGATCGAGGAAGAATCGCACTGCTACAGCACCAACCCTAAATCAGACTTTTCCCTGCAGCCACTGTGGCCGGACCTGCCTGTCCCGCATTGGTCTTGTCAGCCACCAGTGAGCCTGCAGCAGACGTGGACTACTGCACCCTTCTTAAATCTTCGTTCGCGAAGCCAAGCCGAGATATATATATATATATATATATATATATATATATATATATATATATATATATATTAGAGTGCTTGATTTAAATTTACTGTGGGCATGATGTTTGATGTCAGAGTGGTGGTTTTGTACTGCAGTCTGAGCTCCCTGCTCACAACCTGAGTTCGATCCCAGCGGAAGCTGGTTCAGGTAACTGGCTCCAGGTTGACTCAGCCTTCCATCCTTCCGAGGTCGGTAAAATGAGTACCCAGCTTGCTGGGGGGGGAAGTGTACTGCAGTCTGAACTCTCTGCTCACAACCTGAGTTCGACTGGGGAAGGCAATGGCAAACCACCCCGTAAAAAGTCTGCCGTGAAAATGTTGTGATGCAGCATCACCCCAGAGTCGAAAAGGACTGGTGTTTGCACAGGGGACTACCTTTACTCTTTTTTATTATTTGTGTTTTATGCTGGTTTTCTGATGTTATTCTAGGGGTGGACAGTTTATCTGAGCTATATTTTATTCCTGTCCTCTAATTATTGGGTTTTCAGTACATGGGGTTTTTTTTCCTTTTAGCTTATTGCTTGAGTTTTAAATTTTGCAAATGTAAGTATGTGCCCCTTTGTGAGCATTTATACTTCAACCCTCAACCAAAAAAACTGACTTCTGAAGAAGATAACTACACAACTGAAAACAACTAAAATCACAACACTAGAAACATTATTCCAGCTTTACAAAAACATTAAGCAGACAAAATAGAATAGAAAGAGATCAAAATATCAGCAGTGATTTAAAAAAAAAAACAGCAGACATACGGTTGCCAATCCCCAGGTGGGGACTGGGGATCTCTCAGAGGCCCTCTGCCCGCTTCAGGGTCATCAGAAAGTGGGGGGAGGGGTGGGAATGCCTGCTGGCACTCCACTGTTCCCTATGGATACCAATTCCCATAGGGTATAATGAAGAATTGGTCTGTGGGTATCTGGGGCTCTGGCGGGGCTGTTTTTTGAGGTGGAGGCACCACATTTTCAGCATAGCATCCGGTGCCTCTCCTCAAAACACCCTCCAAGTTTCAAAAAGATTGGACAAGGGGGCTCAATTCTATGAGCCCTAAAAGAAGGTGCCCCTATCCTTCATTATTTCCAATGAAGGGAAGGCATTTAAAAGGCATGCAGTCCCTTTAAATGTGATGGCCAGAACTCCCTTTGGAGCTCAGTTATGCTAGTCACAACCTTGCTGCTGGCTCCACCACCAGTGTCTCCTGACTCCACCCCCAAAGTCCCCAGATATCTCTTGAATTGAACTAAGCAGACAAAGGCTTGGATTCACTGGAGCATTTCCAAAGGTGGCAAGATTTTCAACTACAGAGCATAGTTTTATCAGTTTCACCTTTCCACTGAAACCACACACACACACCCAAAGAACAGGGCAACATTTCAGGGCACACTGGGAGCTGCAGCAGGAGAGAGGAGGGAGGAGAGAGTAGATACTTGTGGTCCACAGCTGGAAATCCTTCTGACAGTGGAACTGCTCCAGTGGATCCAAGCCAATTTTGTTTATTAACAGCATCTGACAACTGACAGCTCTTGCTCTGAATTATGTAAAAATCTGGAGACAAAGTCTGTGCTGTAGCAATCTTGAGTATGCTGTTCAGGTGTTGTTCAGGTGTGTGCCTGCAAGTTGCAAACCTACTTTTGATTGATTCACAATCATTACAGAAATCTCATGGTCAATGCCTTGAGCCTAAGACCCAGGGGAAGACATGAAATGACTGGGCATTGCAAGCTTCTGTAATAAGTTGCTTCAAGTGCCGGTCAGCCAATGGAGAAAATAAAGGCTTTGCTCTGTAGCTCCTGTGCGATTGAGCAAGCTTGGCAAAGCAAGCTGTGATGCACAAGGAAGCAAGAAAGAGAGAAGGAAGCAGATGACAGTGAGTTGCTCACAGGCCTAATGGGAGCCCTCTGGGGGCCTGATCCAGCCCTTGGGCTGCATGTTTGATACCCCTGTCCCAGAGTTTCCTGACCTGGAGTTGGCAAGCCACCCTAACCCCTCCCATCCCCTTTCCAGAGCCATGAAGGAACCTGGCAATCCTAGAAAGGCCTTATTCCTCAAGCATACCAACCTTACTTAACCTACCATTGGCATGCAGAGCAGGGCAACAGAGGCCAATCTAAGGACGTGGGCAAGCAGTTGAAGCAGGCATTCTAGTAGCCTGCTCCTGAACTATTCAGAGCTTTTTAAAGGCAAAAACCAGACTTGAGCCTGGAAACAAGTTGACAACCAGTGCAATCCGGACAGAACAGGTGTTATACTTTTTCTATCACAGGCTCCTGATAAAAGCCCTTGCATGCTGCATTTTAAACTGGTTGAAATTCCTTGGCATATTTAAGGCAGTCCACAAACAACCCACTCATACATCTCCCACGTTTGCTGCTAAGGGTTAATGATTTACTACTGCCTCATGTGCCCACATCAGCACCAACAACTCTTGGAAAAGTGTAAGAGGGGGGCCATAACGGAGTACATCGTTTGTAGTTTCCTATCAGGGCTTTTCTTGTAGCAGGAACTCCTTTGTATATTAAGCCACACACCCCTGATGTAGCCAATCCTCCAAGAGCTTGCAATAGACCCTGTACTAAGAGGCCTGTAAGCTCCAGCAGAATTGGCTACATCAGGGCTGTGTGGCCTAATATGCAAAGGAGTTCCTGCTAAAAAAAAAAAAAAAGCCCTGGTTCCTATGTGTATCATGTACTCAACATCCATTCCACAAAGACCCAGCCCACCCTAATCTGCTTTCCTATGTGGTTTATTCTAGAAAAGAAGAAATCGCAGCTAATACTTTTAAAAACAGAGATTTGCTCTGGAATGTAATAGTGAATGTAATCATCAGCTGGCTGCTGAGCCTTGCTGAACAGAATCTACGAGGAGCAAGTTTGTCGGAAAGGCTCCAGCATCTGATGGATTGCGATTGTGATGAGGTCTAGTCCTTAACTGCTGCTTCAAAATACACATCAAATGTTAGTCACCGTAGCAATATGTAAATTTCACCCACTGCTGCTGACCCTATTAGCGGAAGAAAGTGAGGACGGCTTGTTTCTTGTTTTCCATTTAAATTAGCACTCTTTTTATAATGTAGACTTTTAAAGCAGGCTCCGTAATCAGAATCGGAACACAAATAAAGCCATTAGTAAGGTAACTACCAAGATCTTGACAACGCAGCAATATTCACTGCAGAGAGAGAAGTTAAAATGCTTTCTAGAAAATAAAAAAAAAATGAAACACATTATCTTGCACTACAGTAATGCTTCAAGATAACAAACCTGATCAGCCATTGTGGTTTGAGAAAGTGAATAAGCATATAGACACCAGTGACTTGGTGGATATTACACCTCATTTTGAGCAGGAGCTCACAGGAACAGAGCTCCAGAACCTCCAAATTTTATTGTGTCCTTTCTTTCTTACCTCCCCCCCCTTCAATAATTGCTGCTGGACTCCATTATTCAAACCCCCTGTGAGAATTTTGCTGAATTCTAAGATTTAACAAACTTTCTAATATTTTTCCCCACAAAAAATGGGAAAATAACCAAAACATATAAAGCAGACAGATGGAAATCTTCCTCACGCCACTGTGGCCACATAGGAGAAAGTACTAATTTAAAAAGTATGATGGGAGTAAGGTTTTATGATGGCAATTTTAATTCAAGAAGCGTTTTAAGGTAGATGCTGAGCTGATATAATTTAGTCCACCTTCCAGTGATGTCAGGGGTGTGTGGCATATGCAAATGAGTTGTGCTAACGTGCTCTAGCACCTCTTTTTCTGTGAAATGACCCCTGATGGACATTAAATACTTGGACTTTCGAAAGGGTTTTGGCAAGATACCTCACCAAAGACTCCTGAGTAAACTTAGCAGTCATGGGATAACAGGATGGATTAAAACCAGATTAAATGATAGCAAGCAAAGAGTAGGAATAAATGGACAGTTCTCACAATAGGGGAAAGTAAGCATTGGAGGCCCACAAAAATCAGTATTGAGGCTGGTATTATTTTAATTTATCCATCAGTGATCTGGAATTAAGGGTGTGTAGTGTTGTGGCCATGTTTGCAGATGACACCAAATTATTCAAGATGGTGAAAACCAAGGATGACTGCGAAGATTTTCAGGAAGATCTCCACAAATTGCATGAGTGGCCAACAATGTAGGAGAGGGGTGGTAGTTCAGTAGTAGAGCATCTGCTTGGTAAGCAGAAGGTCCCAGGTTCAGTTCCCGGCATCTCCAACTAAAAAGGGTCCAGTCAAATAGGTGTGAAAAACCTCAGCTTGAGACTCTGGAGAGCCTCTGTCAGTCTAAGTAGACAAGACTGACTTTGATGGACTGAGGGTCTGATTCAGTATAAGGCAGTTTCATATGTTCATATGTTCAATGTAGCAAATAAAGTTCAGTGTAGCAAAGTATAAGATGCTGTGCATTTGAACAAAAAGTCCCAACTTAAAGTAGGAAAGGCATTAAAACGGCCAATATTATAGTGCTCCTGTATAGACCTGTATAGGTTTTTAAGGTATTGCTAACTGGCCAAAAATCCTAAAGGAAATCCCCAATACTAATGAGCTAACATGAATTGTCAGTGTTCCATTATGTGGCTTTTACAGCTTGTAAGGCAAGTCTGCTCTGCGCGGGATACATATAGT
This sequence comes from Heteronotia binoei, assembly GCF_032191835.1. Lineage (NCBI taxonomy): Eukaryota > Metazoa > Chordata > Lepidosauria > Squamata > Gekkonidae > Heteronotia > Heteronotia binoei. Next base: position 111,380,079 of record NC_083229.1, read on the forward strand.
CTATAATGTTAGCAGCTTGTACAATCTGCATCTAATTTCATGCAGTATTCAAATCTGTGCTTCATTTCTGGGTTTTGAGTATTGAAGATGCTCATAAATAGTAAGGATGCTTGAAAACTTGCCAGTTTGGCTCCTGTCCTGCTTGCTAGTTGAGAACAAGGAGTTGATTTGCTGATGGATTGTTCGTCTTGCTCATTGACATGCTTCTGGCTGTTTGGCAGGTTGCTTCAGCTACAGAACAGTACAGCACAATTGGCTTTTTAACGCATGCACGTTATCCCACAAAACAATGGGGCTCTGGTCCCCCCCTCCCACTCCCTGCCTTCTGATGCAGAAGAAGAGGAGGAGGACGAGGAGGAGGAAGAAGAAGAAGAAGAAGAGGAAGAAGAAGAAAAAGAAGAAGAGGAGGAGGAAGAAGAAGAAAAGAAAGAAGAAGAGGAGGAAGAAGAAGAAAAAGAAGAAGAGGAGGAGGAGAAAGAAGAAGAAGAAGGAAAAGAAGAAGAAGAAGAGGAGGAGGAGGAAGAAGAAGAAGAAAAGAAAGAAGAGGAAGAGGAGGAAGAAGAAGAAAAAGAAGAAGAGGAGGAGGAGGAGGAAGAAGAATGTGCTGTCAAGTCACAATCAACTCATGGTGATCCCCACTACAGGACTTTTCAAGCAAGAGATGAACAGAGATGGTTTGCTGTTGCCTCCCTCCACAGAGCGACCCTTGTCTTCCTTTGTGGCCTCCCATCTACGTTTTAATCAGGGCTAACCCTGCTTAGCTTCCAAGCTCTTATGCAAGTTCTCTCAAGAGGCAGCATAGTAATAAATAGCACAATGACACTATAATTATATGAATAAATTTCTAGAAACACAGTAGGGATATAATTTAGGAAGACCTGAGGAAGGGGCTACAACTGAATGAAGAAGAGAATAGAGATTGGATTTATACTCCACCTTTCACTACCTGAAGGCATCTCAGAGCGCCTTACAATCTCCTTTCCCTTCCCCTCCCCACAGCAGACACCCTGTGAAGTAGGTGGAGCTGAGAGAGCTCTGACAGAAACTGCTCTTGAGAGGAAGAGCTCTGCGAGGACTTGTGAGTGACTCAAGATCACATCAGCAGGTGCATGTGAAGGAGTGGGGAATCAAACCCGGTTCTCCCAGATAAGAGTTAGCGTACTTAACTACTACACCAAACAGGAGGTAGAGCTTTTAGATTTAATTCAAGCATTGGATGCCAAGATATTGTTGTCTGCCATTTGGTGATGGTCCATAAAGATCTCCTTCTAAGCTCTAATGGGTGCCAATGACCATTCTAAAACTAGTCATTCAGAAGGAGCCAAAGGATGGATTTCAGTCATCTGTCATTTGTTTTAGCACAATCAAGAAAACACTCCCCCCACCACCACCTTTTCGTGGCAAACAGCAATGCAGGAGAGGGTAGTCTGACTAGGCAAGACCATGCCTGTGCAACCTCAATCCTCACTGGAGGTCTTCAAGTCTGAAATTTACTGTAAAAAGACTTTGCACAGAGCTCACCATGGATCTTCCCATATCTCATCTTGTTTTGACCATAAACGTGTGTTCAGCTCTTTCCGGACCCGTTCGGAGCGATCAAGGACACAGTGGAAATAGATGTTTTCTTTCCTTTTTCTCTTCCAAAAGCCCCTGTGTCATTGTTTTTCATGGCAAGCGAACTTGTTGATCCATAAATTGTCTACTTAAGAAGCCTGCAATTCCGACAGGAAACGCAGACGTAAGTCTCCAGGTATGCTTTCAGTCAAAACCTTTCCAAATCAAGAGGACACAAAAGAGGACAAATACTTGCCATTAGATTTGTCTCCATTGAACAGTTTTAATACCACCTGCTTACCCCGATAGTGAAGTTGACTGAATCAGACCCCCTCGGTCCATACAAGAAACATGTTAGTTGGAAATACCAAACAACAACAACCTGTTAGAAGAAACAACTGCAAATACTTGTATGGAGTGTTCAGCTCTGATATTGTCATCCAGTATTTGGTGCATGGATCCCTTTCAAACTGTGCACACTTTGTTTGCTTCTATTCACGTCTTTCTTGATTGCATCATCCCACTCTAGGTTTTCCTACAAAAAGAAAGATTGCATTTTCCCAGAGTCTAAACTGTGATATTTTGTTCTTGGGAAATCGCAGTTTCTTTCTTCTGTGCAACACAGCCTTCGTTATTAGGATTGCTCTGTGAATAAAGTCCAGCGGCTTTGGAAATTAGAAGGAAACGATGAAGACACCTTGCCAGTAGACTGTAGCCCTGTTCAGTCCAGTTGTGCACAGCTCTGTTTGTGCAGAAGAGAAGAGGATCAAATTAGCAGGCCTTACTCCAGACATCTGCATCCCTCACCATCTCACTTCTCCATCTAGGAAATTCTGATGGCCCAGTGCTCAGCATTTTTACTCAGAATGAACCCTAACATCTTCAGTGGAACTAGCAGGGCTTTTTTTGAGCAGGAACAGACAGGAATGCAGTTCCGGATGGCTTGGCGTCAGGGGTGTATAGCCCAGGGCTGGATCTAGGGGGGGGGGGCATTCTATGGGCCCAGAAGGTAGAATGGGCCCATAAGGGGCACCATTTTTTAATTTTGCCCCCCTCAAAAAACATGTAGATCCAGTCCTGGTGTGAAATAATGGTGATGTCAGGGGGTGTGGCCTAATATGCAACTGAGTTCCTGCTGGGCTTTATCTACAAAAAAGCCACCCCACATTGGGGTGGGGGATTAAGGCTGCTTCTCTACAGCCAGTTTGGTGTAGTGGTTAAGCGTGCGGACTCTTATCTGGGAGAACCGGGTTTGATTCCCCACTCCTCCACTTGCACCTGCTGGAATGGCCTTGGGTCAGCCATAGCTCTTGCCGCTCTGAGACTCTTCGGAGTGGAGGGCAGGCGGGATATAAATCCAATATTTCTTCTTCTTCTTCTTCTTCTTCTTCTTCTTCTTCTTCTTCTTCTTCTTCTTCTGACTTTAATATTAGCCTGGCATACAGAAATTAAGCAGCTGAAACCTTTCCCTTAGATTTTATCCTATGCTAGAACCACACCTTCTTAATTTGCATGTGCATAGGGGAGGGACGGTGGCTCAGTGGTAGAGCATTTGCTTGATAAGCAGAAGGTCCTAGGTTCAATCCCCAGCATCTCCAACTAAAAAGGGTCCAGGCAGATAGTGTGGAAAAACCTCAGCTTTAGATCCTGGAAAGCCGCTGCCAGTCTAAGTAGACAATACTGACTTTGATGGACCAAGGGGTCTGATTCAGTATAAGGCAGCTTCATATGTCCATGTTCATAGGTTCATAGGTTTCAGCCAAGAAAAAGTAGCAAGCCTAGGAACAAGATTTTAATGCACTTCAAATCCTAAAACCTCCCCTGAAAGGACAGGTGTGATCCTCCTTACTGTGACAGCACTGATTGAACCCTACAAATCCAGGCCCTTATTTCCAGCTCCCTAAAAAACTGAACAAACACCGCAAAATACACCAGTTTCTTCCTTGTATCATGCTTCCGATCAGGGATCGTTTTGTAGAAAAACAGGTGGTGGAGCTCATCCAGGGATTGTTATGCAGCTGCACATACTATTCAATGGACAAGGAGGTGGAACTCTCAGAAAGGATCAGGAGCTGTGCTCCTGTGAGCTCCCACTGAATCTGAAGCCTGCTTCCGATGTTCCCACTGAGCCTCTGACCGGCATCTATCTGGACAGGAAGAAAAATCCACACCAGAAAGAGAAATCCACACCGGAAGAAAAGAAGTGGATTCCACAAAGGTTCTTGTCATGTAAAACCACAACCCCTCCGAGGCCCTGTTCAAATACTCCCAAGCGCATACGGATTAATGGGCAAAATGCAGGTGAGTCTTTCAAAAGTACATGATAAATGCAATTTATCACTTGGATAACTACACCACATGTGTAGCTTCGCACACTGTCTACAGGGACAGTTTCCAAGTACTCCAAAATGCTCTTCAACTACAAATAGCTTAGCGGTGTATTCTCAACCTCTCCCTGGAGGCCCTCAGTATCTCTTTCAGGACTAGCTCCTAATGTGCTCCATTTAACCCTATTATGTTTTTACTAGAGCGCTTTCTTCCACAGGATACATTGGAATGGAAGCGCCGCTTCAAAACAGATCAATCGATAACGAGTCTGCCATCTTACCTTTATGTTTGCAAAGCGTCGCTTCCTGGCAATGTCTCCGAAAGGCAGAATCGCTAGCTTCAAGAGGTTATCCGTTCATTTTTGAAAATGATGAAGGAGGACACCTTTCTTTCCATCTGCTTCAAATAACAACTTTGTAGCGAGCAAGGGCAAGAATATCAAGGGGCTTCAACACTTGGTGCATTTTATACATTTACAAATCCAGCTTATTAACAGAGCAGCTGTCGCTTGACTATTAAAGGGCAATGCAAAGGAATGCAAACTGTGGGACTGAGTGAAACTTGGAGGGTTTAGATGAGTGCAAATAGGATGATATCTGGTGGGAGAAGAGACGGAAGTCACTGCCAGGCCTCGCGTTGACAAACAGTCCTCACTAAAGCTGCAATCCTAAGAACGCTTTCCTAGGAGTAAACGCCTTTGTAATGTACTGAGAACCGAGACGGTTTGAAGGCAACATACTTTAATGGAAGCACATTACAAGAGAGAGAACTCGCGGGCCGGGCCCCACTTATATACATTGCCCAGACAGCCCCCCTGGTTTGACCAGGCCAATCCTGGTCAGTACAAACTTCCCGCCACAGGTCTTGGTGGGCGGGGCAACAGGCGAGCTACATCCGGGGACCCTGGGGTCGCCGTCCGTGGGGCTCGCCATGCGGTAACATCTTAAAGTCAATACATAACAGCCATGAATAAAAAGACCCACTTAGAGTTGTTCCCTAAGGCACAGAAAGCAGCAGGAAACAAAAGCAAGCGGAGTGAATTTGGGGTGAGGGGAGGGATGGCCCTGCCACTAGGCAAAGTTTGCGGACTCTTATCTGGGAGAACCAGGTTTGATTCCCCACTCCTCCACTTATAGCTGCTGGAATGACCTTGGGTTAGCCATAACTGTTGCAGGAGTTGTCTTTGAAAGGGCAGCTGCTGTGAGAGCCCTCTCAGGCCCCGCCTACCTCACAGGGTGTCTGTTGTGGGGGAAGAAGATAAGGAGATTGTAAGCTGCTCTGAGTCTCTGATTCAGAGAGAAAGGCGGGGTATAAATCTGCAGTCTTCTTCAAGCTAGGCAATTACCTAGGGCTCTGGCCTTCTGGGGGCAGCAAACTGAGCGCGCACCATGTGACTCAGTGATGTTATCAGTGTAGAGGGGGCACCAGAAGTTAACCTTGCCTAGGATGCCAGATAGTCTAGGGCCTGGGGGGGCTTGAGAGAAAAGGATTAAATGCTTTCTTCCCACATCACAACCAGTGTTCGCTCTAAGCTGAGTTAGTGCGAGCTAGCTCACAGGTTTTTAGCCTTCAGTTCTCACATTTTTGTCTTAGCTCAGAAAAAATGGCCCCAGAGCAAGCTCATTTATGCAACAGCTCACAACTCTAATGCCAGTAGCTCACAAAGTAGAATTTTTGCTCACAGGACTCTGCAGCTTAGAGGGAACACTGATCACAACCCCAGCCTAAGGACAGGGCCTTGGTAGAGTCGACGCAAAGAAAATGTTTGTCAGGCTGTCTGATATGCACTGGGCTGTTCAGGATACGATCCTAGTTATTTAGTAGAATGCAATCCTTATGGACAGAATAGGCTTGCCAGCTTTGGGCTTGTAAATACCTGGAGATTTGGTGGGTGGAGACTGAAGAGGGCAGAGTTCGGGAGGGGAGGGACTTCAATAGGGTACAATGCCATAGAGGTCACTTCCAAAGAGGCCATTTTTTCCAACTAAACTGATCTCTGTCACCTGGAGGTCCTTTATAAGCCCAGGAGATCTCCAGGCACCATCTGGAGATTGGTAACCCTAGGAGAGAATGATGAGCTCCCTCAGACTAGTGGTAACTCTGAATGTGAACTTGGTTGGGGTTTGGTCCAGTAACTCTGAGCAGCAGGGCTTTTTTGTAGGAAAAAGCCCAGCAGGAACTCATTTGCATATCAAGCCACACCCCCTGACATCGCCATTATTCCACACAGGGCTTTTTGTAGAAAAAGCCCAATAGGAACTCATTTACATATTAGGCCACACCCCCTGATGCCAAGCCAGCTGGAACAGTGTTCCTGCTAAAAAAAAAACCTTGTCTATACATCACCCAAAGTCCAGCACAAGCTGGGATAGGGGAATTTATAAATTGAATTAACAACAACAAATAAAAGTACTGGCTCACTGAGCCTGCTCCCAACTGCCTGGAGTCGCTGCGGATGGGCATGTGGCTGGTGTACATGGTGGCAATAGAAGTAGCACTCCCAGCTGCACACACTGGCTAACACTATTGTTGAAAATGCAGGTGGTAAGGTTGCCAGCTTCCAGGTGCGTATGGACTAAGAAAACTTAGTCCATACACAATCTGTTTTGTACTGTGGGGTCTGGAGATCGCCTGCTTTCACAACTGAACTCCAGCTGGCAGAGATCAGCTCCCCTGAAGAAAATGCTTGGAAGGGTGGACTCTATGGCATTGTATCATGGTAAGGCCCCTCCCCTCCACAAACCCTGCCGTCTCCCAGCTCCACCCCCAAAGTCTCCAGATATTTTCCAACACAGACCTGGCAACCCTAGCAGGTGGTGCAGGCAACTGAGCATGGGTGATAAAAGGGCTTGCAAATGGAAGAAGCAAGGCTTTTTTGGAGCAGGAACACACAGGAACACAGTTCTGGCTGGCTTGGCATCAAAGGGTGTGGCCTAATATGCAAATGAGTTCCTGCTGGGCTTTTTCTACAAAAAGCCCTGTGTGAAACAATGGTGATGTCAGAGGGTGTGGCCTAATATACAAATGAGTTCCTGGCGGGTTTTTCTACAAAAAAAAAAGCCCTGGGAAGAAGGATGCATAGGGTGGGGTGCCCTTGGATTCTGTCTGTCCAGAGCCCCCCAAAACTTGGAACCAGCCCTGTCTGAGCCACTTCTCAGAAGTTACTTCCCAGTCTGGCTGTGAGGGTCACAGTGCTCCTAGGCAGCACAGCCAACAAAAGCACTGCTCCACCCTACCAGGACTATGATGGAGCTCCCCAACTCCTGATACCACGCAGATGCCAGAATCCCATTCAACAAAGCTGGTCTCAATCAGGGGCTCTAGCCAGGGCCAGCCCTGCCCCTGGGCAAACTAGGCACTTGCCTAGGGCGCCAGCATTCTGGGGCACCAAATTGGGCACCCCCATGTGACTCAGTGACATTCAGGGCTGGCGCTAGGGGTTCTGCCACTCAAGGCAGACCCCTGTGCAGCACACACACCCCCTGCTCCTTTGAGACATGAAATCGCATGTTCACTTTGCCTGCACTAGGTATGATGACGTCACCAAAAGTGACGTCATCAAGCAGCCCAGGGGACGAGGTATGCCAGCCCTGATCCCACTCAGGCTTCTTGCATTGCAGGAAGTCTGATCGGGGGTGGGGAGAGCTGACGCATGGGTACCGCGCTCCACGTATGCAAGCCCCGGGCCTGGCTCGTCAGGGGAGAGAGAGTGCGCCCAGCGGAGCCCCCAGGCGGGATGGTGCCGTAGGCCACTGCCTACCTTGCGTATTCCCATGTGCCAGCTCTGGTGACATTATCATTACAGGGGGGCACCAGAAGTTAGCCTGGCCTAGGGTGCCAGACCATCTAGGGCCGGCCTTGGCTTTAGCTCAACCCAGTATACTATTTGTATCACAGCTAAGGGAAGGGATGAAAGATGGTCAACATCAGAAGGGCAGAATAACTTCTCTCCTTGGTAATTTGTGTAAATAAAGTAAGCTTAGCTTCCCTGTAGTAAATAAACACACTTCCACGAATTAATTTTTTTTTTTTTTTTGCTGGAATACTGGCCAACTCCCACGAAAGCCGCTAGAACCCATAAATAAAAATAAAATTTTAAATCTTTCCCCGGTGTTTTTCCTCCCCTCCATTATAACTTATGATCTTTGCGGTTTGTACTAAATAATCAATATTAGTTTAAAAATGCTATTTTCTTCAGGGAACAGTGTGCTGCGGCTTTGCTAATGAAATATCAGAGTGTTTACCAGATTTATATATCATAAATGCATTGTAAAGTAAACATCCGATGGGCGCCTGGATTGCATTGCCCCTCTATAAAGAGTCAAGAATTTTCCACTGAATGCTGAAGCAGCATTTACTCATCCTTGTCTACCCGGGAAGGCCTTGCGTCTTTCTGAATCTGTGCTGCGATGCTCATCTACTGTATCCCGCACCCTTATCTTGGCTGCCACGAAACGCAGTCACTCAAACAGGCAAAACTTAAAAATTAATTGCCACAGACAAGTGTTAATAGATTTTAATAATGCTTTATTAGAATTTATGCAAATTAGACTGCGCCGAGAGTCTAAATAAAATCCTGACTGTTACGACGATCTTTTTTTTTTTTTTTAAAGCTCTGTTGTCTTAAAACGTAGTTAAGAGCAGCGGCAGCTTTAATTAGTGCTTCCTGACAGGATGTGTTGATGGAAACGTTCTTCTTATCAACAGAAATAGGTGTCACAAGAATTAGCTTTAAAACTGTGAGGTTCATAATTCATTAATTTGCACTGATGTCCCTTCTCGGAGGGGAGGGGGTAGCTCTTTAATACAAATACTAATGTGCAGACTTTTCATGCTAGAAGTTTTCATCGGGTTTCTTCTTACCATGTTTGTTTTGACAGAAGTCGCAGAGCAGCATAGAGTATTGCTAGGCCAAGGCCTCTGTAGAACGTTCTGGCTTGTCTAAATGCTATGACCCTGGGCATAAGATGGGTATAGGGTATCAGGAAATGACGGCCCAGGAAAGCCAATACAGTTATAATTTTTTTAAAAAAAAAAATGTGTTGCGGTCGTCTCTGTTAGCTAGTCTCCACTTCGACCTTTGTGTTGTGCAATGAAAAATAAGATCTCAACAACGTCTGACCTGTTGCATGAGGAACAGGTTGACCTGGGTTTGCTTGACTGACTGATCGGATGACTCCGATGTGGACATTTTGCCCCAACTCACATTTCTCCTTTGGTCTCTTTTTCCATCCTCTCTGAGAAATCCCAAAGGAGACACGTCAGAGGTCTCATTTATGCACCCTGCCTTGTAACTGGGTTGCTTCTATTGTCCCTGATTACACTGCTGTAGTAATGTGGAAGTAGTCATAACAAATACTTAACATAATTTATCCTTTGGTAATTTTTCTTTGGATATATCCACAAGAAGCACCTTGGACCTTGCTGAAGTACTGTAACCAGGGCTCTTTTTTTGCAGAAAAAGCCCAGCAGGAATGCATTTGCATAATGGGCCACACCCCCTAATGCCAAGCCAGCCAGAACTACGTTCCTGTGCATTCCTGCTCCAAAAGAGCCCTGGCTGTAACTCAGTTCAATGTCTTCTTCAACCTTCTCTGTGAAATCCCAAAGAAGACATTTCAGATGTTTCATTCATGCTTCCTTTCGATTGAGTTACAGCTCTTGGGGTTTTGAAATGATAATGATTATATTCCAAGATTCTACGGCAGGATGTTCTCTTCCAGTAGCACCTCGTCTACCTTATGCATTGTGACAAAAGATTCAGACAGTCAGACGGAAGAGGGGGCCAAGACCAGCATCAAGCTTCTTAGACTTGTTTACTTAGGTATATACTAGTACAACCACACCCTTCCTATTGCAGAGCAGCAAAGTTTCATATTATATCAAGCCAGAGCATTTTTTTTTTAGCAGGAATGCACAGGAATGCAGTTCTGGCTAGCTTGGCATTAGGGGGTCTGGCCTAATATGCAAATGAGTTCCTGCTGGGTTTTTCTACAAAAAAGCCTCGTGAGAAACAATGGCAATGTCAGGGGGCATGGCCTAACATGCAAATGAGTTTCTGATGAGCTGTGGGACCTATTCCAACAAAAGTACCTCCATTTATGGTTAATTATCGATTAAGCACCCTGCCCGGACTGCAGGCTCTGTCACTGAGTGAATAGAACTAGGCCTCATTTTGGGCAAGAGCTCACAGGACCAGAGCTCTGGAACCTCTAAATTTTATTGTGCTCTTTCTTAAAACCCACCACCACCACCATCCCCAGACAGCATAGGAGTTGACATGTAAGCTCTTAGAGGATTGGCTACATCAGGGGTGTGTGGCCTAATATGCAAAGGAGTTCCTGCTACAAAAAAAGACTTGCCTAGGACTGAGCTGTAATGCATCCTGAATCACAAGGTGCTTCCCTCACTTCCGCAGAAGCACTGGCAGTGTGGGATACCATCATGTAGAACAATGTGCATGTTCATTTGCTAAGTTGGGAAGCTAGAGTTGTTGCCCAGGGCTTATAAATCATCACCGATACATACTTCTGTGTCCTTCACACATGATGAGGACACATGCATTTTTCATGCAGGGAAATCACTTCTTTGGGAGAGGGGGAAAAATGTCAAGTGCAAAGCATCCCCAAGGATCAAAGGAGAGGTTATCTCAGCAAATGTGCGGTTCTAAAGTCGGCAGAGATTTATAAATGATGCAGAGGCCAAGGAGATGTTCAAAGGGGATCGGAAATGTGGAACACAGATTCTCCTCTACAAAATGCCCCAGAAGGGTTCATCTCCCCCAACTGGGTTTCAAAACTGACAATGAGTTTAGATGCAGGGGGAGACAAAAATTACTGTACTGAGAAGAACTGTTAAGCAGCAGAGGGCTTAGGTACTTGTTCAGACCCCCTACAAATGCCATTTAATCCATACATCAGCACTGTGAGAGGGGGAAAAATGGGTCTGGAACTTTGCCTTTTACTTAACTTGTTAGATTTGGCCACACGAGGATCCAGGAAAGACAGATGACATGTCAGATGCTCATGGAACTCAGATTCTGAGTTTTTTGTTTGCATTTTCTATATCAGGCTTACCTAAGACTCGCCATTACTGGTTGTGGCCAATGTTCCCTCTAAGATGAGTTAGTGTGAGCTAGCTCACAGGTTTTTTTAGCCTTCAGCTCACACATTTTTGTCTTAGCACAGGAAGGAGGAACCCAGAACAAGCTAATTTATGCAGTAGCCAAATCACTCACTCACAACTTTAATGCCAGTAGCTCAGAGGGAGTATCAGTTGTGGCTGTCTTCAGATTCAACTAAAGGGACCATTTTGGCTGGCTTTTGTGTCCTCGCTTCAGAGTCACACTAGCATTGCAGGCTGCACATGTCAACAGACCTGACTACATCATAAAGCTAAAAAGGAGCCCTGTCAACCCATCAGTTCATCCCTTGTGAACAGGGCCGCCAAGTCTCCCGCGGCCTCCAGCAGGGTGGCACGATGTCACTTGCAAGTGACATCATCACACCAGCGATGTCTTATGTCAACTGCTCTAGGAACTTCTGGGGAATCTATGGTTTTCCTGGATGCTCTAGCAATTTGGGCGGTAAACTGCTAGAGTGTCCGGGAAAACCATAGAGTTTTCCTTCCAAATTGATAGAGTGTTTGGGGAAACCATAGGGTTTTCCCAGAAGCTCCTAGAGTGGCCAGCACACAACATTGCCAGCACAATGACATCACTTGTGAGTGACATCATCACACCGGCAACAGTGGGAGGGGATCTCCCCACAGGCCCAATGTGGTCCGTGGGTTGGGGACCTCCCCAGTGGGAGAACCCCAGGTTGTTCCACCATTCCACCTTAAAGATTAACAACATTAATTCCTCCATGAGCTTTTGAGAGTCAAAGCTCACTTCTTCAGATGCAATGGAAAGAAAGAAAGAGAGGCATCAGATTCTATGCTGAAAATTTGGTGCCTCTACCTCACAAAATAGTCCTCCAGAGCCCCAGATACCCACAGATCAGTCCTCCATTATTCGCTATGGAGACCAGTCTCCATAGGATATAATGGAGTGTTCAGTAGACATTAAAACTCACCCACCCACCCTAGCTATCTAATAACCCTGAAGTGGGAAAAGTGTCCAAACCAGGGGATCCCCTGGCCCCAACTGGGGATTACAGGAAATACAAAAAACCACACACTGTGATATACTGGCTAACAACATTTAGTAAAACTCTTTTAAGAGTAATAGAAGTATTTTGTTTTTAAAGGAGTACAACTTTACAATATCACAAAGAAAAGTCCATCCAATGAGCACCCAGATGTAGACGCATTTCATCAAAAGTCTTCCTCAGGAGTATTCCTATTTTCTTCAAAGTTAACAGCCTCTTGTTACAATTCAATGTTAATATTGGGAGTAAGCCAGGGCCTAACCTCTTCTCTAAACAGATGCAAAAGCCTTCTGAATTTGACTGGCTAGATGCTCTCTGCAACCTCTTTATTTGATTCAGAATTTCTCGTCCTAGAATAAACCATGGCAATTATAATAAGATACAGAACAAAACTGAATGGAAGTGGATATTTAAAAACAAAAAAAAGGACTTGTCTGCATTCTCCAAATGAATTAATTGAAAAGTATTTGTATGAACCCAACCAGTCATTATTAAACAAACAATATTTCTGTGCAACTGTTGGTAACATGGAGTCTAAGTCTGATTCCATGCAAGCGATTTTCTCTGCAAAGCTGACACAGTGAGCAGTCAGGTCAATACCAGATTTCATATATTCCAATAATAACTTCTAGCACTTCAGTTCCCCCAGTTCAGCTGAGAACCACAAGGCCACATGAGACCTGAGGATGTGGAAGGTCAAATAGTAGTCCATCACGACTACTCTATCAAGGTCCATATTGTGTACTCTAACTGGCAGCTGCTCTCCAGGGTCTCAGGCAGAGTTCTCTTACCTCACCTACTACACTGGTCCTTTTTAAGTGGAGAAGCTGGGCAGGGCTTTTTTTGAGCAGGAACACCCAGGAACGCAGTTCCGGCTGGCTTAGTGTCAGGGGGTGTGGCCTAATATGCAAATGATTCCTGCTGGGATTTTTCTACCCCCCCCCACACACACCAAAAAAAAAAGCCCTGATGCTGGGGATCAACTCTGGGACCTTCTGCAAGCAAGGAAGATGTTGTACCTCTCAACCATGCCCCCACCTCACTTCAGTGCTTTCCGGATTGGAATAAAGATGACAAGAGATAGGATCCTTAGCTCTCTTCCCCTTTTACAGTCTTACTCAGTTTCCACCACTGTACCAGAGATGTAACATTTCTGAAAATTTTGAAGCCAGAGGGGAAAACACACCATGTTTTGGTTTTTTGGGGAGCCATATTTTTTGGGAGGGAAGAAAACCAGGGCAGGGAAATAAAAAAGATGCAATAATTAACTTACATATCAAACCAAAATTTTGAGAACTTAATATATCAGTTACACCTTAGCTTAGGGCTGCCAATCCCCAAATGGGAAAGAACACAGGAAAGTGCAGGGGATCTCCAGATTGGAGGCCCTTCCCCCACTTCAGAGTTATCAGAAAGTGGGGGTGGGGGATGTCTACTGGGCACTCCATTATTCCCTATGGAGACTGATTCCCATAGGATAGAATTGAGAGTTGGTCCATAGGTAACTGGGCCTCTGGGGTGGCTGTTTTTTGAGGTAGATGCATCAAATTTTTGGCATAGCATCTGGTGCCTCTCCTCAAAAAAACTGCTACATTCCAAAAAGATTGGACTAGGGGGTCCAATTCTATGAGCCCCAAATTAAGGTACCCCTATCCTTCATTATTCCAAATGGAGGGAAGGCATTTGAAAGGAGTGTGGTCCCTTTAAATGTGATGGCCAGAACTCCCTTCAGAGTTCAACTGTGCTTCCCACACCCTTGCTCCTGGTTCCACCCCCAAAGTCTCCTGGCTCCACTCTAGGGTTGCCAAGTCCAATTCAAGAAATATCTGGGAACTTTGGGGGTGGAGCCACAATACGTTGGGGGAGGAACAGAAACAAGGGTGTGGCAAGCATAATTGAACTCCAAGAGAGTTCTGGCCATCACATTTAAAGGGACAGCACACCTTTTTAAATGTCTTCCTTCCTTAGGAAATAATGACGGATAGGGGCACCTTCTTTTGGGGCTCATAGAATTGGACCCCCTGGTCCAATCATTTTGAAACTTGAGGGGTGCTTTGGGGAGAGGCACTAGATACTATACTGAAAATTTGGTGCCTCTAACCTCAAAAAACAGCTCCCCCAGAGCCCCTAAAACCTCTAGATCAATTCCCCATTATACCCTATTAGAATCAATCTCCACATAGGGAATAATAAAGTGCTCAGCAGACGTTTCCCTCTCCCCCCCACACACCCTTTCTGGCGACTCTGAAGCAGGGGATTGGCCTCTCTACTCACGAGTTGCTGCCAGCTTCTTCACAGCAACACAGACACACCATCCCAAGAGGAAGCCTTTCAATCGGAGACTGAAGCCTCCAGAGGTGCAAAGGCACATGGTCTTTTGGGGGCGGGGCTTCCCCCCACCGGCCAGCTGACTGGGGGTGGGAAGGAGTCTGGGAAAGTGGAAGAACCCCCGCTGGGACCTGGGGATTGGCAAGCCTACTCCACTCCCAAAGTCCCCAGATATTTCTTGAGTCAGATTTGGCAACCTTACCTTAGCTAGCCCATAACTTGAACTATTTGGCATATTTATGCAATATAAATATGTAGATATAATTCTGAACAGGGCTTGTTTTTGTAGCAGGAACTCCTTTGCATATTATTTTTATTATTTATTGCAAACTGCTCCCTTTAGTCTATGTATTTTAGCTTTTGTTGGGGGGGGTTAAAAGGAATTTACAAAGATAAATTGTGCATGCACCCATTTTGAAATATCACAAAGCATTAATTTAACCCCTGTTCTCTCTAATCCCCCCCCCCTTTTCTTTCTCTGCAATATCCCTCTCCACAAGGTGCAGCAGGATCAAGTCTAGAATATTTCTGAAAGAACTGGTGAGACTTGGCACATGTAAATTTTGCTGCCTTGCTCCACCGTAACTGATTACAGCTGACAGAGAGTTAATAAAAGAGCAAAGCTAGCTGTCAGGGCACATTAGTGTGTGCAAAGGACAAGACAAAGGAATAATGCTGTCATTATTTATGGCCATTAACTGGGTTGAGTTCACTCCTACATCATCCTACCTGAGCTGTAAAAAATGAGAATCTAATCAAGAAATATTGCATCTAAGTTCAAACTTATATATATATATATATATATATATATATATATATATATATATATATATATATATATATATATATATATATATATATATATATATATATATATATATATATATGTTCAAACACACACACGCACATATATATGAGCGTATGTGTGTTCAAACATATATATATGTGTGTGTGTGTGTGTGTGTGTGTTCAAACATATGTGTGTCTATGTGTGTATATATGTGTGTGTGTTCAAACACACACACACACACACACACATATATATATGTTCAAATATATATATATATTTATATTTGAACACATATATATGTGTGTGTGTGTGTTTGAACACACACACATATATATACACGGACAGACAGACAGACAGACAGACAGACAGACAGACAGACAGACAGACAGACAGATAGATAGATAGATAGATAGATAGATAGATAGATAGATAGATAGATAGATAGATAGATAGATAGATAGATAGATAGATGATAGATTTTAAAAAGTATTATTATTATAGATAGATAGACAGACAGACAGACAGACACACACACACACACACATACAAGAGTCATTTTGTAGAAAAATAGGTGGTGGAGCTCATCCAGGGATTGTTATGCAGCTGCACATACTATTCAATGGACAAGGAGGTGGAACTCTCAGAAGGAGGAGGTGGAACTCTCAGAAAGGTTCAGGAGCTGTGCTCCTGTGAGCTCCTACTGAATCTGCGGCCTGTATATATATATATATATACACATATATACATATATATATATATGTATTTACACAATTATTTAATGTCTTTTACTATTTATTAAGCCGATTGTTGAATTTTATGTTGTGAGCCGCCCTGAGCTCGCCTCGGTGAGGAGGGCGGGATATAAATCGAATAAATAAATAAAATATATATTGTTTATCTTTGTTACTTTCAGAGTTCTGTAAGAAAATTTTATTAAGAAAGCACTCAGAGGCTACATTATGTAGCTGTCTAATGTTAGAATAATATTTCCCTCTTATGGAAAATAACTATTTTTTGTTTCCAGGGTCAACATGTCATCAACTGTTTGCTTCCTCGGACCTAGATGCAGAGGCAATGGTCACTGGATCTTTGGAATCTGGTTCGCCTACATAAATGCATGGAAGTGGCACAACTTGAAAATGGAAATTTTGATGTGAATATGCTGAAATCAGTGGGAGCCTAATGTTGGTCTGTTATTATTTTAATAGCTACCATTGAAGTCAGGGCTTTTTTTGTAGACAAAGCCCAGAAGGAACTCATTTGCATATTAGGCCACACACCCTGACATCACCATTATTTCACGCAGAGCTTTCTTCTAGAAAAAGCCCAGCAGTGACTCATTTGCATACTAGGCCACACCCCTTGACACCAGGCCAGCTAGAACTGTGTTCCTGCTCAAAAAAAGCCCTGCTTAAAGGTATAACTCCATTCATTGAGCAACCCATTACTCCAAACAGTTAAGGTCACCAAACAAGGTTTTACACTATTTCACAGTGGCACTCATTTCTCTGCATATTCAAACTAAAATGCCAGGGAGAATTTTGAAATCAGATGGACAGGCGAGTAATACAGGCATGCCGAGCAATGTGTGGAAGGCATATTGCATATTACAGAGAGTCAGCCTATGGCATTCCAGTACCAGTAAGAGTTAAATTCATTGTTCATTCAGTTCAGGGAAGCCAAAACCACTGGTGTCTCTTATGCTAGGAGCCACTCCTAACCCAACGATCTGTTCTGAGATACAAGATTTATCACTTCTCCTAGCACAGAACTGCAGTTAGAAAATGTAATCAGCTATATAACAGCTCATCGGATTGATTAGAAATTCACTGTCTATGGGAGCTTTTTTTTAAAAAGCCAAAGGACGTCTCCTTTTGCAATTTGGGCTCTCATTGTTGTTTTAACTACATCAAGGGTAACACCCTGTCAGTTACCTTTCGCCTGGAGCACACTTTTACAGCTGAGTCATAAACCCCAGAAATAGGAGTATGTAATGGGTACAGCTGCTTCAGCCTTACAATACAGGGTGCAGTCACCATAAAACGGCAAGGGTTCACATTAACAGGGGAGTCCCCTTACAGCCTGTCGTCTTATCCATCCATTAACCAACCAACATTACTCGATGGAGGAAGAGCAACAGAATTCTCTTTTTCTTTCAGCAACAAATTCGACCACGTAAAGTTTATACGACCGCAACATTGTCATCATTTTCAGAGATTTGTGCTGCTAGAACGAGGCAGTGGAATGAGTCACCTTTCTTGTTCTACTGCATGTTGATAGAACATCAAGAAAATGTTTTAGAAAAGGAATCAGGTATGGAGACGAACAACACTGAGATTCTGATCAGCACTGGGTGTGTTTCCACTTGCAGTTTTGCACATATTTGTTTAGATCAGTGCATTTATGTTGTTTTTATAATTACAGCATAGAGCCTGATTAAGTTTAGGTAAAGAAAACTATTCCTTGGCTCCCTCGTCAACCAAAAGGGAGACTGAAACCAAGAAATCAAAGGAGGTTGAGACTGAGCAGGGCAGCCATGAAGGAGCTAGAAAAGATTCTTAAATGTCACTGGCGATTAAGTTAATCCGTACCATAGTATTCTTTGCTCCTATGTGAAAGTTGTACAATGAAGAAAGCTGACAGGAAGAAAGCTGGATTCAGGTGGGTAGCCATGTTGGTCTGAAACAGTTGGTCTGAAAATCTTGAGTCTAGTGGCACTTTTAAGACCAACAAAGCTTTCATGCGCAAGCACACTTCCTCAGAAGAAAGCTGGTTCATTTGAAATGAGCTGGTGGAGAGTTTTACAGAGACTTTGAATGTGGTATTGGAGACTTTTACCATGGATTACCAAAAAGACAAATAAGCGAGTTCTAGATCTAATTAAGCCTAAACTCTCTCTAGAAGCTAAAATGACTAAACCGAGGCTATCGTACTTTGGTCACATTATGATAAGACAAGAGTCACTGGAAAAAACAATAATGCTAGGGAAAGTTGAAGGTAGCAGGAAAAGAGGAAGGCCCAACGTGAGACTGATTGACTCAATCAAGCAAGGCCTAAATAAGGGTGTTAATGATAGGACATTTTGGAGGACATTAATTCATAGAGTTGCCATGGGTCAGAATTGACGTGACAGCACTTACCTCACACACAGAGAAAATTTATTCTCTTAGAATTGCTCCTCAGCTAGCTATATTTTTTAAAGAGTCTGTTGTGGGAAAAAAATTAAATCTCATTATTGAATTTTTCACAATAACCCAATATTAAGACACTGATCAATGAAATCAAATAGTTCCAGCATGCTGGTTTTGAGATAGGAATTGCCCATACCATTTCCAACCATAACAAAGACATGTTCAATTTGTATTCCATGGGCCATGCCAGATGTATAGCCTGAAGTCTTTTTAGTCAGTAGTGGCTAATAGAAGTCATAAAACTCCAGAATGCCAATGGGTTAGTGCTGGGTAGCTGTCATACCAGTCCATTTTCAGTTGTCCAAGGCAAAGCCTCTTTATAGCTACCACAATGATCTGCTACAAGATCATATCAATTAATAGTAAGGCGATGCACAAACGCGCATATCATCCTGCTCAATTTATGCAGAAGTAGCCATTCTAACTCAGAACTGGACCTGGAAGAAAATTAGCAACCTGTGATTTTAAACAATGGGAAACAGGATCTCTGCAGACAGTACTAGTTACCAATCTGTCCACAGTTCTGCACTAACAGAAAAATATGGACTTTCTTCAAAGCTACTCCCAAATACAGCCCATTGCAGTAATCTAACCTGGATGATATCAGAACACAGATAGCCATGTCTAAATCCAGCCAAGGAGGAACTGGTAAAATGGGTTACTATAAAGGAAATGTGGTTCCATCAGCAGTCGCAGTTTTAGAAGCAATCCCAAAATGACTCTTCAAAAGGAATATAATCACAGAACAAGCTGGCACCTTAAACCCTGACTGATCTCATAACTAACCAAGAGCAATTCCACCCTATCTTAACTGAGTGACTGATGTAGTCGCTTAAATAACATGTATCTTCTAATAGGTTTAAATCAGTGATACGTCGATCCTAGTGAAGAATATGTGCCTTGCATATATAGCTTTCTTTTGGGGTGATGTAGCATGTTTGAAACTTATTAACCAAAACTTTGTTTTCTCTTATCTAGCTAGAGATCAAACTGCAAGATGTTAAATGCCTCTATCGCTTCACCAGATACATTAAGGAATAGTGCTGACAGAATTTTCTCATCTTTATTATCAGATCCACCTGCAACAAAGTGGAAATCAAATCTTTGTCTCCACCTTTTCCAGTTCTCTGCAACATGTCTTTCACACAAACTTTCCTGGAGGCTTTAGCTAGTCCGCTTTTTGATTCACTGTGTTACCTCTGCTTCTGACACCATGTAATATTTGCTGCTGCAAGCTTTATTAAATGATGTTGCCACAGAGGACTGAGGTATGAAAGAAACTTTACTTCAATGAAACATTTACTACAAATAATCTCAAAATGGCCGCCATCCTGGATTTCAGCTCTCTGCCACTGCTTCCCACAACTGCCTCCTTCTGTACATCCACAGAACACTTTGGTTCTTATTACTATCTCTAGATTATATTTCATTGGTATCTCTGTAAACTAAAGTTCATAGGACTGGGAATTATTGTAGTATTTCCAAAGACTATCTATGTACACAGATAGCTGTTAGGGAAGAAAAACATCCTAAATGCCAGGACTGTAGTTGTATGATGGAACTGAGAGTATCTGGCACTTTCTAGAATATTCCGGGCACTTTCCACAAATGTGAAAATTCTAAAAAAAAAAAATCTGCACACAAAAGGCTCCTAGATCTTTTGTTTATGAAGACATAGACTGGGGGAAAAAATAAGCAGGTGGTATTCTTCCCAATTGCCCAGTAAGAAGTAAAATTGCCTGTTCTGGCTGTGAGTACAAAAGATGACTAATAAGCTCTCGAACACTTATTTTTAAATGGATGTGAAAATTGGACAGGGAAGAAAACTGACAGGAAGAAAACTGATTCATTTGAGTTACGGTTTTAAAAAGAGTTTTATAGATATCATGGACTGGCAAAAGGACAAGTAAGTGGGTTCTTAATCAAATCAAGCATGGACTCTCCTGAGATGTTAACATGACTAAACTGAGGCTGTTGTACTTTGGTCATGTGACTGGAAAGGGCATTAATAAGAAAATTTGAAGGTAGCAGGAAGAGAGAAAGACCCAACATGAGGTGGATTGACTCAATCAAAGAAGCCCTCAATTTGCAAGACCTGAGCAAGGCTGTTAATGATAGGATGTTTTGGGTGCCATTATACGGTCACCAGAAGTCTGCAAGGACTTGACAGCACACAACACACTCTTTTAAATTATTCAATAAATTAGACTAAATAACAAATAAATTTACCTGTAGTTCAATTTTTGTTGTTACACTGACTTAGGATGTGATCAGACGGGCATTTTGGCCTACCGTAGCCACCCCTCCTCTGGATTTGTTGGGTGCAATCACATGTGCACATCTGGCTCCTGCCACCCACTCATTCCCCACCTCGTATTGCAATGACTCCCAAATGGATTTAAAAGATCCTGGAAAATTCCTGGCAACAAAGTCAGTGAGGTGCTTCCATGGTGAGTTTCTAGCTATCTGATCAGCCCAGGTGTGCCATGGATACACAGGAGTGGTGTGATCACTCTGTTCTGTGCATTTCCAGAGCTGCCGTCAGTGGTTGCAGCCCCTTGCTGGTGTCACAGGATGTTGCCAGCTGTGCAGCCACCGTCTGATAGCCACAGTATGTCTCAATCTAGAGCGGCTTTTTAAAAGTTGGAAGGCTGCCCCTGCAATCCGCCAGTCTGATCACACCCTTAAAATGGCCCTCCTTGGTGTGGGTTAAAGCCATCACAACATAATATATATGGGCATATGTCTGTTACAGTGCTATCTGATGTAGGTGACAGAACAGCCCAGGACAGCTTCTCAATACACAAAAACAAATAAGCACAGTGGGCTGAATTTTGCTCCTCGGGAAGAGGAAGGGTAATTGAAATCTAGAGTTATCACACTTGCAAGATCTTCCAACTGGATTTTTGTACTAGTTAGCTCAGTGTTTCAGGTGTTTTTCATAGGTTCTCTCTCCCTTAGTCCAGGGAGATTCAATTTACTCCAGACAGCATAGGAGTTGACATGTCCTTGGGTGTGGAGGTCATTTAGAGACCAACTTTCATAGCATGTGTGAAATTGGCTAGACTTTCTGCACTATTGTAGACTTCGATATTTGGGTAACATCAGGGAGGGGATATGAAGTCTTGTGTCTGGGGTTTTGTGCGCTCCTGCAACGGCTCATTTGAGCCAGTGGCTGAGATTGGGACTATACAAACAATAGGGAACAGGATTCTAGTTCCTGCACTCCCCTGACCAATCGCCGGTTCTCTGGCTGGTTCAAACTGGCCTATAGCGTGTCAGCACAGGAACCCAAGGTGTATATAGTTCGCCCCGTTGGCCCCTTACAGTTAGTTCAGTTTGTGCTAACTATGCTGTAATCACTGTTAAAGAGCTGTGATCACCATGATCCGTGCCTCCTTGTGTATCGAACCCAGTATTTAACAAGAAGAGCAAGTCAGGCGAGCAAGTCAAACCACAGGGAAGTCTGGTTTAATGGTCATCGAGACAGGTGTGTCCTATGATATGTCCTCCATTTCCTTGAGTCCAACTCCAGTCATCATGGCTATTAAATCTCTGTGTGACACTGTGAGCCACATGAGGTGGTTAGTCTGTAGATGAACGCTGTGTCATCATAACACAGATGATTATGTACAGCTGTATGTCTCTTTCTTTACTAAACCCAGTCACTCTGTTGCCAGGCTCCTGCAAATGCCCAGCATACACTGTGAAATGGAGAAAGGCCAGCTGGCTTTTCTTCAATCTGGACAAAATGTGCTAACCAGCAGGGAGACATGCTTGGGAGGACCTTATGGCATCTGTAATTGCTGCATCAAATGAGTGCATAGCTTGGGCTAGCAGTTAAATGCTGGGCATTTACAGGTTTTTCGAGATTCACACGTTATATTTGAAGGGGCACCACAAGATGATTTTTTTTAAGTGGCAAAGTCTTTGCGCAAAAGGGATCCCCTTGTACCCGTCCTCAAGAACTGCTGAGGGAAGTGCTGAGCATCTGGCCAGATTAAAAGCTTTTTTGAATTTATGGACATCGAGATGATGGAGTTAGTTTAAGTATCCAACCCGATATCTAGTCTGCTGTCGTGATCTAAAGGCTGGGTATTTGGCAAGATCGGACTGCCTCTCAATGCCCTTAATTCTTCCCTTCACATTTTCCTCAGCCTGGTTCCAGTTCAGAGCCAGAATAGCTTCAGGGGAAAACCGAGAAGATATAATTTGCTAAGAACAGCTTTCAGCCAATTTGACTGAAAGTTGTCTGCAAGTACCATATGCACAAGACCACGTGGGTGAAAGCTGAGTGTGATGGGTTACTGTCCACCTCATGTATGGGTTTGGCAGCCCATCTTGCCTTGTAGCCACCAGTGGCATGCTCACAATTGTCATGTGCTAGCTGGCTGCCTGAGCAACACTCAGTGCTCACTGAATGCCAGCACAATGGGCTGGACCCTATGGCTGAATCCGGGTGGCCAATTAGAATGGCTCCATGGCCGGCACTGGCTGCCTATAGAGTACCAGATCCATTTCAGGCTGTTAGTTTTGACTTTTAAGGCCTTACATGGCCTGGGACCAACATACCTGTGGGACCGTCTCTTCCTGTGTATGCCTTGGAGTCCTCCCAAGATAGGCTGACTGTCCCCGGCTCAAGAGATGCCCGTCTTGCCTCTACCAGGGCCAGGTCCTTCTCGGTCCTGGCCCCAACCTGGTGGAATCAGCTCCCTATAGAGATCTGGGCCCTACCTGGCTTGCTAGCCTTTTGTAGGGCCTGTAAAACGGAGCTGTTCTGCCAGGCTTTCGGATGAGGTGGCGGGCATCTATCCATTAGATCAGTTGGCCTCCCCTACTGTACTATCCTACTGTGCTGATTTGCTGCACTGTCCTGCTACACCATCTTATCATATTGTTCTGCTGGACTATTCTGTTGTATTGAATATTGTAATTGGTTTTTTTATCATTATGCTGCTATGATTTTATTATTTATGTTGTACTCTGCCCTGAGCCCCTACGGGGGAATGGGTGGATTATGAATAAACAAATAGTAATAATAATAATAATAGAATCTGCACATCTGAGTCCCACCCCACTCCCACCCTTACGTCATCCTTACCCATCTTTCTGCCACTTCAATTCCCCCTAGCACTTCCCTGCTGCCTTTCTGGGCCCTCTGAACGGCCAAGGAGTGCCTGGGAAGGGTCTGCCATGTGCCTGAGCGGTCTGACCTCTCCTCCCCAGTGCACACGGCTCATCCCTCTCCCAACAGTGAGGCACATGCCATCTGACTGCCCTGAGGGTGCTTTTTCCTCTGCCAGCTTATCTCCAGGACAGGAGGCTGCCACCCCAAGCCGCCCGTCAGTACCCAGCCTGTGACTCACTTCCACTAAATTGGATCCTGTGTTTTCTTTTCATCAAGTGTTCTTTCAACAGAGAAAGATCTTTCTTCATCAATGGAAGTGTTTCTTCAGGGTCTTCCACACAAGTTACCTCCCTTGCAGTGTCCCCTCTAAGCTGGGTTAGTGTGAGCTTGCTCGCAGTGTTTTAGCCTCTGGCTCACGCGTTTTTGTCGTAGCTCAGGAAAAATGGCCCCCAGAACAAGCTAATTGATGCAGTAGCTCAGAACTTTAAAGCCAGTAGCTCACAAAGTACAATTTTTGCTCACAGGACTCCACAGCTTAGAGGGAACATTGCTCCCTTGAGTCTAATGCTTTCGAGAAGCAAGTTTTCCTTTTGTTTTCCCACAACATTGCTCCCACTTGAGATCAGGACCTTGTCAGAGTTATTACAGTAAGGGCCTGTAAGACGGAGCTGTTCCACCAGGCCTTTGGATGAGGCAGCAGGTGTTGAACCATCTCTGCCTCCCATGCTTTCTGGCCCGTGTCCAGTGCCCAGATGCTGCTTACTACTGAAGCAGGGCTGAAATAAAAAGTTATTAAATAAGGTAAATTGAAAGCCATCAATTAGGCACAAGGGCAAGAAAACAAAAGGTCAATGAGATTTTAAAAGCGCTTGCTAGAAGTCTCTGTGAAATAATCCTCCTAGATTGTGAAAGTAAGCAAAGGGATGTTAGTGGTGTGTCCGGTTTGTAGAAGCATAAAGCAGCAAAAGAGAAAGTTAATCCTTCACCCACTGGCTTTGCCACAGCTGCCTAAAAGAGGAACTAGAAACTGGCTGGAATAAGCACTAAAATAAGCATTGAGCAATGTACCTTGGAAAATGTCTCGGGAGCAGGTCAAAGGTGCAAACGTGTTTTTTATGAAGGATATTGCTGCAAGAGTGTTAGCAACATCAATGCCATGTATGGAAAGCTCCTCTCTGTCTCCTCCTTGTACCTTTAGTAATATGACGCTTGTAATGATGTATGGGATATGGGGTGGTCCTTTCCTGTAATTGTGCAAGTTTTTACTGGAAATGATCGTCTGTGACTATAAAACTGTAGACCTTCCTGAAATCGGGGCTCCCAGATTTGTTTAGACATGAGTCTGATCTGGGGTCCATGTACACGTTAAATAATCTTCCTGATTTCGCCTGCGGCCTCGTTTCTGCCTGACCACCAAGGGCTAAGATTGCTGCTACACTACCTATGGGGCACTGCTGTACAACAGGGAACTATCACCATCGGACAAAAAGTTATTATGATTCAGGCTAAAAGAAGAAGAAGAACTGCGGATTTATACCCCGCCTTTCACTCTGAATCAGAGACTCAGAGCGGCTTACAATCTCCTATATCTTCTCCCCCCACAACAGACACCCTGTGAGCTGGGTGGAGCTGAGAGGGCTCTCACAGCAGCTGCCCTTTCAAGGACAACTTCTGCCAGAGCTATGGCTCACCCAAGGCCATTCCAGCAGGTGCAAGTGGAGGAGTGGGGACTCAAACCCGGTTCCCCCAAATAAGAGTCCGCGTACTTAACCACTACACCAAACTGGCTACTTATCACCATCTGTAAAATACTGAAGGAGATTTGGGTTATTAGTACTTCAATGCTCTCTTGTTTCTATTGTTTTAATTGTTGGATTTTATTGTAATTTTACTATGTTGTCAGCCACCCTGAGCACAGTTGTGGGGTAGGGCAGGATAAAAGTTAAATGAAACAAACATGTTGTGGTACATTTGTGAACCTCCAGGGGTTTCATTGCCATTTCGCCAGTCTTTCTCAAATTTGCTTGGCTCCCAAGTTTTGTGAAAGATCACAATAAAGCAGGGGTGTCCAATGGTAGCTCTCCAGATGTTTTTTGCCTACAACTCCCATCAGCCCCAGCCATTGGCCATGCTGGCTGGGGCTGATGGAAGTTGTAGGCAAAAAACATCGGAAGAGCTACCGTTGGACACCCCTGCAGTAAAGCATGGGTTGAGGTGTATGGGTGGGTAAATTTGGGTTTTCTGGCCCACCTGGCAGCCATTTTCCTTGGTCCTGTCCATGTGGCAGCCATTTTCCCCCATGGGCCCCCACTAAGGAGTTTTATTTTTTTTTAAAAAAAATGGCATTAGAATATTGTTGTATCAATACACCATTGTGACAATAGGTGTAGCAGGTTCTATAGATTCTCAGCTTTCTTTAAAAAAAAAAAAAAGTAAGCCTCTGGCCTCTTCCCTTGTGGAAATATAAGGGGGAAAGGTGTATCTTCACAAGGGAAGATTATAGAGACATACATTTTTAATAAAAACTGGGAACCCAGAGTATGAGCTACACCAGAGAATGAGCTACACCAAAGTATGTCACTATCACAATGTCCTAGTGCCAGTTTTGCAGAATCTCTGGTGGCCCAGAGGAGGAAAGGTGAGCCACTTCAGGAGAACTGGGGCAGAGAAGCTGAGGTAAAGCTGCCATGCGGAAGCCCCATTGCTGCATAGACTACCATAGTCTTCCTCTGCTCTCAGTCTTTTAATGGATATGTATCTTGCCTGGTGTTAGACTTCAACATTCAGACTACTACTAGTGTTTGGATTACCTTCATATTTTGCTACTTCATGCCAAAATCCCATGAGTGCAAACACTGTTTCAGATGATGCTAACAAAATAAGGTCTTAAGATCATAATTTGAGTCAACTGCTTTTTCTCTGTCCCCTCATTTAGGTTTTTGTCACATCCAGACTGATGAAGAGTTCTGCAGAACTTGACAGCATGTATTCGGTTTTGTGCAGGGGTGGGGTGCGGTTTGGTCCTAATAAATGGTATTACACAGCCAGAAAGGTAAAACTGGAGAGCCAGTTTGGTATAGTGGTTAAGTGTACGGACTCTTATCTGGGAGAACCAGATTTGATTCCCCACTCCTCCACTTGCACCTGCTAGCATGGCCTTGGGTCAGCCATAGCTCTGGCAGAGGTTGTCCTTGAAAGGGCAGCTGCTGGGAGAGCCCTCTCAGCCCCACCCACCTCACAGGGTGTCTGTTGTGGGGGAGGAAGGTAAAGGAGATTGTGAGCCGCTTTGAGACTCTTCGGAGTGGAGAGCGGGATATAAATCCAGTATCATCTTCTTCTTCTAAAAGTAAAGGTAGGATGGAAGTCAATTTTGAGCCAGCTACCTGAACCCAGCTTCCGCTGGGATCAAACTCAGGTCGTGAGCAGAGCTTGGACTGCAGTACTCAATAAAGAGTTATGATCACTGCAGCCTCGTGTCTTCCATGCATTGGACTGCAGTACTTTTACCTTTCTGGCTGTGTAATACCATTTATTAGGACCAAGTCATTACCGACCCATCACAATGTTTTCTTGGCAGACTTTTTACGGGGTGGTTTGCCATTGCCTTCCTCAGTCATCTACACCTTACCCCCGATTGGACCCACTATATTATAGGATGTTTCTCTTGCTGATGCAGCTCTGGCTACAAGAACAAGCATGCAGCAGAAGTCAGAGTTTTAATGTCATTTTAAAAACCCTCAAAATGCAATACATCCAAGGCCTTGCATTGTTCCCATGCTCCCTAATCAGTTCCAGATATGAATTAATATTGTTGTTTTGTTTACAGCTCTATTGTCAGGTTTGTATTGATGGAATAAGTGGAGGAAAATGACATGGAACAAATTCCCCGGTAAACTGATAGGGTGATTATATTCTAAGTAAGCAAATGTTATATAATATATTATAGCTGATGCTATGAGATTTGCGCTGCCTGCCGAGCCTGCAATTAGTACCACTGTTTGTGAACACCAGCCAGATTAATTTCATAATTGACATTTGGAGCACAACATATTAGTAATTTGTATTTATGGAACTAGCTTTTCAGCTGGCATGGATGAATGCAGCCCTTCTTCAGCCGTGAGCCAACGCTGATTTGCAGCTATGGAGAATATGGCTTATCGTCTCTGCAAATCACCACTGCGAATCCTCGGGGCAATTCGTCAGAGATTGTGTCACACTCACAAGCAGTGTTAATGCTTTCATGTAGTTCATTAGGTACATATCACTGCAAACCTCAGATGTCTTATGTTAGTTGGCCTTTTAAATATTTCAGTGTAGGTATTTTAGAGTTATAATTTGTCACTATATTTTTTCAAAACGTTGTGTCAACAAAATAAAAGCCTTTTAAACTGCTGGAGACCCAAGAAGTCCAAATTATTGTGCAGCTTGCTCTTCCCTTCTTTCCTTCAGACAGACAGATTGCTATTGAAGCTGGGCCACACTGAACATGAGTTTGTCATTGCCTAATCTCTATTAAAACTGAGTTTGTAATTGACTCATCTCTATTAAAACTGAGTTTGTAATTGACTCATCTCTATTAAAGATGCTCTCTCTCTCTCTCGGCTTGACTTCGCGAACGAAGATTTAAGAAAGGTGCAGTAGTCCACGTCTGCTGCAGGCTCGCTGGTGGCTAACAAGAACAATGCAGGACAGGCAGGTCCAGCCACAGTGGCTGCAGGGAAAAGTCTGATTTGGGGTTGGTGCTGTAGCAGTACGATTCTTCCTCCATCTCCTTTTGTCCTCAAGACCAGCTATGCGTGCGTTCTCAAAGGAAGAGACAGCCTGGTGGATGGTGTGCCTCCATGCTTTGCGATCTGAGGCTAGGTCAGACCACTGGTGATGGTTAATGCAACAGGTACCAAGGGATTTCTTCAAGGAGTCCTTGTACCTCTTCTTTGGTGCCCCTCTATTTCGATGGCCGGTGGAAAGTTCGCCATACAGGGCAATCTTGGGAAGGCGGTGGTTTTCCATCCTGGAGATATGCCCTGCCCAGCGCAGCTGCGTCTTCAACAGCAATGCCTCAATGCTTGTAACCTCCGCCCGCTTGAGGACTTCAGTGTTGGTCACAAAGTCACTCCAGTGGATGTTGAGGATGGTGCGAAGGCAGCGCTGATGAAAGCGCTCAAGGAGTCGCAGGTGATGACAGTATAGAACCCACGATTCGGAGCCGTAGATGAGGGTTGTCGTCACAACCGCTTTGCAAACATTGATCTTTGTGCCTTTTTTCAGATGCTTGTTGCTCCACACCCTTATATGCATAAGCATATATTAAAGATGCTAATCCAGTTTGAAATGTACAAAGCTAGACAATTTTTTTTTTCAAAGCAGGTCCATGTGTCTGGATGTTTTAAAACTTAAAACTTTTTTGTTAACTAACATTTTAAATTATTAAAATTTAAAAGCGGGCCCATGTGTCCGGATGTTTTAAAACTTAAAACTTTTTTAAATTATTAAAACTTCAATTATTAAAATGGAAATTATTAAAATTTAAAACAGCATTTTGAACTTTTGAGTCACGATGAACTGAAAAGCATAAGAACTACTGAAGTCATCCAATTCAAAATTTAACATTGGTGCTCCATGAATTTTTACTGCAATACGGGAGAGAGAAATTTAGGATGGGGGCAATCAAAATTTGTGAGAAGAACAGTTTTTCAAGAAGTGAACAAGGAGCATTTATTTCAGTATCACTGTGTTTTACACTAACTTTAGGGCTGAAATTAAAGAAGCAATTATGGACAGCTGGCTAAAGAGGGGCTGTTCATTTAGAAGAACCTGTTTGCTAATTGCTTTCATCCCTGGTCAGTTGGTTTCTGCACTATGAACCCTAAAGATAGCTCAGAATAAATGTGTTTGGGGAGTGAGAGGTAATTAAAGCAAGCAGACAGCCGGGGCTGCAAGACAGAGGTGAGGCAGGGAGGAAAGGTCTGTGCCGTGTGTGCACTCGCTGGAATTGATCTTGCTGATTTCGCCTTCCCTCTGCTTGTGCCCTTCTGCTGTACAGTTGTGAGCTTCAGCAACAGCCTGAGCAGGGGTGTCCCATCAGCCCTCGGGCACACAATGCTGATCGGTAGATAAAAACTTTCTAGGCAGCCATGGAGGCTGCAGCGAGCAAGCTTCCCACACCAAGCCCAACAGCTACACGGAATTTACTAAATGCCTTTCCCACCTGCCACCACCTCCGTCAGGTCCCTGAAGGTTCTGGTGGTGATGATGCTGGGTATCCTGAGGCCTTCAAAACAGGGCCTCTTCCAAAAGATTGCACTAATGACAAAGGATGCTGAGTTGAGCATTACAGGCAGGTACATGGGGAGGGGAGGGGGGTGTTCTGTGATCACAACAGCATAAGCACGGCCCCAGTTATTCCCTTCAAGCCAAACAACTGTACGTTTCCGCTTCCACTTTCCCAGGTTGTTCCTTCAGCCCCTCTCTTTCTACCTACAGCAGGAAACCCAGCCTCTGACCACCTTCAGGGTGAGTGGCAGCCAAGGGTGGGGCGGAAGGGAAGTGGGAGCTGGCCATTTGTTTTACGAGCCACCAGAGTTTGATTTACTTTAGATTCAAAACAGGAGGGGAGGCACTAGAAAACCTGTGAATTATTCAGGGCTCTTTTTCTAGCAGGAGCTTCTCTGCATATTAGGACACGCCCCCTGATGTAGCCAATCCTCCAAGAGCTTACAGGGCTCTTAGTACAGGGTCTCCTGTAAGCTCCAGGAGGATTGGCTACATCAGGGGGCGTGTCCTAATATGCAGAGGAGCTCCTGCTAGAAAAAGAGCCCTGGAATTATTTAAAATATGAGTCTGATACTGAAGGGGGGAAATGCTGGAAAATGGTTTATAAACCAAAATCTTATACCTGCTTATTTCCTTGTTTAAAGTACTTTCCCCCATTTCTGTCTTCTGCTCCACACATCCACTGGAATCCTTCTCCAGGAGACTCTTCTCCAGCAGAAGGATTCTAGCCCCTTTTCCGCCAGATCAAACTGGGCTTTTCTTTTGTCACCATGGCTGGCGCATGGGAGTAAGTGAGATGAAGGCCACCTGGGACACTACCTCACCTATGGGGTGCCTTTGGGTGCCCCTCCCACAGCTCCACTGTTCTCGGCTTCCTGGATCTCAGACCTGGGAAACCGAATTGGGCTCCCCTCCTTTGTCAGCAAACGCCTAGTTTGCCTCCTCCCTCCCTTCCCTCCCTGATCAATTTCAGTGCCAGGGAAATGGCGCTCAAGCGCCACACTCCCCGGCAGGCCATTTAAAGCCACACAAACACACACACCCCGCAAACACCTGATAAAGACTCAAACACTCAAAGACAGTGCTGTGGGGCCGGTCAGCTGGCCAGCTGCAGCAGAAAGGAAAGAACGCATGCCGCCACTCCCTCCTCCCACTTCCTTCCCATCCAGGAAGTGGGAGGCAGTGGCAGCACACGTCCTTTCCTTCCTGCTGTGGCCGGCCAGCTGGCCAGCCCCACAGCGCTGACTTTGAGTGAGTGTTTGAGTCTTTATCAGGTGTTCGACGGGGGGTGGGGCAGCTTTAAATGGTCCGCCGGGGATTGTGGCACTTGAGTGCCAGTTCCCCGGCACTGAAATTGACCAGGGAGGGGAGGGAGGAGGAGGCGTGGCCACGGGGGGGGAGCTGGGGGGGAGGCAAGGCGCAGTGGCCCTGTGGAGGAGAGGCGCTGTGGAGGGGGCGGGGGTCCAGGAGTTTGCCTAGGGCCCCATTCGCCCTCAGGCCACCCCTGACCGAGAGCAGTGGAATGACATGTCAACATGTGCTCTCCTCCAAGCCGGGCTTCCCTTGCAAGGAAAGTCTGGCTCAGAGGAGAACGCACCCTGCCCGGCTGCTCTCACCTTCCCTTGCAAGCGAAGCCCGACTTGGAGGAGAACACCTCCACACTGCTCTCTCAGGGGTGCTCCGTTTTTGTTTTTATGGATTTTACTGTTAAAATTTACTCCACATCCCAGAATACTTTGACCTTTCCCTCTCCCCCCCCCCCTTTTTGTGGACTGATATGTATGTGGTATGTTCTTATACAAACAAACAAAAATTAAGAGAAAATTCTAGGTTTAATCTCTGGATCAGCTTAATCCCTTTTTCATAATGTCAAAAAAAAAAAAACAACCACCACACAATTTAAAAAGTAGGACTGGTCAAATTACATGAATTACCATATGCAGGGTTTTTTTGTTTTGGTAGAAAAGGCCCAGCAGCAATTCATTTGCATATCAGGCCAACCGCCCCCCCCCCCCCATATCACCATTGTTTCACACAGGCCTTTTTGGGTAGAAAAAGCCCAGCAGGAATTCGTCTGCATATGAGACTACACCCCCTGACACCAAGTCAGCTGGAACTGTGTTCCTGCTCAAAAAAAGCCCTGAGCACATGCAAACAGGAAGGGTCTGCATAGATATACTACCTACAAAGAAAAATGGGCATCCCCGAAATGAAGAACCTTGAAACCCAGCGAATTTATTTACAGTCACACAAGGTCACTCGTTCTTTGAAAAGATGGTCTCAGCATTTGAGCATTTCCTTACAGAGCAGCGGAGGTGTGTGGCGCCACATGAACTAGTCATTGCAGAAAGCTGAAGTCAGGAAGTAGAAGTAAGGTTGAAGGCACTTGATGGCTGAAATCAAATAGCCCCTGAATATCTGAGGGAGCTTTCAACCATTTAACATGTGCCAGACTCTGCCAAGCTGAAAGCTTTGCAAACTGTAACACAAAGCTGACTACAGCTTTGTTGTTAAGATACCATCTACCTTAAAAAAAAAAACCCTGTCCTTCCTCTCATTTACTCAGTGACCACTAGCCACATAATACTGCTTTTTTTTTACCATCACTCCTAGAATTTCTGCTGTTTAAATTCGTTTTTTGAAATACACATTTGAAGAATTTTTAAGCTAACAATTGTATCCAAATCGTAGTTAGAACAAAACACATTTCACAGGAGATACTTGTACTGAATCTGAACAGTTCATGCGGTTGCAAAGTTACGCAGAGCCACCATTTCAAGTTGAGACAAAATAATACCTACCATATTCTAGAAATACATGTCAGATAAGTGCAGGATAAGAAAGAGAGAAAGATCCTATGCAATCTAGAAGAGAAGACGATGAGTCTGGATTTATACCCGGCCCTTCACTACCCAAAGGAGTCTCAGAGCAGCTTACAATCTCCTTTCCCTTTCCCTTCCCCTTCTCACAACACACAGCCTGTGAGGTAGGTGGAGCTGAGAGAGCTCTAACAGAAACTGCTCTTGAGAGGAACAGCTCTGCAAGTTCTTGTGACTTGCTCAAGTCACATCAGCAAGTGCATGTGAAGGAGTGGGGAATCAGACCTGGTTCTCCCAGATAAGAGTCCGTGCACTTAACCATTACATCAAACTGGTTCTCCTGGGGTGCAAAAGCAGGGAGAAAGCCCCACTGCCTGTGCATCTCAGAGACTCTGAGAGGCCCATGTGGGGTGAACTCAGAGAGGTGGCCATTGGGCAGCAGCATGACCTCACCAAGTCAGGTTGGGGATGCCCAATTCAGCACCCCCAGAAAGCCAGCACCCTAGGCAATCACCTAGTTTGCCTAGTGGCCGAGCCAGCCTTCGTCCAACTGATGTTGCACTCAAAAGAGCCGCCTGCCAATGACAGCCATGTGAACAGTACAACAGAACAAGAGAATCGAAAGCTAATAGAACAATCTGAGAAAAAGGCACTTCCCAGGCAAGTTGCAGCCATCTACCAATCCAAGCTCCCCCATAATAGCCATGAGCAGAAGGCACATGTGATCAACAAGCCACCAATGGCTCCTTGATGTCATCCAACCCAGGGCAGATACCTGCTCCACACACAGTGCAGCTAGAACGAGATCAAGATGTTTCCTTTGTTGGACATTAGACAATTTTTGATAATGACTAAGTATAAGATGGAGGAGGATTTTAATTTTGGTTCTTAATAATTAAGGGTACCTTTAATATTAATATTTTTAGTTTAGGATACCGGCGGGGGTCAAGTAACGGGGGGAAGGGTGGGTAGAAAGTAATATATGGGATAGAGGGGAAATGTAGTTATTAATGATGTAAGAAATTAACTATGTTACCATATGTTACTAATAAATTGTTTGACATTAAAAAAAATGTTTCCTTTGTTTTACTAAATTATTGTTTTAACTGTTGTCATTTAACTGTTTTTAAGCCAAACCTATGTAAGTCTTATATGTTGTAAGCCGCCCTGAGCCACCTCGGTGGGAAGGGTGGGATATAAATCGAAATATAAATAAATAAATAAATAAATCTGCATGTGGAAGACTAAAATGTAGAACCCAGGAAGTGGTCTCGAGCCAATTAACTCTTAACTGCATTTTCAGCAATTGCTTCATGGTAAGGTTTGTAGAATCTTTCGGGATCAAGTGCCGTGTTCTACTGGAGAAAGTTTTCCTTCCAGACGTTTCGTTCTCAGCTGCGGAGAATATCCTCAGTGGCGTTGCAGCCGGAGCAGGCGCTCAGACCTTCTTGGCTGCTGTGCACTGAGTGGGGGACTCAATGCACAGCAGCCAAGAAGGTCTGAGCGCCTGCTCCGGTTGCAATGCCACTGAGGATGTTCTCTGCAGCTGAGAACGAAACGTCTGGAAGGAAAACTTTCTCCAGTAGAACACGGCACTTGATCCCGAAAGATTCTACAAACCCTAATGATGTTACCAGCCGTGAAAACCTGAAATCTTTGCTTCATGGTAGTTTTGCAGCAGTTTGAAACACTGAGGCTGGATACAGATGGGCAACTTTGGGCACACTGGAGTTGCCCAAAACTGTGCCACCCCAAAATGGAGCAGCAGAATCCAATTCAGATGCTCCAGCACAAGTCACTTGTATCCCACAGGGGGGTGCGTTGGCGTGGTTGGAGTTTGTTGTGCACCATTCCCACAGCTCAATTTGAGTGTCTGGTTTTCCCTAAAAATTGTTGGTTCACACTGCCAATCTGCCTCCCTAGCGTACTCCCGTGTTCAGAAAGTCAGGAGGAGTGTGGCAGAAAATTTACTATCACTTTCCATGTGGTTGCTTTTTGAGCTGTCTTAGAGATGCCAGAGGACAGGGTGAGTGTGGGAGCGGGACGGGAGGCAGATGTACATGTCTGAACTTGATTTTTTAATCCATCTGGGGGCGGTGCCTATGTCAGCTTAAACTGGCCATCTGAAAGCAGCCTGAGAATCAGTAGAGACAGACTACTGCCAGTTTCAGCCAGTTGACTACCATCAATGGTTCTGGAGCAGGGGTGGCTAAACTTCCTTAATGCAAGAGCCACATAGAATAAACTCCAGATGTCTGAGAGCTGCAAAACATAAATATCTGAGAGCCGCAAGACAGGAAGGAATGCAAATAGATTGGGTGGGAGGGAGAGGTGGAAAGAAAGCAACTTTAGATTCATTCTCCAAGCTAACTGGAGAGCCAGTTTGGTGTAGTGGTTAAGTGTGCGGACTCTTATCTGGGAGAACCGGGTTTGATTCTCCACTCCTCCACTTGCACCTGCTGGAATGGCCTTGGGTCAGCCATAGCTCTGGCAGAGGTTGTCCTTGAAAGGGCAGCTGCTGTGAGAGCCCTCTCCAGCCCCACCTACCTCACAGTTGTGGGGGAGGAAGGTAAAGGAGATTGTGAGCCACTCTGAGACTCTTGTGTTGTGGGAGAGGAAGGTAAAGGAGATTGTGAGCCACTCTGAGACTCTTCGGAGTGGAGGGCGGGATATAAATCCAGTATCTTCTTCTTCATCTTCTACCTACTGGCTTGGCTTGGAGATGTGATTTAAAGAGACAAATGCCTTCTCCAAGCTGGCCGACAAAGCAGCAGTGGCTTCAAGAGCCACACAATATATGTGAAAGAGCCACATGCGGTTCCCAAGCCGCAGTTTGGCCACCCCTGTTCTAGAGTATGCATCAGGGGCCCCGAAACAGCCTGGGCATGAATAAGTCTGTGGATTTTGCCAGTCACATGAGAGAAGTGCCTGAAGGTGGCTTAAAGCTGAACTTAAAGGTCACGGTAGGAAAAGCATCCCAGGGAGCGGAAGAAGAAAGCAAACATGAGCTTCAAATAAAAATAAAATGCAGCGGCCTTTGAAATGTTGCCATCTTGACGCATGCAAATGAAGCAAACATGATGTCATTTGTTCAGCAAAAAAAAAAAAGAGGAGCACACCAGCTGGACAGAGACTTTGTCCGGGGAGGGAGGTGATTTCAAGCCGCGTCTTTCTCAACCTGACCTAGTTAGAGCCGCTTAGCAATTCTCTGCTGCAGAAAAAAAAATTTCTCTGCTGCAAACCTCCCGTCCTGCTGGTCTTGCTAACAAGAGCAATTCCCACGTAGCGCCGCATCCATCCCAACACTGTAATTGGCCCGGCTCTCCCAGCTAGTCCCTATTGCTGCTCTCGGCCCTTCTCTGCAGAGAGAAATCCCAGACATCCTCAGGGCTTCACGAGGAGAGGGGGAGGGCGAGCGTGGCAGAGACCCGTGCTATGTTATCAACAGCTACATGGTTAGCTAACTGCTGTGACTAAATGGATATTGGGAAGCACTGCAGGCGAGGGATGAAAAGTGATGCCCTCCCAGAGCACAGGCCTGATATGCAGAACTGGCCACAACAATGCAACTTCACAGACAGCGCAGCATAAGGCACCCGCTCTCTTCTCAGGGGCGTTTTGTTA
Source organism: Heteronotia binoei (assembly GCF_032191835.1). Lineage (NCBI taxonomy): Eukaryota > Metazoa > Chordata > Lepidosauria > Squamata > Gekkonidae > Heteronotia > Heteronotia binoei. Next base: position 111,416,264 of record NC_083229.1, read on the forward strand.
CCTGGAGCCAAATGTGCAGAGAAGGGAGATAATGAAGTACTTGACTAATTCAGTGTGATCCAGCTGGCTAAGCCAGAGGGGCTTCGGAGCAGGAAGAGCTGAAAAAGAACTCACAGCTAGCCATTTTCCCTTGGTACCTGGGAAGCCAAAACAAAGAAACACAAAGATCAAAAAAAGCGCAGCAATATCAATAAGAAAAGAACTCAGAGGGAGGCGGGAACTGGGAACTATTATCTCCCCTTCCAACATTTTATCTAAAGAAAAAATATCTGCCTGTTTTTATTTACCAAATTCCAACTTTGCGGCTAACTTGAGAGCTAACTCTTGATTTGCACAATGCTGTCAGGAGTTTTCTAATATGATATGCCCAGATGACCTAAAAGAGGATTTTTAAAGAAAGGATTGGTTCATTTGCACCAGAGCAGAAATGAATTTGCTCAGTTAAGTATTTAGTCTTTGCAAATGGATTTGGGGTTCTGAAAAAAGATGGGTTCTGAAACAGAAATTTTAAACACAGTTTAGCAGCAATTCACCAACCCTTCTATAGTTATAGATTATTGAACTTTTTGTTGTTGATGTTTCTTTTGTTTTTCTTTCCTTACAACAATTGTTGGGATACCTGGAGATTCCCTCTAAGACTCAGGGAAAGGGGGAGAAACTGGGTAGCGGATGATGATGATATTAGATTTATATCCCACCCTATACTCTGAATTCCAGAGTCGCACAATCTCCTTTACCTCCCTGCCCCCACAACAGACACCCTGTAGGTGAGGTAGGTGGGGCTGAGAGACAGCAGCTGCCTTTTCAATGACAACTCCTGCGAGAGCTATGGCTAACCCAAGGCCATTCCAGCAGCTGCAAGTGGAGGAGTGGGGAATCAAACCTGGTTCTCCCAGATAAGAGTCCATGCACTTAACGACTACACCAAACTAGTTCTTATGAGGAAGAAGATAGTGTAGTCTAAGTATGGAGGCCAGAAGGAAAGGAGAGAGGCCCTGAGGGGACCCCCTTAAAACTCAGGCTGACACTGACCCTTAAGAAAGAAAGGACAAGGAATGGGCTTGGATGGGCAGAAGAAGGGGGACATTATACAGGGGTCAGCTATTATTTCACTGTTGTTTTTTTCCAGACTCTCAGGCATATAATAATAATAATTTTTTTTAATATAGTGCATCGATGTATAGAGATGGTTAAGTCTGCTACTGCAAGACTAATGCCTGTCCTTCAGCAACTATACAAAGGTTTTTTATTTATATTGTATATTTATACTCCACTTTTCACCACCAATGGAGAACCAAAGCAGCCAGCAACACACAAAGAAAAAAAAAACCAGAACAGCCAACAAGAACGGAAAGGCTTCTGATTGCCCAGCAGGCCTTCTCTCTCTGCACGAGTTTGTTTTCTAAGTGCCAACTCCCAGGCTAAGAGCCAAAGGAGAAGAGGCCTTGGGTGCAGGTGTTAAATACCTGTGCGCATAAAGGGCAGCAAATTTAACCAGCTGTTACTCAGCTGCTGCTATTGAGTACCCAGTTCTTCCACTGCTCTGGTATCTCTTCATATAGATATTTTATAAGCCACCTGTCCCGAGAACCTGCATGCCCTAATTCTAAAGGTAAAGGTAGTCCCCTGTGCAAGCACCAGTCGTTTCAACCCTTGGGGTGAGATTGCTTTCACAATGTTTTCATGGCAGACTTTTTACGGGGTAGTTTGCCATTGCTTTCCCCAGTCATCTATACTTCCCCTCTCCCCCCCCCCCCCCCAGCAAGCTGGGTACTCATTTTACCAACCTCGAAAGGATGGAAGGCTGAGTCAACCTGGAGCCGGCTACCTGAACCCAGCTGCCGCTGGGATCGAACGCCAGTCGTGAGCAGAGCTCGGACTGCAGTACTGCAGCTTTACCACTCTGCGCCACGGGGCTCTTATGCCCTAATTCTAACAGGATGTAATTCTACAGATCCATTCTAAGTAGATTTGTGTCTTTCTAGAGCTGTAGAGACCAACTCAAGCTGACTTCTTCATCCAGTATTGGTATCCACTATTGATGGCCATGAAAATGTTATCTCAAACGATTCAGAAAGTTGTCCTTATGGTGCCTGAGTGCAGGTGGGGTTCACCACACCATTAGCAAGGTCAATTAATCCTGCCCATGATTCCCAACACCGTGCCAAACAGATGCGAGTTAAGCTCAGACATGGCCAAAAGCAGCATGATGACAGAATGTATAAGGGTCAAAGACCCAGGATAGGGGAAGTCACCAATGGCAAGAGAGTTCACAGACCAGTCTGAGAGGAAATCGGTAGGATATGGGGCACAGACCTGAACAGTCTAAGGTCTAGAAGTCTGAAGATCTGAAGCTGACGCATCAAACAACAAAAATAACTTTAAAAGTGGGAACTTCACAGCAACAGAAAAGAATGAAATGGAAGTGTTCAGAACTGAACCAAGTAAGAATGAACATGGCATTTATATCCCTCTGTGGAGCTCAGAATAGTGTACACAGTCCTTCCTCCATTTTATCTTTACAACAATCCTGTCAGATAGGTTAGACTAAGAGAGAAAGTAACTGGCCGTGGTACCCCAGTAGGTTTCAAGATAAATGGGGGTTTGAACCTGGGTCTGACGCACTAAAAATGACACTTACTTTAGGAAAGCTTTTAGTTGTTAAAAACCTATGTCTATGAGCAATGCTCCCTCTAAGCTGTGGAGTCTTATGAGCAAAAATTCTACTTCATGGCATTAAAGTTATGAGCTATTGCATAAATTAGCTTGTTCCGGGGCCATTTTTCCTGAGCTAAGACAAAAATGTGTGAGCTGGAGGCTCACACTAACTCAGCCTAGAGGGAACACTGTCTATGAGAGTGTTAAGCTTTCTGGCGGCACATTACCACTAAAAATTGGTGGTCACTGCAGACAGGTAGTATTATAGAAGCAGAGAACATGCAAGGATTTGTGGGGGATGCTTTGTTTCCCCCTGTATCCTCTTCCCTACTACGTTTCCTCTTCTATCATATTGGCACCCACCATATCCTCTCCCTTTTACCTACTTCCTTCTTTCCTTGCTGCTCACCAACCAACCTTTATTTTGTCTGTCTTCATCTTTATTATTTACTTCATTTATAACCCACGTTTCTCCCCAATGGGGACCCAAAGCTGCTTACATCATTTCCCTCTCCTCCATTTTATCATCAGAACAATCCTATAATGTAGATTAGGCTTAAAGAGAGTGACTGGCCAAGGTCACCCACAAGCTTTCATAAGCAGAGTGTCAATTTGAACCTGAGTCTCCTGGATTCTAGCCTGACTAACTACTGTACCACACTGGCTCTCTCTCTCCCTCTTCTTTCTTTCTTTCTTTCTTTCTTTCTTTCTTTCTTTCTTTCTTTCTTTCTTTCTTTCTTTCTTTCTTTCTTTCTTTCTTTCTTTCTTTCTTCCTTCCTTCCTTCCTTCCTTCCTTCCTTCCTTCCTTCCTTCCTTCCTTTTTTTTTCTCTTCCTGAAAACAATCTGTCCTAGTCGCAAAAGACATGTGGTAGCAAGTTGCTCAGGTGAATTGTGTGGTGGCCATCGCCAAGCCCAGCCAAGTCGTGCAAGTTTTGTGGAAGCTGCTTCCAGGGCCAAGGAAGTTGTGTGGCATCAAGTCTTACCCACTACGGCATCTGGTGCATTGCAAAAATTGCATGGTAGTAAGCTGCCCAATGGTTGCTGCAGAGTTTGAACCTGATGAGTCTTCCCTTTAGGGCAGTATGATGGGGAGCCGGGTTGGCCTGTGAGGCCAAAGTAACCTTGGAAAGGGCGCTGCTCCCAGACCCCTGCCTTTTACTGGCAGAAAGCAAGAGCTGAAGACTGGCAATATTTGATGGTTGCTTAGCAACCCCCACAATAGCTACTGAGATCTCAGATGCAGGGCTGTCTTAACGCATGGGCCTAATGGGCACTTGCCCGTGGGCCCCCGAGCATAGGGGCCCCATACTAATCTGTGTATGATGCAGTACTAATAACCATTTACATTTTTATTCCTGTGAGCAGTTGTCTTAGGGGCCCAGTACACTGCTTTCCCGGGGCCCATAATGCTGTTAAGATGGCCCGGCTCAGAGGTCATTCTTTCATTTGGGGAGAGTGTAAATGATTTCCCACTCACCTTACGCCACTCTCACGTTCCTCTTCTCAGCTGGGCTTCCTTCCGATTTCACACTATCTGCCCAGGGGCTGCAGCTAGCATTGGCTTTTTCACGCAGCAAACAGAAACCTCTAGAAACCAGTTTCTGTTTGCTGCGCGAAAAAGTGGATGCTAGCTGCAGCTCCGGGGCAGATAGTGTGAAATCGGAAGGAAGCCCCGCTGAGAAGAGGAATGTGAGAGCGGCGTAAGGTGAGTGGGAAATCGGTTTGTGTTTTTAGATTTCAGATTTTCCTGAAAACCTGGGGCTTTTCTCAGGTTGGTAGAAAGCTCTGTCTTGTTTGTTCATAGCTCTGATCTCTAGATTTAAGTATCCACAGAGGGTGCATATTGAGAGTTAGATGTGCTGATGATTAAACTTGGAAGCTTGCTTGTTTCTCTCGTGGAGAAATTAAAAAGAAATGTGTGAAAAGCTTGGTTATTTGCAACCAAGTGGAAGTTTACAACTTGAGAAAATTTATTACAAAGCTTAAGTTCAAGGAAGCCATGTGGCCTGATCCAATGCATACCATTTGAGTTTAGGTTCTACTGAGTTCAGAGGGATTTATTTCCAAGTAAACGTGCCTTACAGGTCTTGGCTGAGACCTTCTGTCCATCTATTCACTCATTCCATAGCCCTCTAAGCTTACACTCTCTCCCTCCCCTTGGCCTGTACCACCTCTAGGTCACTTTCAATTGACAGTTTTGTGTACCAGGAGAACTAACTACACACAATCCTCCAAGGTCAGCCATGCCACTAGGCAAATTAGGTGACTGCCTAGGGCGCTTGCCTTCTGGGGGCCAAAATTGGGTGCCCTATGTGACTCAGTGACAGTATCAGTGCGGGGGGGGGGGGGGCACCAGAAGTTAGCCTTGTCTAGGGTGCCAGGCAGTCCAGGGCCAGCCCTGCAATCTTCTAAATCAGGGGCGGAGAACCTTTTTTCTGCCAAGGGCCATTTGGATATTTATAACATCATTCGTGGGCCATATAAAATTATCAACTTAAAAAACAGTGCTCCGCTGAGGGAGAATGATTCAGGCCTGCAAAATTAATACAAATAATTGTCCTTCTATTTGAAGTCATGCGGGGAGAGTCTAATTTGGTGCACACACATACAGCCCACCACTCTAGAAAATGCCTAGGTCCAGGGCTTTTTTTGTAGAGGCTGCCACGTGACTCAGCTCAGCCCAGCAATCCTCAAGGGCCAGACCAAGTGATCTCAAGGGCCATAAACAGCCCTCAGGCTAGACATTCCCCACCCCTGTTCTAAATACAATTTCACAATTTTGTGTAAATAGGGTAATGTGTATTTTCCAACTTAGATCATGTGAACACAACCACTAAAAAAATCTGGGTTTCCAATTGCATGTACCAAAACTGGAGGGTATGTGCATTGCCCTATTCATACTAAATGTCTGTATCAATGATAACATGTGTAACACGCTCTCCCAGTGTGCCAGGTAGGAACACCAAAATCACAATGACTGAAAAGGGTTCAAGTCACAGTGATGTGGCTGGACTGTCGTTGAAGTAGGGAGACACCTGGCTTCACAGCAATCATTTCATAGAAGAAGACAATGACTGCAGATTTATACCCCGCCCTTCTCTCTGAATCAGAGACTCAGAGTGGCTTACAATCTCCTATATCTTCTCCTCCCCCTCCCTGTGAGGTGGGTGGGGCTGGAGAGGGCTCTCCCAGCAGCTGCCCTTTGAAGGACAACCTCTGGCAGAGCTGTGGCTGACCCAAGGCCATTCCAGCAGCTGCAAGTGGAGGAGTGGGGGAATCAAACCCGGTTCTCCCAGATAAGAGTCCGCACACTTAACCACTACACCAAACTGGCTGTACCTGGCACAAATGCCCCCTTAGATCTCGAAAGGTTTGCCTTCCAGCCTCATTGTCCACCGTGTACTATTGCATTGAAAGCAATGCCATGGTACATAACTGAACTTTAAATACACACAAACGTACAAAGGAAAAAACCCTCATCCCAGCAGAAGGCTTGATACAAAAAAAGGGGGGGGGAAACACTATAGCAAACGCAAAGCCTCCCAATGACTACTGCAGGGCTTTGAATCAGACATAAAGTGGCCAAGGGAGGGATTTCTTGACGACGGAGGTCCACAACTGTAGCATTTAGATAAAAATATTAGCTGCCGAATTCTGCTAAATTAATCCCGCTCCTTTTGATTATTGATGTCCTACTGTTTCCTGCCTGAAACAATATACACGAAGCATCAGTCATTTTATAAATTATTCATTCACAGTTATTTTGGCAGCAGTGTCTTTCCATTTATCAACTGATAAATGTTCAGGAGATAAGGAGGGTAATTTTGTAGCCTCTTGACATTTACCTTTGACATTATTTCCATATTAAATAAGGTACAACGCTAATGATTTTTTTCCCCCCCTAAACATTCCAGAGTCGGCATCACAGAATAGCATAATAATCTCTTCGGCTGTGGAGAGGCTGGCACATTAGCTACCCTTAGCAATCCGGCACATGAGATCTTCAAAAGTGAAAACAGAAGGAAAGTGGAATGGCCATGGGGCCTCCCAAATGTTGTGTCCTTTTCTGTTCAGAGAAGCCTGCCTGGATGCTTGCCATATAAAACCTTTTGAAATCTGTGATGTTTGCACACAATATATATAATATTCCTTATGTCTAATAGCCAAGGGCTGCCCCTCCCTGGTACAGATTTTTTTTTAAAAAAAAAATCTACGCAGTGGGGCTAACCACAGATATAATGTATGATTCTCCAAACCTGTGGGAATTCCCCGATACAAGAAGAAGAAGAAGATATTGGATTTATATCCCGAAGAGTCTCAGAGCGGCTCACAATCTCCTTTACCTTCCCCCCCCCCCACAACAGACACCCTGTGAGGTGGGTGGGGCTGGAGAGGGCTCTCACAGCAGCTGCCCTTTCAAGGACAACCTCTGCCAGAGCTATGGCTGACCCAAGGCCATGCTAGCAGGTGCAAGTGGAGGAGTGGGGAATCAAACCCGGTTCTCCCAGATAAGAGTCCGCACACTTAACCACTATACCAAACTGGCTCTCCCTACAACAAACTGGCTCTCCACAGAAATATATGTTTTCTTGGGGGGGGGCATAAATATTGAGACTCTGAACCCATTCAGATACATAGACATCACCAAAACAACTGACCCAGGCATCACCAAAACCAGAATTTAAGTGATATGCTGGGTACCCAGCACTGTGGCTGTAGCCACAAGCATCAGTAAAAGATGGAGGGAAATGGAGGGAGAGTGGAACCAGCAGCATAGGTCAGGGGAGGCAAACCCAGGGGGGAATTGACAGCTAGCTAGAGGGGATTTCCCCTCCCCCTGCAAGTCCCCGCACATCTTGCAGTCCCTTTTATTCAATAGCAATTTTTGAACTATTTCCTGCTTCTGTCTCCCAGTGCTAGGTAAATGGCCAGGCTGTGGCATAGCAGCTAAAGTGTTAGATATGAATTAGGAGAAATCTGGGCTAAAACCTTTCTTTGGTTATGCAGTTCACTGGGTGGGTATGCAGCCAGTCAGTAACCTTTTTCAGATGTTCTAAGTAAAGAGAATGAGAATGTGTTGTTGGGGCGGGGGCGGGGGGGCGGGGAGGCAAGATTATGATCATGTGTTTTTCTCCCTTACATGCACTTAGCCCCCCACTTACAAGGTCTGAAAAAGGCTACTGCCGCTGAGTGCTAGGGTTGCCAGCTCAAGGCTGGGAAATGCCTCGAGATTTGGGGAGTGGAGCCTGAGGAGGATCTGATTTGGCTACCAATATAGTGATACCAAATAAAAACCAAAATTATTCAGCTTTTATTCAGGTCTAATCAGTAATACCAAATAGATGCTGTTAGGCTAAAATGGCTGCCAGCCACTCATTGAAGCCTAACAGCTGATGGGTGGCCCCATTGGGCTGTCAGGTTTAAATGGCTGTCAGCCATTTCATGGCCTGGTTTTGCCCCCCCCCCCCTGCTTCCAGCAGAAAGAAGGGAGGAAAGATCTTGGATCATCTCCCCTCCTTCCATTCTGCTGGCCTCCAGGAGCCACTACCAGGAAAAAGGAGGGGAGTTCTCAGATCTCACCCACCCACTCCAGCCTGCTGGCTGCTAGAGAGTTCTCCCCTCAGGGTTGTGTCCTTAGAGTGCTCTGTTGGACAGTCCATGGCTGTGAAATAACTGCCACCCATTAAACCTGACAGCCCAACGGGTCTACCAGTCAGCCTGTGGTCCCTTTTATTTACCTTACCTGAAGTAGCCTTCCACCACTTAGAATCCTTCTTATCTTTTACTGCTTCTATTACTTTGTTAGTTAACCATGCAGGCTTTAAAAAATACCTATTGTACCTTCCCTAACCTGCAGTATACTTTTTATCTGAGCTTCTAGGATTGTAGTTTTAAATAGTCTCCAAGTTTCCTGAAAGGATTTGACTCTCCTTACCTTTCCTTTCACTTTCTTCTTCACAAGCCCCCTCATGTGAGAGAAGTTACCCCTTCAAAAGTTAAATGTGGTTGTTTTGGTCTTTTTTGGGCAATTCCCTAGTTACATAAATGTTATACTTAGTAGAAGACTCAGAGCAGCTTACAATCTCCTATATCTTCTCCCCCCACAACAGACACCCTGTAAGGTGGGTGGGGCTGAGAGGGCCCTCACAGCAGCTGCCCTTTCAAGGACAACTCCTACGAGAGCCATGGTCAACCCAAGGCCATTTCAGCAGGTGCATGTGAAGGAGTGGGGAATCAAACCCGATTCTCCCAGATAAGAGTCCGCACACTTAACCACTACACCAAACTGGCTCTCTCTAGTAGCATTATGGTCACTGTTCCCAACTGGTGCTATCACATTTACATCTCTCACCACATCTTGAACCAAGTCCAGGATCACCTCCCCACTGATAAGCTCAGTGACCATCCACTCCATGGCACAATCATATCTAGAAACCCAATCTCTCTCTCCTGACTTGAAATGTATGAGCTACATATGACCCAATCAATGTGTGAATAGTTAAAATCACCTGTTATGACACAATTATTTCATCTAGCTGCTTTCCTTAATTTTTTTGCTGTTTCTCAGTCACCCTCTAACCTTTGATCTGGTGGGCAACAGGGCTTTTTTTTGTAATAGGAAGTCCTTTGCGTATTAGGCCACACACCCCTGATGTAGGCCCTGTACTAAGAGCCTTGTAAGCTCTTGGAGGATTGGCTACATCAGAGGTGTGTGGCCTAATATGCAAAGGACTTCCTGCTACAAAAAAAAGCCCTGGTGGATGATAACAAACTCCCAGAGCTAAGCTTCCTTTTGGGCGCACTGTTTTCACTCTCAGCATTTCTTTGAGTGAATCTATTTCTCTTCCATTCTCTTACATATATACATACATGAAGCTTTGCTACATGCATAAAATAAATTCCAAAGGAATAACAATCTGCAGCAGCCAAAATAACAAGAAGTCTTGTGGCATGGTGAAGACTAAAGAATTTATAGAAGTTTTGGTTTCTGTGGAATTCATGAAGTGTCAACTGGATGAAGCGCTTCATATGTGTCAGACAAAATGAGCTCTGGTTCCTGAAAGCTTATGTCATAATCAGGACTTTGTTTGAGCAGGAACGCACAGGATCGCAGTTTCGGCTGGCTTGGTGTCAGGGGGTGTGGCCTAATATGCAGATGAGTTCATGCTGGACTTTTCTACACAAAAAAGCTCTGGCCATAATACATGTGTAAGTCTTCAAAGGATCACAGACTCTGGTTATTTTTGGTATTTTAAAGCTATGTATAAGAAGGCAATGTGAAACTTTATTTAGAAAGGAATTTAGGGATTTAAAAAAAAATACACAGAGCACAAAATTAAATACTTGAAGGTCGCATGGAACATCAGTGGGAGAGCTGTAAGCATGCGCTTAATCCTCTCACAAAAATTAATGAGATATAAACATGCTTAACTTTTTTATTATCTGTTTTTGCTTCATTTAGAAGTGGATTAATCCTATGATTATGGGTCCATTTGCAACACATTATAAAGCCATGGATTCAAACTATACATCATGGGGTTTTTTTAACTTTCCCAACTTCAGGAAACGTTTTAATGATCCTCAATCTGGCATGGGACTGTAGCTTGGACAAGGAGGGACTCCTGCCTCCCCCCACCCCCATTATGTGAGTTGGAATAGTGAGGAGGAGTTATCAGTGCATCTCCCATTCAGGAAAGGGTTGAACTCACCAGTAGGAAGCCCGACTACCCCCAGCACTCATGCTGCATACTAGGGCATTTAACATGGCAAGCAAGGCTGGTTGTCTGGCCAGGCAGCTGGAGGAATCCCCCAAGGCACTGGCAGAACCACTATGGCCATAAGAACATAAGAGAAGCCATGTAGGATCAGGCCAATGGCCCATCCAGTCCAGCACTCTGTGTCACACAGTGGCAAAAAAAAGTTATATATATAAATTACATATATATAAATTTATATATATAAATATACACACACTGTGGCTAATAGCCACTGATGGACCTCTGCTCCATATTTTTATCTAAACCCTTCTTGAAGGTGGCTATGCTTGTGGCCGCCACCACCTCCTGTGGCAGTGAATTCCACATGTTAATCACCCTTTGGGTGAAGAAGTACTTCCTTTTATCCGTTTTAACCTGTCTGCTCAGCAATTTCATCGAATGCCCACGAGTTCTTGTATTGTGAGAAAGGGAGAAAAGTACTTCTTTCTCTACTTTCTCCATCCCATGCATTATCTTGTAAACCTCTATCATGTCACCCCGCAGTCGACGTTTCTCCAAGCTAAAGATTCCCAAGCATTTCAACCTTTCTTCATAGGGAAAGTGTTCCAGCCCTTTAATCATTCTAGTTGCCCTTTTCTGCTTTCTCCAATGCTATAATATCCTTTTTGAGGTGCGGCGACCAGAACTGCACACAGTACTCCAAATGAGACCGCACCATCGATTTATACAGGGGCATTATGATACCGGCTGATTTGTTTTCAATTCCCTTCCTAATAATTCCCAGCATGGCGTTGGCCTTTTTTATTGCAAACGCACACTGTCTTGACATTTTCAGTGAGTTATCTACCACGACCCCAAGATCTCTCTCTTGGTCAGTCACTGCCAGTTCACACCCCATCAACTTGTATTTGTAGCTGGGATTCTTGGCCCCAATGTGCATTACTTTGCACTTGGCCACATTGAACCACATCTGCCACGTTGACGCCCACTCACCCAGCCTCAACAGATCCCTTTGGAGTTCCTCACAATCCTCTCTGGTTCTCACCACCCAGCGGTGTGACATAAGGTAACAGGTATGGTTTGTGGCTATCAGGGCTTTTTTTGTAGCAGGAACTCCTTTGCATATTAGGCCACACACCCCAGATTTAGCCAATCCTTCAAGAGCTTACAGGGTTCTTAGTACAAGGCCAACTGTAAGCTCCAGGAGGATTGGCTACATCAAGGGGGTGTGGCCTAATATGCAAAGGAATTCCAGCTAGAAAAAAAGCCCTGGTGGCTGTCATCACCTCCTGGACTTGTGCAGACACCAGCTGGTCCCCTGAAGCCTTGGCCACCCCACAGGGTCTCAGCTTGCTCCAAGCAGATCTAGACAAGTCCAACACTAGTCTCTCCCATCCCCCTTTTTGTTTGCTGGTACAACATCTTCATAGGTAGATGCAGGGGTCCTGTCATAGAAAAAGAGGTTCCGGAGCTCATTAGCACAAGTCATTTCCATAACTCATTTGCATATGCCACACACCCCTGACGTCACCGGAAGGTGTACTAAATTATATCAGCTCAGCACCTACCTTAAAATGCTTCTTGAATTAGAATTGTCATAATAAAACCTCACTCCCATCATACTTTTTAAATTACTTTCTCCTATGTGTCCACAGTAACATGAGGAAGATTTCCATCTGTCTGCTTTATATGTTTTGGTTATTTTCCCATTTTTTTGTGGGGGGGGGAAATATTAGAGTTTGTCAGATCTTACAGTTCAGCAAAATTCTCACAGGGGGTCTGAACAATGGAGCCCGGAAACAAGTATTTGGGGGCGGGGGGGGGGGGTAAGAAAGAAAGAGCACAGTAAAATTTAGAGGTTCCAGAGCTCTGCTCCTGTGAGCTCCTGTCCAAAATGAGGCCTGAGTAGATGTATTTACATGAGCCAAAAAGATTTCTACCTTTGGTTTAGCATTTTTATTTCTCCTAATTCACATCTAACACTTCAGCTGCTACACCACAGCCTCACCATTTACCTAGCACTGGGAGGCAGAAACAGGATGAAGATAGTTCAAATCTTGCTACTGAAAAAAAAGGGACTGCAAGATGTGCAGGGACTTGCAGGGGGAGGGGAACATTCTACTCCCTTCCAGTTTTCAGCTCCCCCCTCCCTTTACTTCTCAGATGCAACAAAAATAGAAGCATTGGGAATACAGTTTTACTTCTGGAAAACTAAGGTATTTATACTGATAATTCCATAAATGTACCCAAAAAAGTACAATTTCATATGCTAATTAAGATCTAAATTATGCATTTTATGCTGTCAAAGCAGTAAAATAAGTTAGGTTTGATAAGAAGGAAAAATGCATATATTTCAGTCCTGTCCCAAGGGCTGCCATTTGCCTGCTGGGACTGGGGAATTATGCCCCCACCAGGCCCTTCCTGCAACCGTTCAGCAAGATGGCGGGAGAAAAATGGGAGTGAAATGAGAGGGGCGATTGCCAGCGCCTTGACATGCTGATGTCACTTCCAGTACAAGAAGTAATGTCAGCAGTCCAGGGCTTTTTTTGTTTAAAACCCCCAGCAGGAACTCATTTGCATATTAGGCTACGCACTCCAATGTCACCATTGTTTCATACAGGGCTTTTTTGTAGGGAAAATCTAGCAGGAACTCATTTGCATATTAGGACACACCCCCTGGTGCGAAGCCAGCCGGAATTGTGTTGCTGCTTGTTCCTGCTCAAAAAAAAAAACCACCTGGTCAGCACGCTACCAGTAACACTTCCAATATTCTGTCTAAACGCAAAGTTTAAACACAGAGTTTGGGCCAAATGCTAGTGTTGCCAGCAACACACTGAAATCACTCCTGGTTGCAAAACCAAGCATCACTGGCAATGTTGCTGGTGAGCGTCCCCTCCCTCACCCCAGCTGCCAGCCTTGTGATGGTAACCATACTTGTCCTCCTCCCCACACACACCTGAAACTTCCATGTTTTTCAATGGGTTCAAAATTTCCAAAGATTTTATTATTCCACTTCATTCAGTGTAAAGTTCTGATTGGTCATCACGTTTTTCCTTAGCCAGTAAGTTCATGTATTGAACTCTGCCTTGGTGAGTGAAGTCACATGGGTACAGAGACAGGTGATCCGGCACTCAGATTTAACACTGAATCCTATCTGAAAGCCCAGGACTCAATTCTAGTGAACACATTGCCATAGCTTAGATTATGGCCTATGTGCTCCTTATGTATATTGAGAGAGTGTGATGAATGCCACTCCAAAATGGCTGCCACAGAAAGTAGAGCCAAACGCAATAATTTGCTGCTCACTTTGCCAAAGAAAGAGACTCTGAATGCCTGAAGTTGCCTTATTCAGAGTCCGATCGTTGTCTGTCAATGTTGCTATTATCTGTACATTGGCTGAAAGCATACTCCAGCCACTGGGAGGGTTGCAGGTCCAGAGAAGGAGGGGGGTGGACTTCTACTCCTGGACTAGAGTTGCCAGATCTGAGGACTTTGGGGGTGGAGCCGGAAGACTTTGGGAGCCCACCAGACATTTCTCTCCGCTCCCCCGTTTTCTGAGGACCCTGAAGTGGAGGGAGAGCCTCGAAACTGGGGGGGATCCCCTGCTCCAACTGGGGATTGGTAACCCTATAACCTGGACATTTATCTCTTGTCATGCTCTGGGTGCTCTAAAACACTCACAGCAACAGTCAGACAAGACTGAAGGGGAAATGTCACTATAGACTAAGTAGGGTTGCCAAGAAAAATTCAAGAAATATCTGGGGACTTTGGGGGTGGAGCCAGGAGACATCGGGGTGGAGCCAGGAACAAGGGTGTGACAAGCATAACTGAACTCCAAGGTAGTTCTGGCCATCACATTTAAAGGGACTGCACACCTTTTTAAATGTCTTCCTTCCATAGGAAATAATGAAGGATAGGGGCACCTTCTTTTGGGGCTCATAGAATTGGACCCCATGGTCCAATCATTTTGAAACTTGGAGGATACTTTGAGGTGAGTCACTAGATACTATATTGAAAATTTGGTGCCTCTACCTCAAAAAACAGCACCCCCAGAGCCCCCAAAACCTCCAGATCAATTCCCCATTATACCCTATGAGAATCGATCTCCACATAGAGAATAATGAAGTACTCAGCAGACTTCCCCCCCCCCCATTTCTGGCAACACTGAAGGGGGACTGGCCTCTCTACTCACGAGTTGCTGCCAACTTCTTCAAAGTAACACAGACACCCCATCCCAAGAGGAAGCCTTTCAATCAGTGACTGAAGCCTCCGGAGGTAGAAACGCACTTGGTCCTCTGGGGGCGGAGCTCCCCCCCCTCCGCCGGCCAGACTCCCCAAGGAGACGCCTGTAGCAGCCGGAGAGGACTCAAGGACTACGAGTCCCAGCATGCACCTCGCGAAGGGAGGCCCTGCCGTTTCCCCCCACACACCCCTCCCGCTTCCACTTTTTTGGAGATCGGGGGAAAAGGCTGCTAATTCAGGGCTCCCCCGGCTGGGCGGGGGGGTTGGGAAGCCTAAGACTAAGGAAAGCCTGGTTGTTTACCAGCCCTCCTGTTCCTATTTTAGCCATGACTGGAAAACCTTTTCATTTGAATGAGGGTGCAGAACTGCCAGTAATCAGCCCTGACTTACAATGACGTCACCTAGTTTCTAGAAAGTTCAGTGGCCACCAGGGAAGTGAAGGCAGGTGCCATGTTAGGGGAGCCCAGCTGAGATGCACACATAGACTCTGAAAAACCCATATTTTGTTCTTTAAGGAACAACAGTTGCCCAGTTTCCCCAAAAGTCAGACAAGGACTTATACTTTCCTTGGCGTATTCTGCAAACTCCCCCCCCCTTCCCTTAAAATTGTTATGCCATACCCACTCTCCCATTTAGCTGTATATGGAATCTGGAGACTGTGTGTGTCTGTAATATGCAAATGGTATATAGCATTTTGATGTCTGACACACTGAAATTAAATCAAATTGGAGGGGGAGGGAAAAAAAAGAAAAGTGTGCAATAAAGCTACCTTTATGGCCTCAAGCTGTAGATAAATTGTGGTCTGTGGTAGTTAAACAACAGCTGTTTGGATTTAAAACAAAATTATGATAAGGATCCCCAGAAGATAACACCTCTCGAGGTAACCGCATTTACCTAAATACATCTGTTAGCAACAAACACTCTGACTTAAGACTGTTTATTGTGCTAGTTTATTCCCATTGCTTTCCCTTCCTCTCCACCTGCCCCCATTCAAGTTTGTTACTGGAAATAAATCTTCTACAGCAAAGTGAGCGGGTTGGGGGGGGGGGGGACGGGCTGTGCCACATGCAGCTCCCTCCGGTTCTAACCTTGGGGACAAACAGCTTGCTCCAAATGTCCACAGGTGGAAATGGGTTGCAATCCCTCTGTGCTTGTAAGTATAAAGAATTAAGCGACGGAAAGGAAAGCAAACTGTAATAGTTAAAGGAAGCAAACAGCAGGACTAACACATTTTTAGAGGGGTGCCTACATTCGAGTGCAGTGATCTTTTATACCTTCTGAGAACAGCAGTTCTTTAAGAGCTTTACACCCAATAAAATTTAGAGTTTTATATTTTTTTCCCCTTCATTTATTGCATGGGGCTATTGTTTTTTATTGCAGGCATGTAGCATGCCACCCATATGGAATTTCCAAAAAGCCAACAACGGCATTCGGCCTAAACGTTTCAGCTCTTGGGTTAGGGTCAGTCATTTTTAATGGGAATCCTTTTATTTCCTTCGCATAACATTATGGGCCTTAGATTACTTTTGCTTAAGCCCAAACTCACTTATAAGAAGGATTTGTCTTTTCTACCATGCTACATATCTCATTACCCTAAGTGATTTCCCCTCTGTCCAAATGTATTCCGCTAAGGTACTGGTGTCAGCAGTGGGACAAATGCCAAGGCCCACCTCTGCTGTGAAATAATTGTGTGCGTTTTTCTTCCCACAGCACACTACAGTAGGGCCTGTACTAAGAGCCCTGTAAGTTCTTGGGAGATTGGCTACATCAGGGGTGTGCTGCCTAATATACAAAGGAGCTCCTGCTACAAAAAAAAGCCCTGATCGCCTACCTGTCCCAGTTGCTCGAACTTCTGATGAGGAGGGAGATGGTGGTCACCACTTTAGGCATTTTATGCTTTGGCAAGTATTCTGCATGAGAAGAAAACCAAGTTTCCAAATTTAAAACCCAGATCCCAGTCCCAATCCAAAACCCAATCAAGCCTAGGCTTATTTCTTGGCCCCAGCTCCCATTGGCTGCTGCCCTTTACTTTTGCTGCAGGAAGAAATTCCAGGGGAAAAATAGGGGGCACAACTGGTGGGCTCAGTGTGATGATGTGTAGGATTGCAGACTAGAAGACTACAGGCACTACTTGAGCAGGCTAGTGATGCAACTAATTCAGTACTGTCTATCCGGATTAACAACAGACATCCAGATCTGGGTATATTGCTAGGTAAGAATATAAGAACATAAGAGAAGACATGTTGGATCAGGCCAATGGCCCATCCAGTCCAACACTCTGTGTCACACATTGGCCAAAAAAAACCCAAGTGCCATCAGGAGGTTCACAAGTGGGGCTAGAAGCCCTTCCACTTTGCCCCCCTCCCAAGCACCAAGAATACAGAGCATCACTGCCCCAGACAGTTCCAATAATATGCTGTGGCTAATACCCACTGATGGACCTCTGCTCCATATTTTTATCCAATCCCTTCTTGAAGCTGGCTATGCTTGTAGCCGCCACCACCTCCTGTAGAAGGTAGAATTTTGTGAGCTGCTTTGAGCCGTGGGGAAAGGTGGGACTAAATATTGTAATAAATGAATAAGTGCATGAAATAGCTGTGCAACTTACAAGACGATAACAAATTATGTTGGCCCAGCGCATTTATCCCTTTACTTGTTCCTGAACACATGGGTTCCACTCTTTGGCCTTCCTTGGTTCCACTCTCCGGTCTCAAGAACCTAGCCTGGTGGCAGCCAGACTCTAGGGATGCCCAACATCCAGGTGGGACCTGAGGATCCCACAAAATTACACTACAGCAGGGGTGGCCAACGGTAGCTCTCCAGATGGTTTTTTTTTTGCCTACAACTCCCATCATCCCCAGCCAGCATGGCCAATGGCTGGGGCTGATGGGAGTTCTAGGTAAAAAAACATCTGGAGAGCTACCATTGGCCACCCCTGTACTACAGAGATGAGCTCTCCTGGAGAAAATGGATGCTTTGGAGGGCAAACTCTGTGGCATTGTGCCTCATTGAGGTCCCTGCCCCACCCCCCACAGGCTCCATCCCCAAGTCTACATAAGTTTCCCAACCTGGGTCTGGCAGCCCTACCCTCCATCCCCAACCCCCACCTCAGGCCAAGGGGGACCTGGCAACCCAACCAGACTCCAGGCAGCATTCACTCTTGCTAGATCTGTACTTTTCAAAAAAACTGGTAGCTGTACCTTCACACCAGCTTAGAATCATAGAGTCATAGAGTTGGAAGGTACCCCCATGGTCATCTAGTCCAGCCCCCTGCACAATGCAGGAAATTCACAAATACCTTCCTCTAAATTCACAGGATCCGCATTGCAGTCAGATGGCCATCTAGCCTCTCTTTGAACACTTCCAAGGAAGGAGAGCTCGCCACCTCCCAAGAAAGCCTGTTCTACTGAGGAACTGCTCTAACTGTCAGGAAGTTTTTCCTAATGTTGAGCCAGAAATTCTTTTGACTTAATTTCAAACCATTGGTTCTGGTCCTACCTTCTGGAGTCACAGAAAACAATTCTGCACCATCCTCTATATGACAGCCCTTCAAGTACATGAGGATGGTGATCGTATCACCTCTCAGCCACCTTGGTAAAATACTTCTTGAGTCACATTGAATTTAAAAAAAAAAAATCTTCAAAAGCATGATGTGTGTTTGTTCAACCCAAATAAACTTGAGCAAAATGCCCTTCTCTGAATGTGAGTTTTTATTCTTCACACATTTACTAGTATTGAATAATTAGATATAGGCTGCATAGACAGTATTTTGATTTCCGTTCTAGCTGTTCTTATTTCAAAAGGCCAAATGCACCATATCTATTCTAGACACTTCTGGTTGTTCCACTTGCAGCTTTTCCTCACTTCCACTGACAGCTTTTACTGACAAGCCTTCAGCCATTTTGTTGAAGCCCACAAGCAGGTGTGAAGCTGCCTGAGACACCTGCATGCGCCTCCTTCCCGATCGGAACGTCGGAGCTCCGCAGCGCTAATTCATCATCCGAAGAAACATTAATATTTTACTTCAGTTACCAAGTGTGCCCGTTCAAACTTTTATCTAAAAAACATTCTTTATCATCTTTTCATTAAGTTCTCAAGAGCTAATGGTTTCTGAGCTCCCTCGGTAAGGATGATGTTCTGAATAATGAAAGCTCATTATTTCTCCACAGAATGCTTGTTAATTCAAATGATGATATTAAAACTATAGTAGCCTTTAGCGCTGGGGTGATTTCTAGCATACTTTATCATGTATCAATATATACTCTGTTTGTCAAAACTGCCCAGGGCTGGGGCTGACATTCTCTCAGGAGGAGTCTAGTGCTTCAAGAGGCACTGAATACACCAAGGTGACAACTCACAGAGTTTGCGCCTCTAGGAAATAGAGAGATGAAACTTGAAGTGCCATCGTCCTCCTTGATTTCCTTATTAGTATTCATAAAGAGACAGTATCCTCTTCTTTTCCCCCCATGAGTACTGCCTCCTGAATAGAATAAAAGGGGGTATTTTTAATTGGGGGGAGGGGGAAATGTCCACCACACACATAACCTCCATTTACGAAACATCCCTCTTTTTTTCAGTTTAATTAACAGATCCAAAATAAATTCCTGCTATTAGCTTAAGTACGTCACGATAGCGATACATTTAAGGCACGCCGAACAATAGCCAACAGCGTTTGACTGGAACGGTTTTAAAAATTCACTGTAGCCTTCTTTTCTCTCATCCTTATTGCTAAACTAAATTCCCTGCTGGTAACTTAGCTGCAAGCATCATGACTCTCCTGCCCTTCTTTCAGCTTTGATCACCAAGGTGCTTCAAGTCTTGCTTTCCCCCTCCTCCTTCACCACCCCTTCTTCCTCCTTGAGGAAGATCTCAGCCAAAAGAGGGAGGGAGGGAGCGCATCCCAGATGACCCTGAGATAAAGTATCTAATTCAAAGATGAACCAAAAATGACCATTTCTCCCAAGGATTTCATATTATGAGTGTAATTTTCCCTCTGGCTTCCTGAAAAATTCTGCAAACATGAGCATTATCCATGCCCTAAGAAAAACTGAAACTTATATCATCAAGTTTCACAACAATGATTCTTGTGGAAGAAATTATTAATTAATTAATTAATATCCATTCATCTGCATGTCATTTTAAAGCATAGTAAAGAACAATAAAATAGGTCCCTATCTGGAAGAAATAACCAGGGCTTTTTTTTTTTTAGTGGGAACACACAGGAACACAGTTCCAGCTAGTTTGGCATAAGGGGTGTGGCCTAATATGCAAATGAGTTCCTGCAGGACTTTTTCTACACAAAAGCCTATCTGAAATAATGGTGATGTCGGGGGTGTGACCTAATATGCAAATGAGTTCCTGCGGGGCTTTTTCTACCAAAAAAAGCCCTGGGGATAACAATCTAAAACTGAACCAAGAGAAATATTAGGGAGGCAGAGAGTCAAATGACAGTGACTATGTGTTCCGTTGCCTACGCTTAGGCATAGTGTCAGTCTGAGTTGAGATTAAAACCCTGTACATTTGACTCCCATCTACACAATGACTCATTGCTCAGGGAGGGGGTGTGCTGGCCACATCTCTGGGCTCTCAAGTCATCTGCACAGTGCAGCCTACACAAGCATACAGAGTAAGCATGAGTATAGACCAGTGGTGGTCAAACTTGCTTAACATTAAGAGCCACATAAAATAAATGTCAGATGTTTGAGAGCTGCAAGGCATGAACGTCAGATGAAGGAAGGAAGGAAGGAAGGAAGGAAGGAAGGAAGGAAGGAAGGAAGGAAGGAAGGAAGGAAGGAAGGAGGGAGGGAGGGAGGGAGGGAAGGAAGGAAGCAACGAAAATAAATGGGGGAGGGTGGAAAGAAAACACCTTTAACTTTAAATGAATTATCTAAACCGCTGGCAGGCTTCGAAAACCACACAATATATGTGAAAGAGCCACATGTGGCTCCTGCGCCACAGTTTGGCTACCTCTGGCATAGACATTTCCTCCAGACATTTGCGCTGTGTGAATGACTTGGCAATCATGATCATGCCAGGACAGGGCAAGGCTGTCTGTGCCCACTGCCTGTCCCCACATGATGTATCAACGTGTGAACAGGGTCACGTGCACAGGACTTGGGATTCTGGGAAAGCCTTTTGTGACAAGGTGGATTTTAAGAAAAGACTGGAAGAGAGAGAGAGGTGGCGTCATGCAGGTGTTCTTGGATGGGAGGTGCCAGGGAGACTTTGGACGGCTGAGATTGTGTAGCTGGCAGAACAAGGAACAACATGGGAGAGTGTTGAACTAGGACTGGGGAGGCCTCAGCGCAAGCCCCCACTTGCTCATAAAGCTCATAAGAAAAGAAAAAGAAGAGATTGAGTTTATACCCCACGCTTCACCTGGAGTCTCAGAATGGCTGACAATCTCCTTCCCTTCCTCTCTCCAAAATAGACACCCTGTGAGGTAGTTGGGGCTGAGAGAACTGCTCTTGAGAGAACAGCTCTGAGAGAACTGTGATTGACCCAAGATCACCCAGCTGGCCGCATGTGGAGGAGTGAGAAATCAAACCCAGTTCTCCAGATTAGAGTCCACCACTCTTCACCACTACACCAAACTGGCATAAAATAAAGAGAAGAAGAGAAAATTGGATTTATACCCCGCCCTTCACTTGGAGTCTCAGAGCAGTTTACAATCTCCTTTACCTCCCACTCCCCACCCCACCCCACAACAGATACCCTGTGAGGTAGGTGGGGTTGAGAGAGGTCTTTGAGAACTGCTCTTGAGAAAGCAGCTCTGAGAGAGCTTGTGGCTGACTCAAGGTCACACCAGCAGGTGCATGTGCAGGAGTGGGGAATCAAACCCAGTATTCCCAGATTACAGTCCGTGCTCTAAACCACTACACCAAACTGACTCTCATTGTCATTGGGCCACTCACACTCTCTCACCCGGGGCTAACTGGCCATTTAACTTACAGGGAAATTTCCTGGTGGACCACAGCCCTAGAGATCCATTGATGGTCAGAACCAAGCACAACCCGGCTCTAGCAACACTGCCAGAACCTCAGGGGCTCTTTGGTCAGTAACTGCTATCTGTTCAACAATTGTCTTTTCCCACACTGCTGCCAGTTTTCAGGAGGAAACAATGAGCGAGCCTAATGTCCATCATTGTTTGCACCGCTAAACTGAGTGACCTCCCCCCACACCCCCACAGCACTTCTCGAATTCAGTGTGAGCTCACAGGAGCACAGCTCCTGAACCTTTCTGAGAGTTCCACCTCCTTCTTCTTAGAGTTCCACCTCCTTGTCCACTGAATAGTAGGTGCAGCTGCATAACAATCCCTGGATGAGCTCCACCACCTAATTCTGCAAAATGACCCCCGCTCTCAGCCTAACCAGCTCACAGAGTTGCGGGGATAAAATGGAGGAGGGAAGAATCCTGCCAGCCTCCAGAGCTCTTTGAAGGACGAGTAGGATTAAAATGTGATAAATTAAAGTCAAAGGCAGGGAGATGAATGCGGAGAGGAGGCCGGGACAAGGCCGAGGAGGAGAGCGGAGGAAAAGATGAACAGTTTGTGCTTCATCCAGGAGAGGAGACAGATGGGGAGGAGTCACACGGTGGGAGAGATGAACGCATTTGGCAGTTTTAGATGCAGATGTGAGAACTGAAGTCTGCATTCATTAAGGTGGAAGATGACTGGAGGTGATTTGGAGCATTTGCAAAAGGGCTGATCTCTCCTCCAGAGATTCAGGGGTCGTGGTGGGGGGAGGGTTGTTTGGTTCGCAAGCATAAAGCCTTGAATATATACAAACGGTTTTTTTATTAAGATGCAGCGGTAGTAATACCGGAATTGTTTGCACAGGAAACTTGAATAGATATTACAAGTATGTGGCTATAAGACTTGTGGGGTGAATCCCATCCTCCTCCTTACCTGCTATGCTCCAGTGCAGCTCCCTTCAAATCCTGCTCCCCTCCCCCATCATGGAACCTGAAGAATAGTGGTTCAGACGCTATAGCTATTCCAGCATAGCTCTTTTATTAGCAAAAACCCAGCTGAAAACACATGTGGCTAGCAACAACTATATACACAGAAACTCCACCCAAAACACACCTCCAGTAATAAACAACCCAATAGAAAACAGGTACTCGGAAACCTCATTTGCATGGGTTTCATTCAAATTGACACAATCTAATTGGCTGACTCAGCAAGGGCAGCCACTCTGAGTGTAGCTTTAAGGAGCCTCTCAAAAACAATGGGCTTCATTCAAATGGATATTACCTCATTGGCTGGTTCAGCAAGGGTAGCCAATCTGAATGCAGCTGCAACGACCCTCTCCAGCAAAGGGTCTTTGTTCAAAACTCCTGGTATACAACAGAGCCTGACACAGCCCCAGACCTCCACAGCTGTCTTGGGGCCCAGAGTAGCTCCTGGACACCACTGTCACTGAGGCTGGGGCTGCAGCAGATAATGGATGCTGATGGAAGTGGGTTCAAAATGGCTCCTGGTGGCTGATGCAGTGGGACCTGGAGCCATCCCTGTATGTTGACATGGCCAACACCATGCCTCAGGGAAAGAGAAGATAGACACAAATAATAGTATTGTTTTGAGGGGATTTTACCTTCCCCCCCTTTTAGTTTCAAATTATTTTTCCGAACCTGTTTGCAGAAACGTCTGTTTATTGTCAGTGTGGGCCCAAAACACAGATTTAGATAGCCGCAGATTGGCCAACACTTGGCTATTAAATGTGTAAATTATAAATAACCTAAAAACAAATTATTGGCCCCCATGCTCTTCCTCTCCCCCACTTTGAGTATTTGAAGGGCAACATGCAGCACCTCTTCTTCACATTGTACACACAGCTGGGTTGCCTTCAGGCCAAATGCGAACCACTTGGCCATTATGATGAGGCAGCCTTCAATCTAGGACATAGACAGGTTGCACAACCATTACTCTAAGTAATGGGCCTCTTAGACGTGGCACAATGGCTGTGCATATCCCCATCTTTAATTTCTAAATCAATGTTTTCACATCTGGACAGACAGCATCACCTTTATAACAAACCCTAAACGTCCCTATCTCTCACCTTTATTTTCTTGGCCTCTTGATTGTGTGTATATCCTGATTGTTTCATGTATGGTTGTATTTTTACATGTTTATCTAAGTAAATATTTTAAAAACTTTTTTAACTCTGGAGTCTTCCTTCTGATACTGGACCTTCTCCAAGAATAGCTCTACCTAGGTCTACCTCTTGCTAATATACCCATCAAAAAGAGGAGACCCCAGCAATTTGGCTAACAGACTAGATGACCCTGGAGGTTCCTTCCAACTCTAATTATTCTATTATTCAGTTGTGGTTAAATGCACAGACTCTAATCTGGGAGAACCAGGTTTGATTCCCCACTCCTCCACATGCACCTGCTGGTATGACCTTGGGTCAGCCATAACTCTCTCAGAGCTGTTCCTCTCAAGAGCAATTCTGGGAGAGCTCTCTCAGCTCCACCTGCCTCCAGGACCAGATCTACATGTTGTTTTTTTAGGGGGGGGGGGAGAAATTAAAAAATGGCGCCCCCTTAAGGGCCATTCTATCTTATGGTCCCATAGAATACAATGGACTCCATATCCAATTTGGCGCCCCTCCTCCATCAGCACCTGGGGCAAGCACCCCCCTCTGCCCCCCCTAGATCCGGCTCTGCTTGCCTCACAGTGTGTCTGTAGAGGGGAGGAGAATGGAAAGGAGGTTGTAAATTGCTCTGAGACTCTGAGTGAAGGGTGGGGTATAAATCCAATCTCTTCTCTCTTCTTAATCTCTGGCATTTAAAGCAGCAGTTATGTCCTGTTTTCAGTCTTGGATCACACATATGCTAAACTTCAGCTACTTTATAGTACGAGTATTTTGGTGGGTGTCTGTTTTGAGAGCCCCACCCCCCACCCCCATTTTGATATGGAAGCGAGGCCTGAACTTGTAGTCACAGTTGAGATTTATATACCTGCCAGGTTGGAGAGCATCTTCAGGGATATAAAATATAAGTTACTTGAACAATCCTCTTCCTGTTCCCCACAAGGAAACGTAATTGTGAAGACCAAGTGAACCTTAATGTTGCCAAGAGCAGTCAGGCCAGTACACCAGAGCATTCCTATGCGCTGTAACACAAATTTCTCTGCCGTTGTGCTGTAATTATCTCTCCCATGAAAGATTTTTCTGGAGCATTATGCCCGCAGGCAGAATGATAAGAATATGGTAAGCTTTTAAAAAATTCTTTCACCCCAGTATTTCTTCGACATAACAATGATGAAATATTAATGGGCATTAAAACATCTCACGGGTCAGCAGGTCGGTATTTCTTCAGCTTCTGATATTTATTTGGGGGGGGGGGAATCTTTCTGCTTAGTTATCCTTCGTTAGAGGATACCAGAAAATGAGTTTAAGTTTTCTTTTCCGGTATTCAAAATTTATAGCTTGGGACTCCTTTGCATATTAGGCCCAGGGCCGGCTCACCCACTAGGCAAACTAGGCAATTGCCTAAGGCACCAGGAAGGGGGGTGCCAAATTGGGCTCCCCCCACCCAAGACAATTGCCTGTTTTTCTCCCCCCTGCCGCCCCTGCCACATGCCCCCTCCCTTTCCCTCTCCAGCGCCGCACCATGCTCCATCCTCCTGCTCACGCAATCAGAGGATGGCTACCATACCACTCTTGCCTGCATTCTAAAAACACTTAGTTGGCACCAGGAAAACTGTCAGTGGACACCTTATAGACATCTGAGTGAAGGGAACATGATTTCCACATACACTTTAGTTTGGGTGCATTTTTAAAAGAAACCCCCAGATTTTACAGCTCTAGCTGTGAATAAAATCGATATGCAATTCACAATTAACATCTGTTTGCAATTCACGTGGAGATTGCCCACAATTACAGCTTATCTTCACGGCACACAGATTGCCTCCCTTGGATAAAATGGCTTCTTTAGGAGATGGACTCTGTGCTTTGCTGATGTCCTTTGCCACCCCAAACCCTGATCTCAACCCTCAAATCTCCAGAAATTTGCCAACTGGAGTTGGCAACCCTCTGCAACATCAAGACAAGTGATGGCGGGTTTTCATGAGGTTGGATTTATTTGGGTGCAGCTGAAGCGTTTCTCATTGTTTTCACAAATGGAAGCACATTTTCCAGTGGGTGTTCAGAATGGCTTCTGGTGCCCATAAGATGCATTGTCAACGCACCCACCAACTGGCAATGTGAAGTTTTCACACGGCTCTAGGCGCTGTGTGCTCTTAGCTCAAACCATGTTAGTGAAAAGAGGATTTCGAAATGGTTTCTGCTCACAAGGTGCTAATATTATGCCCTGCTCAGTACAGACAGGCTCCAAACTGCAGATATGTATGTATCATAAACAACAGAGAGTCTTTTCACTTCTCTCACCTCCTGCCCTTCCTTGCATCAACTGAACTAAAAACCTGGGGACACTAGTTCCAAGAACACATTACGCTTATGCCCAACTGGTCTCGGCAGGCCTGCAAGGCTAAGTCCTGCAACTGGAGCGATGGATCACTGTTAAAAGTAAAAGCCAGCTTTAGATAACATTTTAGGGAAATCACTTTGTCATATAAATGAGGTAGTAAAGCATAGCACACCTACGTGCAAATACACACGGCAGTTTTGCCACTCAGTTCCAGTATATCCAGGGCCTTTTTTTTAGCAGGAATGCACAGGAATGCAGTTCTGGCTGGCTTGGTGTC
Organism: Heteronotia binoei; assembly: GCF_032191835.1. NCBI lineage: Eukaryota > Metazoa > Chordata > Lepidosauria > Squamata > Gekkonidae > Heteronotia > Heteronotia binoei. The sequence goes on from NC_083229.1 coordinate 111,442,593, forward strand.
AGGAAGTGTGGCCTAATATGCAAATGAGTTCATGCTGGTCTTGTTCTACCAAAAAAAGCCCTGTGCAAAACAATGGTGACATCAGTGGTGTAGCCTGATATGCAAATGAGTTCCTGAGTATATGCAATGCATTCAGCAACCACAAAAAGCCTTGTGATCAATGCAGACTTCAGTCTTTGTATATTGGCTTTGAGAGTTCTGGCATCGGGTGCCTACAATGAGCCTGCCTGAGTCATTGGCTCATTTGGATGTATTATGGAATCTTTATAGACATTCCAACTGCTCAGATGTTCTTCTTAATAGCACAATGCACTGTTAACGAGAAAGTGATCAACAGAGAAGGGAGCAAGCAACGCTAGCATGGTGTTGATCGACTGTATGCACAGGGGTGGAATTATAGCAGGAGCATATGCATAAATGATCTGTGTGCGCATGTGCAAGGGGTTACGTGAGTAGTGTGCTGTGTAAAGTATTGCTTGATATTAGCATGAATGGCTGTGTGTGTGAAACAGAGCGGGAAAGGAATAAATACAGAAAGTATGGTGTACAAAAGGAAATACGCCTTTGCCACTTTTGACGGTCTGTGCTTCAGACTACTCATCGCCAAAACATTGTGCGTGTATACGGACGCACTAGAGTTGTTTTTGCAGCTGCAAAACAACGGCGAAGTCCTTTACCACTTCTTTAGGCTCAAAGCAGAAGTTTAAAAGTGCCCATACATCATGACTGCTTTGGTGATAGGCAGTTCTAAGGTATGATGTACCAGTCAAACTGGTTCTACACGCCCTGAGAAAAAATGACAGTTTTTCATTGCAAGCTCTTCTGATCATAAACAGAAGCAGCCAGCTTCACTGCATGTCCAAGCTTGCCTCTGTGAGCAAAGAAGCAAGGAATACCGGCTCTTCACCCAGTTTTCCGAGGAATACCTCAGTTTCCACCACAGACCAAATGGATCACCAATAGATACTTGATCCTTCCAGCACTTAAAAGCTAATGGCCTACTTGTTTACAACTGGCATTCTGTTGTACTAAGGATCTCTTTTTTGTGCGATTTGGTTTTCATAACAATAAAATGTCAAAACCTCTGGAATCAGGCCAGTTTGTTAATGCCTTAGGTAAAAGGAACTGTTTTTCTTGGAGTGCGCTTGAAATTTCACACCCTTTCTACAAATGTGAAAGAAGCAGGATAGAAAAACATGTACACAGACACTGCATAATACATTCTAGAGAAATACATAAAAATGTTGCTTCTTAATTCAATATCGGGTAGGATTGCCAGGTCTGGGTTGGAAAATTCCTGGAGACTTTTGGGGTGGATCCGGGAAAGGGTGGGGTTTGTGGAGGGGAGGGGCCTCAGCATGGTACAGTGCCATAGAGTCCACTCTTCAAAGCAGCCCTTTTCTCCAGGGGAACTGATCTCTGCCAGTTGAAGATCAGTTGCAAAAGTGGGAGATCTCCAGGCCCCGTCTGGAAGCTGGCTACACTGATTATCTAGTTAGAAATTTGATTAAATGCATAATTCCCTCTTCCCAATGATCTCTGAAAGCCAGAGTACTGTACAGGATGAGGAACTAAAGGTCTCTGACAGAGAAATGACAGCACATAAACATGCTGTATGGTATAACAGTTGTGCATGTTTGCACAGTTCACGAGCTTCAAGACACAGTGCAAGGGGGGGGGGTTCCCCTTGAATTCTGCAAATTGTTTGTTTTACTGGTTTCAATGTGGTTTCCAGATATTTTTATCTCCTGTTGTGGTTTCCTACGTGGCCTATATAACAAAATAATTTACACGCAAAAAGAAGGTACAAGTGCAGGAAATGGTTTAAGGGAAAAACTTGATATATCCATTGTGAAAGCTTCAGGCTCCACTTTCCTATTGGACTATGTGTTTTGACAAAAGTCCCTCATCAAAGACAAGACAACAGGTCTTATCATAGATCATTGACTGGCAAGAAGGGATTTTTTTTGAGCAGGAATGCACAGGAACACAGCTCAGGCTAGCTTGGTGTCAGGGGGTGTGGCCTAATATGCAAATAAGTCCCTGCTGGGCTTTTTCTGCAAAAAAGCCCTGTGTGAAACAGTGGTGGCATCAGGGGGTGTGGCCTAATATGCAAATGAGTTCCTGCTGGGCTTTTTTCTACAAAGAAAGCTCTGCTGGGACTGGACAGTTCTTTGCTAAGGAGGGAAGTGAGGAGCAGAGCCTTCCAAAGATATGTACTAAACCTTGTGCTTTAGCTTGGAGCAACGTCAACTGAGGGGTGACATGATAGAGGTTTACAAGATTATGCATGGGATAGAGACGGCAGAGAAAGAAGTACTTTTCTCTCTTTCTCACAATACAAGAACTCATGGGTACTCAATGAAATTGCTGAGCAGTCAGATTAGAACGGATAAAAGGAAGTACTTCTTCACCCAGAGGATGATTAACACATGGAATTCACTACCACATAGGCTTCCCAAATCCCCCGCCTTGCCTGGTGACCCCCGATTTGGAGCCTTCTTCCCCCGCTAGCCAAAAATCTGGAAAGCGGGGGGGAGGGAATGGCGGCCATTCCCACCCAGCCCCGATCTCAGCAGCTTTTCCTTGCCCTGCCCTTCCCACCCAGCCCCGATCGCAGCACCCTTTCTTCAGTTTTCCCAGGCTGCTTCCGGTCACAATCAGCTGGCTGGCGGGGGAGGGGGGGAGAGAGGGAGCCCCGCCTGCAAAGGACCATGTGCCTTTGCACCTCCAGAGGCTTGACTTGAAAGGCTTCCATTTAGGATGGTGTGTCTGTGTGTGTTTCTGTGAAGAAGCTGGCAGCAAATGGTGAGTAGAGAGGCTGATCCGCTGCTTCAGATTGGCCAGAAAGAGGGGGGGGGAGAGGGAAATGTCTTCATTATTTCCTATGTGATCGATTCTCATAGGGTATAATGGGGAATTGTTCTGGAGGTTTCGGGGGCTCTGGGGGAGCTGTTTTTTGAGGCAGAGGCACCAAATTTTCAATATAGTATCTAGTGCCTCTTCCCAAAGTACCCCCCAAGTTTCAAAACGATTGGACCAGGGGGTCCAATTCTATTAGCCCCAAAAGAAGGTGCCCCTATCCTTCATTATTTCCTATGGAAGGAAGACATTTAAAAAGGTGTGCTGTCCCTTTAAATGTGATGGCCAGAACTCTCTTGGAGTTCAATTATGCTTGTCACACCCTTGTTCCTGGCTCCGCCCCCAGTGTCTCCTGGCTCCACCCCCAAAGTCTCCTGGCTCCACCCCCAAAGTCCCCAGATATTTCTTGAATTGGACTTGGCAACCCTACTGCCACAGGAGGTGGTGGCAGCTACAAGCATAGACAGCTTTAAGATGGGATTGGATAAACATGGAGCGGAGATCCATCAGTGGCTATTAGCCACAGGGTATTGATGGAACTCTCTGTCTGGGTCAGTGATGCTCTGTATTCTTGGTGCTTGAGGGTGGACAGTGAAAGGACTTCTAGTGTCCTGGCCCCACTGATGGACCTCCTGATGGCACCTTTTTTTTGGCCACTTTGTGACATAGAGTGTTGGACTGGATGGGCCATTGGCCTGATCCAACATGGCTTTTCTTATGTTCTTACATTCTTATGTGCTGTTTAATCTATTCATAAATTGTCTAGAATTGGGGAGGTGCCACTTCTGCAGATGACGTACAGTTAATCAGACTGTAAATGAAAACCAGTTCTGAGGAGCTCTCTGGGGAGATGGGCACACCAAATGGCAAATGAAGCTTCATACAAGTTGTAAAACAATGCACATACTCATATCCTACATTTTATAGAACCGCTTCTTAATAAGGGGCGAGTGAGATTTCTTCCAGTAACGGGTCATCATCGTTTTGGCTGCCATCAATAATCTTGTACCACACTTTCAATTAAGCAGCCCCATGGCGCAGAGTGGTAAAGCTGCAGTACTGCAGTCCGAGCTCTCTGCTCACAATCTGAGTTAGATCCCAGCGGAAGCTGAGTTTTCAGGTAGCCAGCTCGAGGTTGACTCAGCCTTCCATCCTTCTGAGGTCAGTAAAATGAGTACCCAGCCTGAAGGGGGAAAGTGTAGATGACTGGGGAAGGCAATGGCAAACCACCCCGTAAAAGGTCTGCCATGAAAACGTCACGATGCAATATCACCCCAGTGTTGGAAATGACTGGTGCTTGCACAGGGGACTACCTTTACCTTTTTACACTTGCAGTTATCATTCTGTCACTTTCATACACTAACCATTTTCAATAGTTCAGCGAATTTTTTAAGGATCCTGCACAAATAATGTATCCTGTAATCTGTTCAATATGAAATTGTCTCCAGAATCCTTCTATTTTAGAACATGTTCAAAAGAGATGTAAAAAAAAGATTGTTTGAGGATTTCCACAGTGCTACTAGCTGGATCCATTCTAGTTGGAGTGGTGTTAGGTACTACTGATCATTCATTTTGTGTATATTTTTCCCAGTGTTGAGGACGTTAACCAACTAAGGAAGTTCTTCTCAGTTCATCCCCAAGTTTTAAAGAGGATGGCTATTCCTAGATTTTTCCCCCATGCCTGACACAACGAGTTAACTCATATAAGCCAAAGTTGGCAGATTAGCCCTGTGAGTCCTCCATATGGATCATGAAACAGTATATTCATATTTATTCAAAAGTGTCTCTGTACACCAAAAATTTAAAAGTTGCAGTAAAAAATGTATCTCCAGTTTGGGACATCTCTCTCACTCTCTTTCTCTCTTTCTTTCTCTCTTTCTCTCTCTCTCTCTCTCAATAGTAGCACTGTGTATCCTATAAACTAAAATTCAAGAATGTGTAAACACGTTTATTTGAACTATGTGAAGCTGTAAACTGAAGCTAGCATTATGCATCAGAAGAGCAATTTGAGTGAGGCTGTGTTAATGAGGTTATGTCAATGGCCAAATCTGGACACTAGCATAGAGAAATTGGGAAAAGAAGAATCCCAATATGCAGAATGGAGATGTATTGAAAAGAAAGATAGGAAAACACAAGGAGAATATGATACCTATAAATTTTGGCATAAATGTAGACAACTTTTACCTCCGGACATTTAACCATTGCCTTCTATATATAGAATCCAGCCCTTCAAGTTGTAGGTGAATAGGGAAACTTTAATATTATGTGACAATAATAGTTTGTTGAAGAAAAGTTCATGAAGAATGGTATTCATTGCAAAAAAAATTAAGCAGAGGCATTTTAATGGGATCCGGTTAAAAACTGTGGGTAGATATAATGAAGAAACTTAGATTTAATAAAAATCTAGCTGTATATGCAAATCTCATCAGGAATTTTAAATTCCATAAAGGTTGATTGGCAAAGGTCTTTTGATATTTTGATTAATTTGGAAGGGGTTGATGTGAGATAAATGTAAATGGCAGCTTGATATGAAAAAAATCAATTACAGAAGATCAGTGCAAATATATATATGTATATATATATATATATATATATATATATATATATATATATATATATATGTATGTATGTATGTGTGTGTGTATATATATATATGTATGTATGTATGTGTGTGTGTGTATATATACTATTATATATATACACTATATAGTATATATATATATAATGGTAAATGTAGTCCCCTGTGCAAGCACCAGTCATTTCCGACTCTGGGGTATCGTTGCTTTCACAACGTTTTCACGGCAGACTTTTTACGGGTTGGTTTGCCATTGCCTTCCCCAGTCATCTACACTTTCCCTCCAGCAAGCTGGGTACTCATTTTATCGACCTCGGAAGGATGGAAGGCTGAGTCAACCTGAGCCAGCTACCTGAAACCAGCTTCCTCCAGGATCGAACTCAGGTCGTGACAGAGAGTTCAGTACTGCAGCTTTACCACTCTGTGCCACAGGGCACACACATGACTGTGAAGAGCTTGGATTATCAGGCTAAAATATAAGCTAACATGTATTCAGGGCTTTTTTGTAGGAAAAAAGCCCAGTCAGAACTCATTTGCATATTAGGCCATGCCCCCTGGCATCACCATTGTTTTGTGCAGGAGTAACTCATTTGCTTATTAGGCCACACCCTCCGATACCAAGCTAGCTGGAACTGTGTTCCTGTGTGCTCCTGCTCAAAAAAAGCCCTGCACGTATTAAATACCAATAGGATATCTTGGAGATCCAATAGGAAAATTACAGTGTAATCCTAAAAACACTTTCCTGAGAATATTTTTGACATCAAGTTGCAGTCAATTTATGGTGATCCTGTATGGTTTTCAGAGGTGGTTTCCCTCTCCACAACAACCTCGGACTTCCTTGGTGGCCTGCCCTCCAAGTACTGACCCAGGCTGACCCTGCTTAGCTTCTGAGATCTGACCAGACTGGGCTAGCATTGGAAAAAACACCGTAGAACAAAACCCAGTAGGATTCCAAGAAAATCTGTTTAGGTCAGTACTATTCCTTTATACGTATGTAGGTGGGTCGTGAAACTGCTGAGCAATATTAGGAAAGCATGATTTCATGAAGGACGGCTAATAAAATAGCAAAGGACCTTACAACTTCATTAGGGTTTGTAGAATCTTTCGGGCTCAAGTGCCGTGTTCTACTGGAGAAAGTTTTCCTTCCAGACGTTTCGTTCTCAGCTGTGGAGAACATCCTCAGCGACGTTGCAGCCGGAGCAGGCAGTCTGACCTTCTTGGCTGCTGTGCATTGAATGCACAGCAGCCAAGAAGGTCAGACCGCCTGCTCCGGCTGCAACGCCGCTGAGGATGATGCACAGCAGCCAAGAAGGTCAGAGCGCCTGCTCCGGCTGCAATGCCACTGAGGATGTTCTCCGCAGCTGAGAACGAAATGTCTGGAAGGAAAACTTTCCTTCTCTCCGGAAGGAAAACGGCACTTGAGCCCGAAAGATTCTACAAACCCTAATGACGTTACCAGCCGTGAAAACCTGAAATCTTTGATGGCCTTACAACTGTTTTATTGTGTTGTGTAAAGAACGATGCAACATGCGAACGTAGAGGTTTACACTGTAATCCAAAACAAAGTTACACCCTTCTGTGCCCAATGACTTCTGTGCCAAGTATCAGAATGTGGTGATAAACTGAAGAAGAATCCAGCTTCACTCATCCCAGAAAGACATAGTAAGAGTACTCTTCCCTTCTAAGACACATTCGGCAACAGTTTGGGCTTGAACCTCTTAAGTGTCTGTGCCATGCAGGCCTTGAATTCAGCAGGAGCTCAAAGGAGCGCCGCTCCTGAACCTTTCCGAGGGTTTCCCCCTCCTCCTCCCCATCTACCTTGTCCATTGAATAGTAGGTGCAGCTGCATAACAATCCCTGGATTAGGAGAGGGGGCAGCCAGCCCGCCAACAGGGGCTTTACCACGCCCCCAGCAGCCCTCATTAACCCCTGGAGAAGCCCATGCCACCCTTTCTCCACTTCTTATGTGATTTTGGGCAGTGGGTGGCTTGCTGGCCTTTTGTCTGGGGGGGGGCAGTTAAGGAGAGCCCCAGGTGAGCAAAGCCTGCTTGGGCTGGCTGGATCTTTAGCCAGTCCAAGCAGGCCTTGCTTGTCCGGGACTCTCCTTTCTTGTGTCGGAGTGCTTTTGGCTGGTAGGGGGGCAACATATGCTAATATGTTATGCTAATGAGCTCCACCACCTATTTTTCTACAAAACAACCCCTGGTCCCATGACTTCAAAACAGCCACTGGAAGAGGTCAGGGTTCCAGTGCTCCTGGTTTTCTGGCAAGATTACAGAACACAGCTATTCTGGAGAGTTTCGGGGAAAACGTGTGCCTGGGCAGAGACAGACTGCCCTGGTGGTAGAGGCATAATGTCTTTTAGATTAGTTTAAAATGTTTTTTACATCTAAAGTTACCAGGTCTAGCCTGGCCACCAGCAGGGAGTGAGGTGTAAGGTTGCCAGTTCCTAGTTGGGAAACTCCTGGAGATTTGGGGGTGAAATTTTGGAAGGACAAGGACCTCAGTGAAGTACAATGCCTTAGAACATCCAAAGCATCAATTGTCTCCAATCTCTATAGTTTATAGATGAGCTGCAATTTCAGGGGATCCCCAGGTCCTGCCTGGGACCTGTTGTTTTTTTGATGTTCATCAACTTGGGTTTGGAACACCATGTTAATGAATCGCTTGAAATACATTTAGAAAACAAAGCACTGGAAGATGGATTCTGGAATAGCTTTCTCCCTAACATGCTAGTTTTCACTCTGGAAAGATTTATTTTGTATGGAAGATCATTTGATGACATGAGCCCCGTGAGTACTACAGTCAAAACACAGGTTTCCCTCCTCAGTTATGCCAGACAATTTAGCAATCTAGACAAGAACTATCAAATCTAGAAGACTTCTGAGATTTCAGTCACAGATCTTTCCTATTCCGCCACCTGAGGTTCGTTCATATGAAGATACCTGCGACGTGAACATGCAAAACACATTATTTACCTTGAAGCTGCAGCTTAAATATGGTTTCTTTACTTTATTATCATATGAGTGGTTATACAGAGTAAGGATAGAGAGCCAGTTTGGTGTAGTGGTTAAGTGTGCGGACTCTTGTCTGGGAGAATAGGGTTTGATTCCTCATTACTCCACTTGCAGCTTCTGGAATGGCCTTGGGTTAGCCATAGCTTTTGCAGATGTTGTCCTTGAAAGGGCAGCTGCTGTGAGAGCCATCTCAGCCCCACCCACCTCACAGGATGTCTGTTGTGGGGGGAGAAGATATAGGAGATTGTAAGCTGCTCTGAGTCTCTGATTCAGAGAGAAGGGTGGGGTATAAATCTGCAGTCTTCTTCATAAGCAGGGGGGGGGGAAATCCTAGACAACCTCTGAAAAGAGAAGAAAGGCTTGTCACAATCCTATAAGCATTTCCCAGAATGCCTCAGTGCAGACAATTTCTGAAGGCTGTAAAGAGAACTTTGTAAATGGAAAAAGGAGAGCACCAACTGGGTATCAAAGGGATATCAAACAGTTCAATACAGAAGGTTTGTGAAGTTTAGTCAAATGAAGGCCCAAAGGACAATGAACAATATTTAAAGTCATTAACAGAAAATCTGGAGAAGCCAGACCAAATGAACCATTAGATAAAGGCTCCTCAGAGGAAAACATGTAAAAATATCACCCAGAGAGATGATTCTGGAGGAAGAAAACGCTCAGCAGCTGCCTGGCCAGACAAGCACTAAAGAAACTTCTCCGGAGACTTTCAGTAAGGACAGCAGCTATAGACCAAGGACAAGAGCTCTGAATTTTAATTGGTTTTCAACTTCTTGCATTTAGGTTTTTGCTGATGAATAATTTTTAAATGACTATTGAACTGAAGTATGTGGAACAATCGTCTGGTCCAGTTCTGCCACTTTCAAGCAGGTGTAACACGGCAACTAATAGGCTTGCCTGTCCCCAGTTCCGGGCAGGGGATACCCCAGTTTTGCAGGTTCCTCCCCGCTGCCAGCCAGCTGGCCAGTGGGAGGAAGCCCTGCTCCAACAGCCACAATGTGCCTTTGATCTCAGGCAGGTTCAGAAGGTTGCGACTGCTTCTGTTTTGGAAGGTGTGTGTGCACCTTTAAATCTCAGTGAGACTGAAGCTGTGGGGGGGGGGCGAGCAGGAAGAGCCATGTGTGTGAGACAGAGGAGGTGAGAGCCCAGTCCCTCTGTTCATTTGGCATTCCTTTCAGAAGCTGATTGTATAGAAAAAGGGATAGTGATGAGTTAACTAGAACCTGAGGATATGGAATAGAGGAAAACTCCACCCCCTAGACCTCTCTCTCTGTAAGTTGGTTGAAATATAGCAGATTGTTACATTCAGCAACTCCGGTGAGTACAGTTATCTATACCGTTGCCCCAATGAGGTCACAAAAGTGTGGGGATACAAACTGTTTATTTTTGCTGCTTTGTGAGTGTGTATGTGTGTGAGAGAGTTCACTTTCATTTTAGTGGAAGTGCAGCTGCTGTCATAAAATCATAGAGTTGGAAGGGCCCATACAGGCCATCTAGTCCAACCCCCTGCTCAATGCAGGATCAGCCTAGCCCTAGAGCCAGTGTTCGTCCAGCCAACAAACACTGAAGAACCATTTGAATATAAAAAAGAGGAGGAGGAAATGAAATCTGTATTCAGGGAAATTGCACTGCTGTATTTTTACTTATTTAATTTTAGGGAATGGAAAAATCCCCCAACTTCATTCTAAGGATAACAATAAAAGGGAAAGGGAAAGTGATAATACAGCACAAGCTTTTGGATCCAGAGCTTGGGCAGGTATTGGCCCTGAGCTCATGCAATGCCATGGCCAGAGTACACAACACAAAGGTAGGTGGTTTGAATCAGTATAAAGCAGCCTCATATGCTCATATGCTTTAGCCTCCACCCAAATTTCAATTCAAGAGATTCAAGTATTAAATCATTGAGTGGATAGAATACCAAGCATTACATGGGTGTGTGCTCATAGTGGTTATGTATTAAAGCATCTGGTTTTCTTTCCCTCCCCTCTCATGAAAATGAATTTCACTTCTATTTGTAGCATACTTCTCTTCCAGAAAGTTGTATTAAGGTGTGTTCATGTATTTATGGATAGCTCTACATCCGATGGCTTCAACAGCTTATCCCATAATTATACAGAATGCTGGCTCCTTGGGAAATGCACACATTGAAAGAAGAGAGACAGAGATGCATATACTTTCAAATGACAACATTTTTTGTAATGGATAATAAAGAGTTTCAACTTTAAATGCACCCTGCTGAGGTCGTACATCAGTCTAGAAATAGTTAGAGAAATTGAATTGTCAAAATTCAACACAAATACGATTCCGTACAAAGACATTCAGGGGTTGTTCCCTGAAATGCCTGAAGCGTCACATCTGGAGCAAGGGAATATGTTTAGTTTCAAGAAGGTAACACAGAGATGAGACTCACATACCAAATACACTATTGTTTCTGGATGTGCAGGGTGACACATCTGCATATAGCCCATCATGCAATTGTGAGGGGGTTTTTTTCCCTATAGCACTTGTAAGCAGGACTTTTATTTCTGACTTCTGCCAAAGTGGCGAAATACAAGATATGCTGTATAAGTTGACCATATTTACAGCAACTACATGTATTGTTCACTTAACAAGTACTTTGATAATAAATTGATGTTAACCAGTTATCCTTGTGGAATCCATTTTTATTTCAGCCAGTTTCCTTATCACCACCCTTCCAGGAAGCCCCAACAAACAATGGGTACATTCACAAACCAATTGCCCTCTCACCACACCCCCTCCAGCCTAGAAATAGCAGCTCTCCAGCAGCCCTGGCCTCACTCAATGCATAGCAGCCAAGAAGGTCAGAACGCCTGCTCCGGCTGCAATGCCACTGAGGATGTTCTCCGCAGCTGAGAACGAAACGTCTGGAAGAAAAACTTTCTCCAGTAGAACACGGCACTTGAGCCCGAAAGATTCTACAAACCCTAATCATTTTTATTTCATTTCCTTGCTTTGAAAATGTTGATGTCTTTGATCTTTTTGACGCAGATAAGGAGCCCTATGTACAGTTGGGGGACCGGGGTCCATAACAATTTAAATAGCTTCTAACTTGTGGCCTGTAGACTTGCCAAAATACTGTTGCTTCTCTAGTGATTTATAGAAAAAAACATTTGGCTTCCGCACCTCTGAGTACTTTGGTCACATCTTGAGAAGACCAGACTCACTGGAAAAGACTAGATTCATATGGGTAGCTGTTAAACACTGGTTCGATGCAGTGATGTTCAAACAGGAACATGCTTTATTGATAACTCCAGAACAAGACAAAATGGCGGGGCTGTGACCCCTGCTTATATGCATGCAAGAGAACCACCTCTCAGGTCCCCAGACCAAATCACGACTGTTACGTTTCACATCAAAGCTGCTCATTGGTTCCTGTAAAGAATCCAGGTCTCTCATGATGAATTAAAGAATCTCAAACACCTTGTGCTGCTGGGTGAAAGTTTCTCGCCAAACATCAAGCTCAGTACATAACAGCAGCCATGTTGGTCTGAAGCAGCAGAACAAAGTTTGGGTCCAGTGGCACCTTTAAGACCAACAAAGTTTTATTCAAGGTATAAGCTTTCGTGTGTGCTTGCCTGGCAAGCACCTGCCATTGCACAGCACCAGAGTCAGGGAAGGGTATATATCCCTACCCCCACAAACATCGTCCCTTGGGATGGTGTGCAGATGGGAAGAAGGCCGAGCATTACGATATCTCCACTGCCTTCCCCTTTCCCACCTTGTCCCACCAGCATACCTCCCCCACCCCCCTATACCTGGTATCCTCGACCCCAGCAGGCTCCACACCCACTTGTACAAATCTCCCCACACTGCCCTACTTTCCCCTTCCTTGGCAGTCCTTTCTAGCCCCTGGAAAGAGTTTATTCACATGGTCACGGGACCAGGGTGAACTGACAGCCATGTGAGTTGGGAGGCTGCAGTGGGCAGAGGAGATGAAATTGCCTTTCCTTCCTCTTCTATCAGTGGAGCTCCATTGGCAGCAGAACTTCTCCCTGCCACCTCCAGTCTCAGATAGGTGTTAATTAGCCTCACTCATAACATTGAGAATAACCTTTCTCAGTTTCAGCAATGGTTGCTAGTGAGAAGGGATAGTGGGGAAGATATGTGATTCTTGCATGATCCTTGTGTAGGCTTGCCAATCCCCAGTTAGGGGCAGGAGATCTCCTGGTTTAGAGGAACTCTCACCACTTTGGGGTAATCAAAAAGTGGAGGGGGAGGGAAACGTCTGCCGGGCACTCCATTATTCCCTATGGAGACCTATTCCCAGATAGAGAATCAATTTAGGGGTATCTGGGGCTCTGGAGGGGCTGTTTTTTGAGGTAGAGGCATCAAGTTTTCAGCATAGTTTCTGGTGCCTCTCCTCAAAAAAAATGTTTTTTTCCAAAAAGATTGGACTATGGTGTTTTTAAAGGAATGTCTGGTTTTTGTTTATGCATCAAAAGCGACTAAAATTCTAAATCAGCAGAATGGTATTGAAATTGGCCTGGTCTGTAAAGGCACCTGATTAAACGTTCAGCAATTTTGCAGATTCTTTGCTCGCCTCCAAAACCCAAGCCCTTAGATAGCTGCTGAGGCAAAGAGGGCCTTCCTGCTGGAAAAGTTATTTTTTTTTACAGGCCGTTCGACAGGCCACTGAATTGGCTGTCAAGCCAGTTTCCCTGAGGCGAGGAGAGAGTTTACCTCCGTGAGCGATGTGTGCAGCTCTGGTTTTGCCAAATGAAGCAACTGATAATTTAGTCACTGGTTGAAGTCTGAGAATTTGACAATAAATTTTTGAGGGAAAGAAAGCCTGGCTACAGGGTAGGTGGGTTGTGGCCTGTTTTCAACTAGTAATATGCAGCATTTCATAAAATAATCCCCCCCCCAAAAAAAAAACCGCCTAAAGGTTAGTTGTCTTCACCTAACCTATACTACATAATTGATGGGAAAGAGAATTCTACACTTTGTTTAGCTTCCTCTTTTAGGAACAAAAATTTAATTTTACTCATGACAATATGCCGTTGCATTTAATTATAATTGTAATCTGTATGGAGCCCTTATGTAGACAGCCAAGATAGCCAGATTAAGTTAGGCCAAGAAGGCACTGACCTATGGGCCTCTACACCTTTAGGGGCCCCGGGCTGGCTTTTCCCCATGGTTTCCCCCCCTGCTTGCAGCTCTCCCAGCCTGCAGGAGCAGCCAGCAACTGAGCTGCTCTTTGCCCGACTTGCCTGGTGCAACTGCTGCTGGTGTTGTCGCCAAGTTTGCCTCTCCCCTGCAGCTTAGTAAAAGGGGGTTTTGAGAAGGTGCCTGCAATGGGGGCCATGGGCAGTGGAGCGGGCACTCAGACTCTGAGATAATTTGCAAGGGGGCCCCCCAAGATTTTGACTGCCTATAGGCCTTCACGGGGTTTAATCCGGCACTGAATCTTGGAAGCTAAGCCAGGTCAGCCCTGGTTAGTATTTGGATGGGAAGACCTCCAAGAAAGACCAGGGTCCCTACGCAGAATCAGGCAATGGCAAACCACCTCTGAACTTCTCTTGCCTTGAAAACCCTGCAGGGTTGCCATAAATTGGCTGTGACTTGAGAACACTTTGCTCCATGACCAATCTGTGTGGGCCTTTGTCAGGTGAGGGAAGGGAGGAAATATAAGAAAAACACAAAAGGCAATCTTAATAGAGAAAAGCTACTATTCCTTTGTCTTCTACTCTACTGTCTTCTTCCAAAGACTTCTAGAATGTAACATAACAGGATTTCAAGAAAGTTGGAAAGCTTATGTTGAGATTTGACCAACAGTCCTTGTTGACTATCCCTTCTTGCTCTCCAGTTACTTCTGTGATAGTAAGGAACAAGTCATTCTCAGCAGCTGTGCCTACCTAGTGGAACCACTGCCCTGTAGAAGGGTGTGTGTGTGTGTGTTAAGTGCTGTCAAGTCGCTTCTGACTTATGGTGACCCTATGAATTAACAACCTCCAAAACATCCTAATGTTAAGAGCCTTGCTCAGGTCTTGCAAACAGAAGGTCACGGCTTCCTTGATTGAGTCAACCCATCTCATGTTGGGTCTTCCTCTTTTCTTGCTGCCTTCAACTGTTCCTAGCATTATTGCCTTCTCCAGTGATTCTTGTCTTCTCATAATGTGACCAAAGCACAATAGTCTCTGACCGATTTCCTACTCACCTTATGCCGCTCTCACGTTCCTCTTCTCAGCAGGGCTTTCTTCTGATTTCACACTATCTGTCCTGGGGCTGCAGCTAGCGTTGGCTTTTTCACGCGGCAAATAGAAATCTCTAAAAACCAGTTTCTGTTTGCTGCATAAAACACTTGCATTACTGGCATCCCTGGGGCAGATAGTGTGAAATCGGAAGGAAGCCCTGCTGAGAAGAGGAACATAAGAGCGGTGTAAGGTGAGTGGGAAATCGGTCTGTGTTTAGTTATTTCAACTTCTAGGGAGAGTTCAGGCTTGATTTGGTCTAGAACCCACTGATTTGTCATTTGGGCAGTCCAGTTTCCATAAAACTCTCCTCTGGCACCTCATTGCCAACAAATCGACTTTCTTCCTGTCATTTTTCTTCATTGTCCAACTTTCACACCCAAACATAGTAATGGGGAATACATTGACATGAATTGCTCATATGCTCAGAATTGTTCTTCTGAGCATATTTATTTATGTACGTACTTCTACCCCCAACTTATCTCCTCAGACTCAATGCAGACTCAATGCTGCAAATACACAAAAGCATCATCAGCATCCAAGTTAAAAGCAAGAAACACAACTAAAACCAACCAGAGCCAAGCAGAAAGGTGGGTATAAATATTTTAATGAAATAAATATAAATAAAAGCCAGTATTCATAAAAATGCAACTGTATCTACCAAAACAGTTTACCCTCCACCAAATGCCATCAGGATCAGAATGGGCTTACAAGTGTTCCTGAAGGTCCCGTCCCCACCCACTCTTTGTAGGTCAGTCCAGAGGAATGGACCTATCCAACAGAAAGCCTGTGACTGGAGAGCCAGTTTGGTGTAGTGGTTAAGTGTGCGGACTCTTATCTGGGAGAACCGGGTTTGATTTCCCACTTCTCCACTTGCAGCTGCTGGAATGGCCTTGAGTCAGCCATAGCTCTCGTAGGAGTTGTCCTTGAAAGGCCAGCTGCTGTGAGAGCCCTTTCAGTCCCACCCACCTCACAAGGTGTCTGTTGTGGGGGGAGAAGATATAGAAGATTGTAAGCCACTCAGAGTCTCTGATTCAGAGAGAAGGGCGGGGTATAAATCTGCAGTCTTCTTCTTCTTCCACTAACTGTTGCCAAGTGGACAATCCTAGCAAAACGTACCACAAGGAGAAGGATGACCGAGGAGCGTAACTGGTGCACAGGAGTATACTAGGAGATGTGCTTCAAACAGGGCTTTTTCTGTAGTAGGAACTCCTTTGCATTTTAGGCCACACCCCCTGATGTAGCCAATCCTCCAAGAGTTTACAGGGCTCTTATTACAGGGCCTACTGTAAGCTCTGGGAGGATTGGCCACATCTGGGGTGTGTGGTCTAATATGCAAAGGAGTTCTATGCTACAAAAAAAAAAGCCCTGGTTTCAAGCATCATTGGTATAAGTAGAATTGCAGCAAGCCAAAGAACCACCTTAGGAAGAGAAACTCATTTGCACAGGAATCAAAAGAGAAGTAGCAGTCCTTAGCCATGGAAAAAATTACTGCATGGAGTGAACGGTGGTTTATAATGTCATAAAGAAAAGCATCCATTCTTTATTAAAAGGGATGCTACCTTTAACATTTCCTTTTTATTCCATATTAAAAGTAACACGTCAATTAAAAAGATATATATTTTACAACCCAGTATGCCTTTGATTTGCCGTCCCACCACTTAAAGGTTTGCCTTACCAGTTAACATTGGCGTGCATCAGTCAGGCACTCTTCAATCAAGCAACTAAAGCTTTGGCTAATTCTTCCACAGATTAAGTTTATTAAAGCTTGCAACCCTAGTTAACAATCAATTGGAGATCTGCCATCGATTCTAATGAAATACTTTGTGGAAAGAGGAAAACTTGAAAAATCAGGGTTTCTGAAAGGATGCCTGATGCAAACACTGTGCAACTGCAATGACTCCTTCCTTTGAATCAATGTTTTGCCACCCAAGCATGGTGGGAACAAAGGTTTACTTGCTGAGCTCTTGTCTAAGGGCCAAACTACACATTCAGGTTTTTAACAAGCTGTGGCTGGGATGGGTGGGCTGATAGAATAACACAAATATGCTCTAATCTGGATGCCAGCTGTAATACAGGCCAGACAGAATTAATGCTTAATATGTCGTCTGGTTTGCTTATAGACCATTTTGATCCAGTTACTGTGATGGATAGTGATAGGATCCTGGGATCTGTGAAGGCCACCATTTGATGAACCTTGCCCAGGGCTTTTTTTTTTTTTTTAGCAGGAACTCCTTTGCATATTAGTCCACACACTCCTGATGTAGCCAATCCTCCAAGAGTTTACAGTAGACCTTGTAAGAAGAGCCTTGTAAGCTCTTGGAGGATTGGCTACATCAGGGGGGTGTAGCCTAATATGCAAAGGAGTTCCTGCTACAAAAAAAGTCCTGCCCTTTCCCTCCCTTGCTGCTAAAATAATGTAAAATCCACATTAATGAGCCCTTGATGACTTTCACAAGTCAGTAGCTCAGTAATTCAGGGCTCTTTTTTGTAAGCTCTTGGAGGACTGGCTACATCAGGGGTGTGTGGCCTAATATGCAAAGGAGCTCCTGCTAGAATTCCACCCCTGGTCCTGGGACTGCATCTATAGAACACCATGTTGGACTGAGATTGTTTTTCATCATTCATGGACTGTGACTATACTGTTATCTCTTCTTGTAGTCTGATAAAACAATCCACTTTTAAGTATACTTATATACAATATACTTGTAAGTATATACTTTGTAAGTTGCATGGTCTTATTATAGTTTTTGCTCTGTGACTAATTATTAATCAAGGACAGTTTCTAATCTGTCCTTTCTGGGCAAAGCTATTACAAGAAATTACAGGCCAACTCCAGATCTTCTCAGATAACTCACCTGCCCTGGTCTCTTTTAAAATTGGTTTCAAGCCAGGCTATGGGGCTGAGATAGCTCTGGTGGCTTTAGTTGATTACCTCTGCCTGAATGTAGACAAAGGGTATGCTTCTTTGTTGCTCCTACTGGATCTATCTAGAGCCTTTAATACATCAGATCATGCCATCCTACTAAGGGGTTTGAAGGCAGAAGTAGGTGTGAGGTAATGGACAGGTTTAAATCATGCCTTGTGGATCAGACTCAAATGGTTATTATTATTATTTATTAATTTATTATTAATAAATTCTATACCAGCTTTCTTCAGTATGGGAGCTGACCTGTGGAGTTCCTTATCCCCCATGTTATTCCACTATCAGGAGAAGTCATTCATAGCCTTGGATATCATCAATATGGAGACAGCATCTACCTTGAAATCTCTCCATCCAAATCCCCTGGTGATTGAGCTGCTGCCTCATTGCTGAAGTCAAATGGATGAAAATGAATAAATTAAAACAGAACTCAGACAAGATGGAGGTGATACTGGCTGGGAGATTAGGTGACTTGAAGGGCGCTTGAACTCCACTTCTGATAGAGTTTAGATGACCCTTGCTGGCTCAGTTAAAGTTCGAGGGGTTATACTGGATCCAGAACTGTCACTGGAGAAGCAAGATAATACAACGGCAAGAAATGTTTTCTTCTGATTCAGCCTAGCCCACAAGATGGCCTTGACATGGCCAATCTGGCCACCAGGATCCATGCCATGGTAACATTGAGACTAGACTACTGTAATGCACTCGACATCGGTCTTCCCTCCACATCAACTAGGAAGTTCCATGTGGTTCAGAACTCCACAGATCGGTCATTATCAGGAGCTAGGAAGAGCATGCATATTATTCCCATTCTGCAACCCAACCATCAGTTACAGGGTTCAGTTCAAAGTATCAGCTATTACATACAAAACCAGGGCATTTTTTGTAGCAGGAACTCATTTGCATATTAGTCTACACCCCCCTGATGTAGCCAAACCTCCAAGAATTTACAGGGTTCTTCTTACGAGGTCTACTGTAAGCTCTTGGAGGATTGGCT
Organism: Heteronotia binoei; assembly: GCF_032191835.1. Lineage (NCBI taxonomy): Eukaryota > Metazoa > Chordata > Lepidosauria > Squamata > Gekkonidae > Heteronotia > Heteronotia binoei. The sequence goes on from NC_083229.1 coordinate 111,461,185, forward strand.
ACATCAGGGAGGTATAGCCTAATATGCAAAGGAGTTCCTGCTACAAAAAATGCCCTGTACAAAACCATTCATGGCCTTGTTCCCTCATATCTGCAGGACCACCTCTCTCCCTGTGCTCCACTGTGACAATTTTATCATCAGTGTATGGCTTTCTGTGGATGCCACCCTGCAAATGGTCAAAACCAGAAACCACTAGCAAATGTGCATACCCGTGGCCTCCTGCCTTATGGAATGGCCTGAGTGATGAGGTTAAGAAGGCTGCCAGTCTCCTGGCTTTTCACAATCTATGCAAACCCGAGTTGGGTATGGCCTGCATGACTTAGTTGCCTTGAGTCTTGTTAGAGTCCTGTGTGTTTGGACACTCCCAAAGGAACTCGCCCCCATCCCCATGCTTGTTAGCAGCTCTTATCTTCAAAATTCAGGTTCTTTCTTCCCATCACTGGACGCCAGGTGCATGATGGCCCTGATCATTTTGGATAGCTTAATTAGTGATTATTTGACTGGTAGTCAGTATTTAAGGTATAAGATACCTAGTTTTAGTTATGCCTGTGGTCTCGGATTCTGGCAGCTTCACCTGCATTTTCGGTAAGTTTTGAAGCTTTATTTAAAAATCTCCTTGTAAGCAAACCTGGACCTTGTGCATTGTTTCCTTGGGATATCTGCGAACTTTGGAGCCTGTGACCAGGGCCCTTTACAAGTTGTTGAGGAGGGCTTTTTTTGCACCAGTCATAGAGTTGCACTGTAATGAAATAATTCAGAAAGCTGCACTGGTAAAAATGTAGGGATTATGGACTACACTACTGTAATCTGCTTCTTCTATGAAATGCCTGCATCAACATATCAGGATTAAATACTGATGCATTATCAAAGATTTCAGGTTTTCACGGCTGGTAACATCATTAGGCTTTGTAGAATCTTTCGGGCTCAAGTGCCGTGTTCTACTGGAGAAAGTTTTTCTTCCAGACGTTTCATTCTCGGCTGCGGAGAACATCCTCAGTGGCGTTGCAGCCGGAGCAGGCGCTCTGACCTTCTTGGCTGCTGTGCATTGAGTGAGGCCAGGGCTGCTGGAGAGCTGGTATTTCTACTGATGCATTGTTATCAGGTTTGTTTCAGCTCTGTTTCAGATTTCCGCTTGTTTTCAGATTTCTCCAATCCAAGCCCTACGACACTGTTCATCAAGTGCCCCATCCAGTTGACAGTATTCGATTTATGCTATGTAATCTGCCTTTAGTCTTAGCGAGAAAACTTAACTGTACATAAATGAAAATAAATAATAAACTCACCCACTGCTCTGCCCCACAGCAGCTGCAGGGAATGGCTTTTAAAACTCTTAAGGAAAAGGAAAGGTCCCCTATGCAAGCACCAGTTGTTTCCAACTCTGAGGTGATGTTGCTTTCACAACGTTTTCACGGCAGACTTTTTACAGGGTGGCTTGCCATTGCCTTCCCCAGTCATCTACGCTTTCCCCCCCAGCAAGCTGGGTACTCATTTTACCGACCTCGGAAGGATGGAAAACTGAGTCAACCTCGAGCCGGCTACCTGAAAACCCAGCTTCCGCTGGGGATCGAACTCAGGTCGTGAGCAGAGCTTAGGACTGCAGTACTGCAGCTTTACCACTGTGCGTCACGGACTCTAAAGGAGAGTCCAAATGAACTCAGAACATGGCCACAGGAGAAGGAAGGGCTCTTGCCTTCCCCTCGCCAGCCATGGAAACAGCACGGGGAGGGAATTATCTCCCCATTTTTGCTTCTCGGCATCCTCAGAATACTCCACATGGAGCAGCCAAATCAGAGGAATAATTCCCGCCCTCCCAGCACTGTTGACATGCAAGAAAACAGCTTGTGGGAGGGCGCAGAAGCCCCTCTTCCCCCAGCGACAACATTCCCAGCTTGTTCGGGCTCTCATATTTTTTTTAAAAGGCATTCTTCACTGCTGCTGTGTGGCTACAGGGAACCCCACCTGTTAAAAACCCGTATGTGTAATTTGGCCATGTTGTAAGTGCCCATTTCAGTTAATTTGCTGGATTCTGCAGATCCATCCCACTGGTGGGTTCTTTTTCCTCTGGTGCAAGGAGCCTTCTACTCACTTAAGAGGCCTTTCCACTAGAAGGCAGAGGAGGAAGAGTCAGAAGCAGCTGTGCCGCCAACAGAGGAGCAGGTGGGCTGCTCTGGGCAGCAGGGCTCCACATGGGTGGACAGCTCCAGGGGATCCTTGAAGCTGGCAGGAGGGGCAAGATATGGAGGCTGACTCCTCACCAATGTCTCCTCTATTGTAGTTGCCTATGGAGTGGAGAGAAAGGCCCCCCTGTTTGAAATGCATCAGTGAGTTGTCCAAACTCAGGATTTATGTCAGCTCCAAGTTTATGAGGACTCCATGATTTGCAAGCACCCTTGACCAAGCTATCCCCATCACGTAGACTTCATCATAAGGCAAGGTCAGCCTGTCGGCTTCAAGCTAGCACAACATGTGACTGGGGGAGAAATTATCCTTGTACTGATACAGACCTCAAGCAAGTCTGCCGTTCCTAATCGGCTTGCGCCATGTTTTTAGAGGTTTATGAAGTTAACACAGCCATTGGATTGAATTATTGCCTTCTATTAGTTTCAAGGCCTGTGCATTATTTCTTGATCAGCAGAATATATGAGAGCATTTGCTTTATTCTAAATTTCTCTTAAATCACATTGATTGGAACAGGCCCCTTCTGGATGTCATCTAATGGTTTGCTTTCCACTGGTTTTCAGAGGTGCTTAAAGGGGAGGGGGTCTCCAGTGCTATTTATAATTTAAAGTTAATTTAAAGAGCGCAGAAGTCACGAAGGGAGGGGCGACTGGAGGTCTTTCTTCCACTATCTAGAAAAGCTGAACACATACTTTCTCCGCTCAGTTATACACTTTTTTTCCGAGATGCAAAGTTTTCAAAACTTCTTTGTAAATGCATAAGTTTCCCACACAAAGCCATAAAAGTTGATTAGCAATAGAGTCCCTTTGAATGCTTACAAGGCATTATTTATAGGAAACTATGTAAGAGAACTGTACCCTGAGCTTATCCCCCCAAAAAAAAAACCACTATGTGTTGACACCTGTATATTATTCATGTTTTACCAAGACATAAATAACAGGTTTCAAGTTCTCCCATGGAACCGGATGACAAGTAAGCTTTTCCATTGAAATAGTATGACTCCAGCCACCTTTACACTGCGGTAGTCGTCAGAACAGAAGTATTTTAATGCAAAGGGAGGACTCCAAAACCTTTTTTTTTTAAAGTTCAGGCATGTTTTATAGAATTACCAGGACTTTCACTGTTTCCTGTGCCAGATACAGGCCCCAATTAAAAAAAACTAAATAGCGGGGACATTCTACTCTATCTATGAGCATTTGAACAACTCCAAGTAAACCAGTTTGATGTAGCGGTTAAGTGCGCGGACTCTTATCTGGGAGAACTAGGTTTGATTCCCCACTCCTCCACTTGCAGCTGCTAGAATGGCCTTGGGTCAGCCACAGCTCTCACAGAGCTGTCCTTGAAAGGGCAGCTTCTGGGAGAGCTCTCTCAGCCCCACCTACTTCACAGGGTGTCTGTTGTAGAGGGGGGGAGGTAAAAGAGATTGTAAGCTGCTCTGAAACTCTGAGATTCGGAATGTAGGGTGGAGTGTAATTCCAATATCTTTTTCATCTAAACATGGAGTGCTGAAAGTGCTCACAAACAGCGGGTGATTCCAAAACATCTACAGCCAGGAGAAGACTATAGAGGCTCCAGTCTGTAGTTCTGCCCGGTGTAGGGGTGCCAGTCTCTAACTGCAACCTAGGGATCTCCTGGAATTATATCTCCTGGAATTCTCCAGAAGACAGACCATTTTCAAACTACCTTTTTTATTCTGTTTTAGTAACTAGTTCCTAATGGATTTTTTCCTGTCATTTCAGACAGACCCATTTAGTAACTGGTTGCTGGTGGAATTTATTTGCTCATTCATACAAACCTGCTTGCGTTGGTTTAGCAAAGCATCATTGAGTCGCTTTTGAGGGGAATGGCTTGTTTCCATTTTCAACCCCTTTGTATTAGCGTTGCCAGCAGGGCTGGATTAACAATTAGGCCAAGTAGGCACTGGCCTATGGGCCCCCATGCCTTTAGGGGCCCCGGGCTGGCTTTCCCTCGGTTTTCCCCCTCCCAGGCTGCATGCGCAGCCAGCAACTGAGCCACTCTTTGTTGGACTTAACTGGTGCGGTGGCTGCTACTGGCACTGGCGCCAAGCTTGCCTCTCTCTGTCTCTGCCCCATAGCTTTGTCAGAGGGGCTTTTGAGAAGGTGCCTGCAGGCCGCAGCAGGGGCCACAGGCAGAAGGGCGGGCACTCCAACTCTGAGATAATTTTTGAGGGTGCCCCGAAGATTTTGACTGCCTAGGGGCCTCCACAGGGTTTAATCTGGCACTGGTTGCCAGGTCTGTGTTGGAAACTATCTGGAGATTTTGGGGTTAGATCTGGGAGAAGGCAGGGTTTGGGGAGGGGAGGGGCCTCAGCATGGTGCAGTGCCATAGAGACTTCAAAGCAGCCATTTTCTCCAGGGGAGCTGATCTCTGCCAGCTGGAGATCAGTTGTCAAAGAGGGGGATTCCCAGGCCCCACCTGGAGGATGGCAACCCTACCTTTGTTGCACTTCTGAATTGCTGTGAGGTGTCGTTTAAAATGCCCATAGAGCTTCCTACAATGCTGCTTTTTTCCTGCCCTTTTTCAATGAATAATCTTCCTCAGACTTTATTTAAAAAATTAAGGTGAGCGCTATAGCACTGGCCTGCAGGCCCCATTCTACCCTGGAGAAAATGGAAGTTTTGGAAGGTGGACTGGGTGTCATTGTGCCCTGTTGAGGTCCTTGTCTTCCCCAGGCTCCATGCTCAAATCTCCAGAAGTTTCCCAATCTGGAGCTGGCAATCCTATCCCCCATCCTCCACCAGCAGCACCACCAGCAGCACCACCTGTCAATCCTAGCCCAGTGTGACTGAGACAGTTTCAGAACTGTGCATTCTATAATACTGCAAGAGCACAAGAAGTGCCAAATAGAATATTCACCCAGAATTCAACTTGCTTGAAAATGTAGAGGCAATTCCCGATGGAATCTATTTAGCCCAGAGGGAGCTGGCTGATTAGGTTTGCAGTTGCTGCAAGAAAGACTTCTGGGCTCTCTCAAACTTCTTACCCAAGCCCACAACTAGCAGAAGAAGACTATATTATGCACTCTTGCAAGGACTGCAGAACAGTTAGGTCTGAGTCTGGTAGACCAACAAGGGTTTCGGGGTATAAGCTGTCAAGAGTCAAAGCTCTCTTCATCAGATAGGAATGGAGTTCTCTGAGTCTTTTTATCCTTACCAGGAGGTATGAGGGATGTTGTAAAGAATGCTTGGGAAAGGATGCAAAGGTATGATGCATAACTGTAATCAGCTTGAGGGGAAATGTTTGGGGGCAGAAAATTAGCATCTGTAGTAAGATAAGAATCCTATTCAGCTCTTGGGGGGTGGTCCATTCTTCTGAACTTGTGAATGAACTCAAGTTCAGCAATCTCACATAGTAATTTCCCCTTTAACTTCATTTTTTTTTTTTTTTTAGAACTATCATTTTTAGGCAGGGTGTTTTTTTGTAGAAAAAGCCCAGCAGGAACTCATTTGCCTATTAGGCCACGCCCCCTGACACCAAGCCAGCCGGAATTGCCTTCCTGTGTGTTACTGCTCAAAAAAAGCCCTGCTTTTCGGTCAGCAATAAAACTATCACTTTTAGGTCACCACTGGTTTTGGAGCGTTGCCATTTGTAATGTCAAATTTTATATCCATTTATTCTTTTGCTTAAGGACTGGGCTGTTTGTCTGATGTGAAGAGTGAAAGGGTATTTCTGACATTTGATGGCATGTTTAACACCAGGAAGATGAACAGGTGAATGAGACTGAGGTGGGTTGGCTGGTGTTGTTTGGTCTGGTTATTGTGGTGCCAGAATGGCTATGGGGACAAAACTGACATCTTGGTTTGTTACAGGCCCAGGTCCTAGAGTCTGTCTCCATATTTTGAAGGGTACTTCTGTGGGTGAGAAGTTGAGGTTAGGAGGTGTCTGTGAGCTAGAAAAGGTTTGCCTCCCAATGTCTGTGAGAGAGAAATATAGTTGCCTAGTATAAGTTGTAGGTCACTAATGATCTGCTGACCTGGTTTTTGCTGAGAAGGACTGCAGAATACACCATGCAAAATGGGGGGAAATATGCATATATGCAGACTGCAGAATTAAACTCTTCTCAGCAAAGGATTTTCATTATCAGCACAGAACACCCTAGACATTGTATAATTTAGTCGGCCTGCTGGCCAAAACAAACACAAAAAACACAGTCTACCTCTGCAGCCCTTTTTTTTTTAATTTCAAGGCAATGCCCTGGTTTGTATAATGTCCACTTTCCCAGCCTTTCCAAATGGGACTGAACCAAATAATCAGGGTCAGTGCTTCAGAAACTCTGCAACCGTTTCAATCACATCTTCAGCTGCATGTGTGCGGAATGTAACAGGAGAACTACTGAATGCAGATGTGAAGAAAAATCAAATGCATGTGGACTGCACATGTGTTCACTATAATCTGTGAACAGGGCTATTGACCAGGCAGGAAAGGAGAGAGGGGATAAGAGGAGGTCCAGCAGATCAGCATCTTTTGCTGGCGATTCTTTTCCCTCTTCCTGTTTCAGGCAACTTCCGAAGCTTGCAGGACGCCAGAGGTGCCAGTCTCCAAGTGGGGCCTAGGGATCTCCCAGAATTACAACTCATCTCCAGACCAGTATTCCCTCTAAGCTGAGTTAGCATGAGTTAGCTCACAGTTTTTTAACCTCCAGCTCACACATTTTTGTCTCAGCTCAGGAAAAATGGCCCCAGAGCAAACTAATTTATGCAGTAGCTCACGACTTTAGTGCCAGCGGCTCACAAAGTAGAATTTTTGCTCACAAGACTCCACAGAGAGAGTATTGCTCCAGACTACAGAGATTAGTTGTCCTGGGGGAAAAAATGGGTGCTTTGGAGGGTGGACTCCATGGCATTGTACCCCACTGAAGTCCTGTGCTCCCCAGGCCCCACCCCCAAATCTCCAGGAGTTTCCCATCCTGGAGCTGTCAACCCTATCCTCCTGTCCTCCACAAGTGGCCGGGAGGAGGGGACTGACAAGTCTAGCCAGAGGTCACATGCCGCTTAGAATCATAGATTTGGAAGGGACCTCCAGGGTCATCTAATCCAACCCCTTGCACAATACAGGAAACTCACAAACACCTCCCCCTAAATGCACAGGATCTTCATTGCTGTCAGATGGCCATCTAACCTCTGTTTAAAAACCTCCAAGGAAGGCGAACCCACCACCTCCCGAGGAAGCCTGTTCCATTGAGGAACCGCTCTAACAGTCAGGAAGTTCTTCCTTGTTGGTTTGCACAAGCTAGCTAGCGAGTCCAGGACCACCTGAGAAGCACTTTGTTTTTGGTTGTTTGCCGTGCAGTGGTTTACTTATGTTGTGCCTTTTTTGTCCTATCATTAGCTGCTTTGCATCCTTTGGGGAGGAGAGTGCTTTATAAATAAATAAGTCATTAACAAATAAATAAATAAATTTCCATGCAATATTTAGGAAAGGTGACTCACAGTCAGACAAACTGTGTGGAAAGTTTGTTATTGGCTGAGCTCAGCAGACCAAAGAAATCTATTTAAAATAAGCTAAAATTGTCATTTAGGTTTGCTTTCCTTTTCTCCTCAAAGGGCTTCTAGCTATGAAAGCTCGTGATCCCATAAAACAAAGAGCATACTGTAGGAAATGGCGTTCTGTGGCGTGTATAATTCCAAAAACACAGACCGAACTTCTACCTCCCATTTTTAAAGTTAGTTTTGTTAGACGCTGGTGGTTGAGCTGGAGAAAGAAAGATCGCCATCGGTTATAGATCTCCTTAAGAGAACCCACTTATATGGGGAAGACAAACATAGAAGGTGTTTAATATCGTTGAAGGAAATCACTAACAGCAACACAATTCAGAACAGTTAAACAAGCATCAGTAACCCGAAATAGCCTTAGGGTTTAAAAAAATAATAATAAACCCAAAACATCAGTTTTCTTAAGCTTGTAAAAAAGAAATCCCCCTGGGGTAGATGCCACTGCAGAGAAAGGCCTGTTTGTGGCTTAGCCTTTGGAAGTCCCTTATTTTTAGAAAGGACCCTTTACTGATGTTCTAAGGCAGGGATGGGGAACAGTGGCTCTCCAGATGTTTTTTGCCTACAACTGCCATCAGCCCCAGCCATTGGCCATGCTGGCTGGGGCTGATGGGAGTTGTAGGCAAAAAACATCTGGAGAGCCATTGTTCCCCACCCCTGTTCTAAGGAATGCTTCTGGGGGGAAAGGGCAGGATCACAGCAGAAAGTATTCATTGGGACATGTGTATACAGCCTCTATGCATGCAGCTGTAAGCAGCACATCTCTTCATGTACTTGGGTACCCTAGAATAGGGTTGCCAGCTTCCATGTGGAGACTGAAAGTGGCCCAGAATTACAGCTGATCTCCAGACTACATAGATTTCTTATTTATTTAAAACATGTATTCCACTTTTTCTGGAGAAAATGTCTACTTTGGAAGGTAGACGGTGTTGGATTATACCCTACCAAGGTGAGGGACCTCCATAAACCCCACCCTCCCACGCTCCTCTCTCATATCTCCAGGTCTTTCCAACCCAGATTAGGCCACCACACCCTAGAATATGAACACAACATACCCTGATCATATGGAGGGAGAGCCCCACCTGCAAAGACAAGCATGAGTGTAGACTCTACACATCTGGGCCAACATCAGTGTATCTTGAGGTTGTGCAGCTGCTGGGCCAAAGGCTTCTGGTGGGGCCCATTGTCATCGACTTCAACCATTTACTTCCCCACCACCTGTCCATGTGCCCTTCCCTGCCCATTTGTTTGCAAGCCTTCTACCACCCATGCTTTCTCTTCCTAGAGCTGGTGGGGAAGTGCATGTGGGTGCTGCACTGTGGCAGCCCCCTCCTGGCTATAACAACCAGCTGCAGGACTAGCCAGTCCTGTTGGTTGAAAAAACATTAATGTGGTGGAGGAGGCTGTAATTGGGGATAGTGTGAGGGCTTGTGAGAAGGGGAAAGATGCATGGTCAGGTGGAGAGACATGCAGGTGGGTGGAAGGGAAGGCATGAAATCAGCTTGTCAATGAGCAGAAGGAGTTTCCTGGGCACTGTCTGCCCCAAAACCTGTAACCAGCACTTCTATGCATTGTTCTAATATATGCAAATATATGGAGGCAAAAGTTACTGCCACAGTACTCTTCCGTTCCTGCATAAGTATTCATTTCACCACCACTCCTCTCCTAGACAATATAATTGAGAAAATGTTCTCAGTTTCAGTATTAGAGAGGATGAATTTTTTGCATGTACTTTCTGTAAAATGATCATGTCAGGTCTCTTTTGACTAGAACATTAGTAATCTTTTTGCACTTAATTGGGTTATTTAAACCTCTCCTGTTTAACATGAAAATTCTAATACTGCTGTTCATTCACCATCATAAAATAAAATTCCATTTGCCCCCTTCCTAATGAAAGCTTCACTTCCAAAGTATCATCAGGTTATTCTGGCCTCATTCTGCTATGTTGGAATGCCATACACATTTTAAAAAAAATAAATTACTGGAAAGCTCTTGGGAGTATGAATTTGTTAAATGATACAAAATTAATATACTTACATGAAGATGCTAAACTGATTTTTAGACCCCACTTTTGTCTACTTTATGGAGTATCAAAGCAGCATACAGTTGCCTTCCCTTCCTCTCCCTCAGAATAAACACTTTGAGGGGCACATGGGACTGAGAGAGTTCTGAGAGAGCTGTGACTGGCCCCCCAGCAGGCTTCATGTTGTCCAGATACAAGTCCCCATATCCATTCCACCACTCTTAACCACTACACCACACTGGTTTTCTGAACATGTGGGGTAGTTCAACATTCACATGAAAAGTTTTAACGTTCATCGATTGTGTGGTACCTGCTTTCAGCTGCAAGGACATTATATATGCAGTTATGGAAGCAAAACAAAATACCAGAAAAATGGGACTGGATTTTGAAAGTTTTGTCTTGGAGTGGAATGGACAAACTCACAAGAATCTTACATGACTATGATTTGGAGAAATTTAAAAGTGAATGGAAGAAATTTCAAAAATATGTGGAAAAATACTGGAAGGTAAAGGGACATTTAGTGATTTTTGACAACAGTTGAAATCTTGTGGACTAATGGACTAAAATACAAAGGAATAATTTTCTTTGGGTTTTTTCTTTTTACTGTGTGATTGGTTTTTTAATCTTCTTTGATAAGGGTTAAATGATAGGCGTAAGGATGGACTATAATGAATTTATAGGGTTTAGGGTTTTTTTTAGTTTCTATTTCTTTTATGTTGGTTATAAGGTTTTTAATTTGAAGATTCTAGGATTAGAATTACCTTGTTGGGTTTTTTTAGTAATTAAGTAAACACCGGCGGGGGTCGGAGGGGAGGAGAGGAGGGAAGGGACAAAAAAATTAATGTATTGGTGTCAATTTTATATTATTTTTTGCAATATATTGCAAAAATAAAAATTGTTTTACAAAAAAAAAATTTAATGTTCATATTTTAAGATCCTAGGAGCTACCCTGCTCCTTCAGAATCAGTAGTATAGAATTACTACATTGCAGAATTACTGACAGCCAGTGCGGTACAGTGATTAGAGTGCTGGACTAGGATCTGGGAAACAGGTCCAAATCCTCACCCTGCCATGGAAGCTGGCTGGATGACCTTGGGCCAATCACCCACTCAGTCTAACCTACCTCACAGGGCAATCGTGAAGATGAAATTAAGGAGAAGAGAACTATTCAAGCTATTTTAGATCGCTTTGGGGTAGAAAGTTGGGGTATAAATGAAGTAAATACTGAATAAATAATCCCACCTCTGTTTTTACCGTGACAGAGCAATCCTGCTCTGCTTTCTAAAAATACTTTTACACCAGCAAGTTATACACATTCAAACAATGCATCATTTCCCTCTGTATAAGATCATTGTCATTGGCCAATCTCAAAATGTTATGCAACAAATCAAAATGTAACACACTTTAGGTCAGGGTGGGGAATGTCAGGCCCAAGGGCCGTTTGCGGCCGTCGAGATCACTTGGTCTGGCCCTTGGGGAGCCTGAGTGATGGGCATTGTGAAGGACTGCTGCTGAGGTATGAGGGTGCCTTTAAAGGTCTGCTGGGAGCAGCTGCAGTTTCCTCATGAAGAGAGGGAGGGCTGGCAGGAGTGGGGGTGGGAGCCAGTTACCACCAGTTCAATTTGCACTTGATTATCCCAGATGGTGTGGCCTAATATGCTAATATTAGTGGATGTGATCTAATATGCTAATGAGTTCCTGCTGGGCTTTTTCTACAAAAAAGCCTTGGATCTAAGCATTTGCCTAGGGCGGCAGGGCAGGGCAGTGTGCCAAATTAGGCTCTCCCCACATGACTTGAAATAGAAAAACAATTATTTGCATTAATTTTGCTAGCCTGAATCGTTCTCCCTTGGCAGAGCACTGTTTTTTAAATTGATAATTTTGTATGGCCCGTGAATGACATTATAAATATTCAAATGGCCCTTGGCAGAAAAATGGTTCCCCACCCCTGCTTTAGGTATTTTTGTTTCTGGTGGTGGAAAATGCTGTCAAGTCATAGCTGACTTATGGCAACCCAGTGGGGTTGTCAAGGCAAAAGACATTTGGAGGTGGACGGCCATGACCTGCCTCCGCCTCACAGCCCTGGACTTCCTTAGTGGTCTCCAGGGCTCTTTTTCTAGCAGGAGCTCCTCTGTATATTAGGCCATGCCCCCCTGATGTAGCCAATCTCCAAGAGCTTAGAGTGCTCTTAGTACAGGGCCTACTGTAAGCTCCAGGAGGATTGGCTACATCAGGGGGGCGTGGCCTAATATGAGAGGAGCTCCTGCTAGAAAAAGAGCCCTGGTGGACTGCCATCCAAATACCCACCAGGGCCAATCCTGTTTAGCGCCTGTAACCTAATGAGATTGGACTAGCCTGGGCCATGCAGGTCAGGGCAATTTTTATTTCTACACGGAGGCTCATGAAAATCTCTCATCTCATTTAATGGAAAACCTGCTTGGGGAATATCTTTTTTTGTTGTGGGGGGAGTGAGATATATGCACGAACAGCAGAAGGTATAGAGGAGAAATCCTAGACAACATTTTTTAAAATAGCCAAGGAAACGAATGGAAAGCTAACATGACTCTTAAATGATGGATAAATGATGGGTGGGTGACACACGAGGCATAAAGAGCAGATTTCACAGCTACATTTCGGCTGACAACCTTAAAAACAGACAGATGGCACACTATAGCACCAAACGAATACAATAGATAGATGCCTTTTGTTCTATTTTAAGAATGATTCTTCACATTACATTTCTTGATGTGGGAACTTCAGAGAAAGCAGGCAAAGGGCAACAGTGGGGAAGGAGGAACCAGGGCCAAGGCCAGGTTTGGGGAGGCTCTAGGCAGACAGTTCCCAAGGCTCCCCACCTGTCCATGCATCCTTCTTCTGATTGCAAGCCATTCACTGTCCAGGCTCAGTGGTCTACACCACCTTTCCACAACAGCACTGGCCCGTGTGTTCCGCTGGGACTGCTGTAGCTAGCCAACAGAATGCCGCCACCGTGCACCACCCATTGTTCCTCAATGACTCTTGTCAGTTGGTAGCAGGGGTGCAGAAAGGTGGCAGGGAAGGTATGTGGGTGGGAGTCAGCAGCAGTTGGGCCCCCCAGAAGTCCTGGGGCCTGGCAGCTTCTCTCTCTCGGGGTATTCTGATGCTGGTCCTGGCAGGAACACGCATCTGGGAAGAAGATCAGAGTAGGAAGAAATGGTAGGCCAAGATGAGAACAGTGCCATCTTTACACATTTTTAAGAGGCAGTGTAAGGCCATTTTATTTGTGATGTATTTTAATGAGGTTTAAACTGTAGGCATTTTTCTTGGGGAGTGGGGTTAATGGGGGTTATATTATACTTTGAAATGGTTTAATTTTGGGATTGTAAACTGCCTCAAGCCGCATGGGAAATAATGGCTATGAATGAATAAATAAATAGCAGAGAAATGGATGGTGTTGAAAGCAAAATGGGTGGTCATCATGTAAGACCCACATAGCAGAATAAGAACAGGACCAAAATCGGGGCTAGTTAGTTGGTTGGACCAGAGTCAGGTCTGAAGTCTCTCTCTGCAAAGAAACTCATGGAATGACCTTGTATCAGACACTTCCATCCCATGGCTCAGGATTCCCCCCCATCACCACACTGGGGGTTATTCAAGCTGGCGTGCATCCCTCCACTCACTGGCATCCTTGAGTCATTCCAGGGCTTTTTTTGTAGCAGGAACTCCTTTGCATATTAAGCCACACACCCTTAATGTAGCCAATCCTTCAAGAGCTTACAGGGCTCTTCTTAGAAAGCCTACTGTAAGCTCTTGGAAGACTGGCTACATCAGGGGAATGTCGCCTAATACGCAAAGGAGTTCCTGCTATTAAAAAAAAGCACTGGGTCATTTTCAGTGCCCTCCCAAGCAGAGCTGCATGCTTGCTAAGTCAGTCAAAGTCAATACACTTATAAGGGCATAATTCTGCTTAGCATGGCGCTCTGAGTGTTGTATAAAGCCCCTTTTTGAGCTGATAATGTAGAAAGTGCAACTTAATGGGACCAAGATGGGGTTGAGTCTAAAATCAATACCAGAGAATATACTAAATATTTATTGTTTTATTTATTATTAGATTTATATCGCACCAGGGCAGGCTCAGGACAGCTGAGTATTGCTAAAGTAGCCTTGATAGAGCCGCTGGGATCACCTGCTCCAGAGAGTCGAAAATATTGCAGGAAACACTTTCTCCCATGTACGCTTCTGCAATTAGGGATGGGCATGAACTGCATTTTTTCAGTTCGGCTTGTGGTTCGTGACTGAACCACGAACCAAACCATGGACCCATTTGAACTGGGAGGCTGGTTCATGAGCTATTTAAAATTCATATTGGTTCATGAGCTATTTAAAGTTTAAACCCCTGCTTTCTACTCCCCACAGCTTTTCGCAGGGAGCCTGAAGCAGGGGTTTCCAAACAGTTGAGCCGAACCACCATGAACTGCACCAAAATTTGTGGAAGTTCATGGCAGTTTTTCAGTTCATAAACATCACTAAGCAAACCACAAACCAGCCAAAATTCATGACAAACTTTCATTTGTCAGCCGGTTTGGACCCATCTCTAACTACAATCTTCTGCCCCATAGCTGGAGAACTGATGAAATTTGGATTTTGTCGCCTATCATGCAAGACTCTTTGATGTGATTTTCAGGACTCCCAAATAAAATTTACCGAGCATTTGCTCATTAAAAAAAATAAAATGTGCTTAAACACTCTATGCACTTTATTGAAAATTTAGCACAAGTGGGGTTTAACATTGCTCTAAAAGTAATAAATACTTTAGCTGTTGTGTCTTGTGTAGCATTCAGTGGCTTGCATGACTAATTAAATAATCTTGCCTTTGCTTTGAAGGCTGAGCCATTCTAAATGGCTTTAAATTACATCCTATCTAGCTGAGCTTACAATTAAAACCCTCATTTGTAATAAAGAACTTTTACTGTGAATAAATGCCCCTGGAAAAGGTCTTTCTGGAAAAAAAATCATCTTCTGAATTATCTTTAAAATACTATGGAATGACAGTGTTTTGTTTTTAATTCTGAATAAGAAAAAAGTAAAACATGGAGTGTGGTACTGCACACAAAATTCAGTTTCCTGAGCATACAAAACAAGTTGCTATTTCTTAGGTCTGTCAAGAAACTCTTAAAATGCCTGCTGAAATCTTAGAACCGGAATTGGTTAAATGAATTTCCCATCACTTGATCATTAAAGCCCACTTATGTCTTCTCCCCTCAGGTAGGAAAAGTGGAACAACCTAACACAAACTAAGCAAAAAGTTCACAGATTTGCATAATTCACATACATAATTCTAGTATTCTAGTTTACTTTGTGCAGAACAGTAAAGAATCTATGTTGCATACATCCACCTATTCAGAAAAAGGCCATGGCTCAATAGTAGAGAAGAAGAGTTGGCTTTTATACCCCACTTTTCTCTACCCTAAGGAGTCTCAAAGGGGCTTACAATCGCCTTACCTTCCTCTCCTCACAACAGGCACCTTTTAAGGTAGGTGGGAGTGAGAGAGTTCTGACAGAACTGTGACTTGCCCAAGGCTTCATGGGAAGAAGCAGAGAATCAAATCTGGTTCTCCATATTAAAGTCTGCTGCTCTTAACCAGGGGTGAAATTCTAGCAGGAGCTCCTTTGCATATTACGCCACACACCCCTAATGTAGCCAATCCTCCAAGAGCTTACTAAAATGGAAGCTCTTACAAAAATGTAAACTCTTGGAGGATTGGCTTTATCAGGGGGGGGTGTGGCCTAATATGCAAAGGAGCTCCTGCTAGAATTCCACCCCTGTTCTTAACCACTATACCACACTGGCTCTCTGCTTTGTATAAAGAAGACACCAGGTTCAAAACACCCATCCCAGTATTTCCACTCAAAAGGACCAGGCAGTAGACCTCTGGCTGAGACTCTGGAGAGCTGCTGCCAGTCAGAGTAGACAATACTGACCACAATGATCTAATTCAGTATAAGCAGCGGCTGTGCTAGGGTTCTGGCCCAAAGCCAGTGCCCCAGGCAGGGCACCTTGGCCTCCCTGATGGCAGCACCAGAGAGGATGAGTGCAGCAGCTACAACGCTCCCAGTCTGAGCATGTGCACCGCTACCCACCATTGCTCTGCCTCTCGCACCTGTGGTGCAAGAGACAGAGTGATGGCTGCACACAAGCTGAGACCGGGAGCCTCACTGCTGCTTCTGAGCAGACTATTTCCATCCGCCTAGAAGCAAGGGAAGGTGGGAGGGCCCAATCGGGTGCCCTCTCCCAACTCGGCTCTCCTGGCAGCTTCTTACCACTATCTAATGGACACACCAGACTAGAGTATAAGGCAGCTTCATACAGAAGGTCACAAGTCCAGTCCTCAGCATCTCCACTTTAATAGATAGATATTTGGTGATATGAAAAAACTCAGCCTCAGACTCTGGAAAGCCACTTACAGCCAGAGGAGATGATGTGGTCCTGCAACAGACCCAACAGTCTGACTCAGTGTAAGGCAGCTTCTTCTGCTCACATACATATACATAAGAACCGATTCTGCATTAGCCTTTGTCCAGTTTGGTGTAGTGGTTAAGTGTGCGAACTCTTATCTGGGAGAACCAGGTTTGATTCCCCACTCCTCCACTTACAGCTGCTGGAATGGCCTTGGGTCAACCATAGCTCTCGCAGGAGTTGTCCTTGAAAGGGCAGCTGCTGTAAGATCTCTCTTAGTCCCACCTCTCTCACAGGGTGTCTGTTGTGGGAGGAGAAGATATAGGAGATCGTAAGCCGCTCTGAGTCTCTGATTCAGACAGAAGGGCAGAGTATAAATATGCAGTCTTCTTCTTCAGGTCTCATTCTTGCTATTACACTTTGTCCAGGTTCTCAGCTCTCAAGTTTGCTCAAGGCAGGGAGCAAGCAGGGAACACGCCAGACCACTCCAGACCAGGGCCGTAGCCAGGATTTTACAAGTTGGGGGGCTTTTTAAAAAGTCAGGGGGCACCGTTTCCCATCCATTGCAGGGCTTGCTGCTTCTCAGAAGCTTTCTGGGGTAGGGGCAAAAGCCGGAGGCTCTGAATGTGGCCAAATTGAGGCAGCCAGCCCTAAAAATTTGGAGTGAAGAAGGGACTGCACCTTGTGTGCTAGTGGGGTGTGTGTGTGTGTTTCCTTCCACTCCCTCTCTCCCACTCTGGCACTTTGCAGCCAGCAGCTCCATCCATCCCCAGCCCATTCCATATGGCTTCCTCTGCCACCCTCCTACCTGTTGCTTTTGCTGCCACAATGAACTATGCCCTGCTCAGCTCTCCTGGCTCTGGCTGCCACGGATGATGGTTCGCCGGCTCAGCCATTGGAAAAAGAATATGAAAAGAGCAGACTGTGCGCTGGAGGCTCCCGGGATGTTGGGGGGGCCCTGCCAGGACGTCAGGGGGCAGTGCCCCCACAGGTTCCCCTGTGGCTCCAGGCCTGTTCCAGACATGCCAATGCGGGATCCGGGAAAAAGAACCACCGTGAGGAGCTTCCCACAGAAGGGAGGCAAGTGCTAAGTGAAGGTGTTGTAGAAAATAGCTTGCAAATAATTCTTTTTCCACAATACCGAAAGAACTGTATGAGGACTAACTTGAAACTCTTACATAAAGTTATTTAAAAAAAAATTTCCTTACTGCAGTTGTTTATTGCGAGGTCTTCATAAAAAGTCTGGTGTTATCTATGGCAGGGAGGGACAGCTGCTCTTCTCCCTTTGTTCTTTCCTCAGTTCCAAAATGCAGCTCTCATTGTCCCCATTGTTCCAATTTGACATTGAATTACCCTGTGCTTTTGCTAGCAGAATCCACACTCATATTATCAAATTGAACCATTCTTGCACTACAGGCCTTTGATTCTGGATTTCGACATCCTTCCCTGCTTTATAGAAGTATTGCTTACAGGGCATTTTTCAAAGCAGGAGTTCCTTTGCATATTAGGCCACACACCCCTGATGTAGCCAATCCTTCTGGAGCTTACAGTAGGCCCTGTACTAAGAGCCCTGTAAGCTCTTTAAGGATTGGCTACATCAGGGGTAGGGTTGCCAATCCCCAGGTGGGAACAGGGGATCCCCTGGTTTGGAGGCCCTCCCCCGCTTCAGGATCGTCAGAAAGCGGGGGGAAGGGAGGGAAATGTCTGCTGGGAACTCTATTATTCCCTATGGAGATTTATTCCCATAGAAAATAATGGACAATTTATCCGCAGGTTTTGGGGCTCTGGGGGGGCTGTTTTTTGAGGCAGAGGCACCATATTTTCAGCACAACATCTAGTGCCTCTCCCCAAAATATCCCCCAAGTTTCAAAACGACCAGGGGGTCCAATTCTATGAGCTCCAAAAGAAGGTGCCCCTATCCTTCATTATTTCCTATGGAAGGAAGGCATTGAAAAGGTGTGCCGTCCCTTTAAATGTGATGGTCAGAACTCCCTTTGGGGTTCAATTCTGTTGGTCACAGGCTTGATCTTGGCTCCACCCCTAATGTCTCCTGGCTCCACCCCCAAAGTCCCCAGATATTTCTTAAATTGGACTTGGCAACCCTAATCAGGGAAGTGTGGCATAATATGCAAAGGAGTTACTGCTACAAAAAAGCCCTGATTGTTTACATAAATGATACTTGTATCATGAACTGCCTTCGCCAAAAAGCATTTTCAATGTTTTTTACAGAAAAAAAGAATTAGCCAGTATTTCCCTTAACAGTTCCCTGGTAAAATTGTGTAATATATTTTTAAACAGTACAATCATCGGTAGGGGAGTGGATAAGTTAAAAAAATATATGTTTTCATACTCATTGAGAAATAAAGCCATTCTAGGACCTGTTCAAAACCTCAGAATTGTGTAGAACAAATGCAGAGAGGGCAGAGTAGGGCTGCAGCTATAGACCCTTGTCCTCTACATATTCTTCAGATCTGCGCAAAGACCCTGTGGTACAGAACTGTATCAACAAGGGGAAGGGGGGAATAGTGCCGTCGCTCTAAGAAGAAATATCCAAAGCATGTAGGGTTGCCAGGTCCAACTCAGAAAATACCTGGGGACTTTGTGGGTGGAGCCTGGAGACATTGGGGATAGAGCCAGGGGAATTTCCCATTCCCTAAAATAAATAAATAAAAATATAGCAGTGCAGTTCCCCTGAATACAGTCTTTGTTTCCCTATCCCCCAGTAGCTGCACTTCCACTAAACGAAAGTGAACACACACACACACACACACACAAATCCCACCCCCCAAAAAAGGGAAGAGCACTAGAAATTAACGTTACATGCCTATGTGACCCAGAAGTGACATCGACACATCAGGGATGTTGGGGGTGACACTCTGGTTTTTGGGCAAAACCAGAAGCTTATTCTACAATTAAGTTCTGCCCAAAATTCAGAGTGTCACCCCTGACATCCCTGATGTACCTGTGTCACTTCCAGGTCATGTAGGCACATTGCATTAATTTCCAGTGTTCCTCCTCACTTCCCAGTAAGTGCATCCCCTGATGGCAGCTTGAAGGGACCTGGCAACCTTAGCAAATATACCTATTGGAATGAAACTGAGGGTGCTCCTAGTAGGCACTGAACAGAAGACCACTTTGGCTGCTGCAAAATTAGCTGTTCCCAAATTATAGGAATACATAACAACAGGGCTTTTTTAAAGCAGGAACTCCTTTGCATATTAAGCCATACATCTCTGATGTAGCCAAACATCCTGGAGCTTATAGTCAGCCCTGTACGAAGAGCCCTGTAAGCTCTTAGAGGATTGGCTACATCAGGGAGGTGCGGCCTAATATGCAAAGGAGTTCCTGCTACAAAAAAAGCCCTGCATAATAATGTGGGTAAATAAATGAGCCCAAGTCTGGTGTCGAGTTATTACAATTACTTTTAACTTTTTTAGTGTGATACTGCTCTAGGCCTTTGGATCATTTAAGTAAAAATCTCCATTCAGGATCTTGGGGGAAATGCCATTTGTTAAGTCTAGGGGAGTTTTCAGAAGCAGTTTTGAGATGTGGCAAGGACTGGGGGCGGAGTGGGGGGAGAGAGAAAGGTTTCTGTTTCAATTCCTATTGGGCCTTGCTTTGGGTGTGCCTAAAGGAGCTCTCTGGGCCTGGGCCAGCATCCTCGATCACTCAATAAAGCCCATCTAATGCCTAAAACACCACACTGAATGTTATGCTAAACTCCATGGCAAAGAAAGAATTGTTGTTATTAGGTATAGATTTAGTTAAAGAGAACAATGTTAGTACCTGAAAAATCCCCGACAGTTCTGCTCTGTGTATTAGCACAGTGATTAAAAGTATTACTGGATATAAAGGAAGATTGACAATATAATATGATTCAGACAGGTAAGAAAACAAATTGGCCATTCTTCGAGCAGTGTTGGGCTTTGGCAGTTTAATTTTCCCTTTATTAATTTATTGCATTCACAGTCAAAAATGATAAAATGGAAGACAGCTAACAAGATGAGATTTCATCTGGAGAGACACTGGAAAAAACTGAGAGGTTTATTAACAGACTGCTTTTGTAAAATCCTGGGCTTGGAACCATCTCATGTAACAGAAACACGGGGCATTCTCCAACTTCCCCACACTCAGAAAGCTCAGTTGGAGATGCTGTGTTAGCTAGTGTTATGGCCGAGCTTTAGAACATAGAGACTCTGTGAGCTTCATCCCTGCTAACAGAACACCTGGACTGAAAAAGCTGCAGCCTGGTTGCCTTGGACCACCTATAGGGGGCTTGTGGGCCAGTTTAAACTAGGCTTCCCAAACACCCCGCCCTGCCGGGGGACCCCCAACTTAGCAGCCTCCTCCCCCCTCTCCAAAAATCTGGAAGTGGGGGGGGGGGAAACGACGCCGTCTCTCTTTCCCTGCCTGCCTCCCTCGCAGGCTTCAGGCTCCTCCCTTCCTCCAGGTCACAAAGACCCGCCCACCGCCGGCCTGCTATTCGCTCCAGTCCGGCCTCCCTTCGCGAGGTGCATGCTGGGACTCGTAGTCCTTGCGTCCTCTCCGGCTGCTAGTGGTGTCTCTTTGGAGAGTCTGGCCAGCGGAGAGGGGGGAGCTCCGCCCCCAGAGGACCATGTGCGTTTCTACCTCCGGAGGCTTCAGTCGCTGATTGAAAGGCTTCCTCTTGGGATGGTGTGTCTGTGTTACTTTGAAGAAGTTGGCAGTAACTCATGAGTAGAGAGGCCAATCCCCCTTCAGTGTTGCCAGAAATGGGGGGGGAGTCTGCTGAGCACTTCATTATTCTCTATGGGGAATTGATCTGGAGGTTTTGGGGGCTCTGGGGGCGCTGTTTTTTGAGGTAGAGGCACCAGATTTTCAGTATAGTATCTAGTGACTCTCCCCATAGTATCCCCCAAGTTTCAAAATGATTGGACAATGGGGTCCAATTCTATGAGCCCCAAAAGAAGGTGCCTCTATCCTTCATTATTTCCTGTGGAAGGAAGACATTTAAAAAGGTGTGCGGTCCCTTTAAACGTGATGGCCAGAACTCCCTTGGAGTTCAGTTATGCTTGTCACACCCTTGTTCCTGGCTCTGCCCCAATGTCTCCTGGCTCCACCCCCAAAGTCCCCAGATATTTCTTGAAATGGACTTGGCAACCCTAGTTTAAACGCACCTATGGGTAGGGAGCGCGGTGGAGCTTCACTGTATAAAACCAGACCACGTTCTGGCGTTTGCATGCTAGTTTTTGACTCGTATACAGGGCTTTTTTTGAGCAGGAATGCACAAGAATGCAGTTCCAGCTGGCTTGGTGTCAGAGGGTGTGGCTTGATATGCAAATGAGTTCCTGCTGGGCTTTTCCTACGAACAAACCCTGTGTGAAACAATGGTGATGTCAGAGGGTGTGGCCTAATGCCAATAAATTCCTGCTCAGCTTCTGCTTGTATATATTATGCTGAAGCACTAAGTAAAAGATGCTGATCTCCACTCTGGGAGTCCTCGTTCTTTCCACCGAACTCAGTATTTAACAGTTAGGATCACCAGCCTTCATGTGGTGGCTGGAGACCTCCTGGGATTACAAATAATCTCCAGGTGAATGGTATTTGTTAATCTGGAGAAAATGGCTGCTTTGAAAGATGGGTTCTATAGCATTTGTAACCCACTGAAGTCTCTGCCCTCACCAAACCCCACCCTTCTCAGGCTCCACCCCCCAAAATCTCCAGCTATTTCCCAACCTAGAGCTATCTATTGTAGTCCCCATGGGCCAATTCTGTAGGCTGCAGCTGTACAGTTGCAAATCATGAGTCTATGTCACTCAAGCCCCTGCTCCTGCTGGCGATCCAAATCGAGTGGGAGAGGTCACAGAAGCAGCTGCATGCCTCCCTGTGAGATTTAAAGCCCCTGCCAACCAGCTGATTGGTGGGTTCTTTAAATGGAGAGGGCGGGCAGCTGGGCTGCTTCTGCCAGCACTCCCTGCACCAGTGAAAGGTCCCGCTGATCAGCAGATTGGTGTGGACCTTTCACTGGCAAGGGGATGGCAGGTGCTGCTCCTGAGGCCCTCCCACATGATTTAAATCACCCAGGAGGGAGGGGGTGGCCTCCACCCTCCCAGCCTAGGGTGCCAGGAAGCCTGGTACTGGCCCTGGTCAGGTGACCACTTCAGGAGAAGGTCTTGACCTCTATGATGTATTGTTGGGACTTCAGAGAAACTGGTTGGCCATTGTGTGAGATGCTGGACTAGATGGACCTCTGGCCTGATCCATCAGAGCTCTTCTTATGTCTCAGTCATCCTTATTCTACCGAAAACTCACTTCTCACAGCAACCTCTTTAGAGAAAAGATCCCAGTTTTCTGCACCCAGCACAAACACCCAAAGCTAATTCTCCATGTTAACCTGAATCTAATGTCCATGTGTTTGAGGGAACGTGGTGACAATATTGTCCTGGACCAAATATTCCTTGGCTCTTGTCATCTTGCAACCAGGAGTCAGCTTTGAAAGCAAATATTGTTTACGAAGCAATTGCATTGTACTGTAAGTTCATGGCCCTGACCTAGAGAGCCCAGGCTAGCCTGATCGCATCAGATCTCGGGAGCTAAGCAGAGTCAGCCCTGGCACGGATTTGGATGGGAGGCTTCCAGGGAACGCTAGGGTCATGAGGCAGAGGCAGGACACTGGCAGACCACTTCTGAGCATTTTTTGCCTTGAGAACTATACAGGGCTGCCATAAGTTTGTAGGTAAAAGGTAAAGGTAGTCCCCTGTAGAAGCACCAGTCGTTTCCGACTCTGGGGTGACGTTGCTTTCACAACGTTTTCACGGCAGATTTTTTTACAGGGTGGTTTGCCATTGCCTTCCCCGGTCATTACACTTTCTCCCCAGCAAGCTGGGTACTCATTTTATCGACCTGGGAAAGATGGAAGGCTGAGTCAACTTCGAGCCGGCTACCTGAACACCCAGCTTCCACCATGATCGAACTCAGGTCGTGAGCAGAGCTTAGGACTGCAGTACTGCAGCTTTACCACTCTGCGCCATGGGGCTCACTAGTTAACTATGAGATGATGGCAAAAAGAAAAGGAAAAAAAATCATGTGCTGTCTTATTTTTTGGTTCAAGCTCCCCACACACCAAAATGTACCCAACATTTTTTTAAAAAAAATCTGATATCCTCCCAGTATCACCATCTTATGCCCTACTGGTTTGCTTACTATTTTATACCTTATTTGCATGTCTTAAGTTATTGCAGGGCCCAGAGTAACTGCACATATAAAGGACAAGGAAATACAAATTCAGAGACAAGATCTTTATGGCTAATTACAGATGGGTGGTTTAAGCCAGCCCAGGGATGGCAGGCGAGCGCCCCCAAAAAGCATGTCTACACGTGCGCATCTGTCTGCCATCCCTGTCCCGCCCTTGAGCCGGCAAGGAGTTTGCCACGGGGAAGTTCCAGGTGGCTATTAAACAGAGTTGAGGCATCAGAAGATGAGGTAGGTGTGATTGTGCAGTGAGGGCCAGATGAGCATGTGCGAGCACACCTCTTTAATCTGGGGTAAGAACATAAGAACATAAGAGAAGCCATGTTGGATCAGGCCAACGGCCCATCAAGTCCAACACTCTGTGTCACACAGTGGCAAAAAAATTTTTATATACACACATACACTGTGGCTAATAGCCACTGATGGACCTGTGCTCCATATTTTTATCTAAACCCCTCTTGAAGGTGGCTATACTTGTGGCCGTCACCACCTCCTGTGGCAGTGAATTCCACATGTTAATCACCCTTTGGGTGAAGAAGTACTTCCTTTTATCCGTTTTAACCTTTCTGCTCAGCAACTTCATCGAATGCCCACGAGTTCTTGTATTGTGAGAAAGGGAGAAAAGTACTTCTTTCTCTACTTTCTCCATCCCATGCATTATCTTGTAAACCTCTATCATGTCACCCCGCAGTCGACGTTTCTCCAAGCTAAAGAGTCCCAAGCGTTTCAACCTTTCTTCATAGGGAAAGTGCTCCAGGGTAGGGGGGCTATGACGGAGCAAAACTCCCATCTGATCGCACCCATTTTGGGGACAATATGAATGGGAGGTTCCAGACTGTCACAGAGCATTTAATATCCAAATTGTGTTAAGAACATAAGAGAAGCCATGTTGGATCAGGCCAATGGCCCATCCAGTCCATCACTCTGTGTCACACAGTGGCCAAAAAGGAGGTTCACAAGTGGGGCTAGAAGCCCTTCCACTTTGCCCCCCCCCCACACCCAAGCACCAAGAATACAGAGCATCACTGCCCCAGACAGTTCCAATAATATGCTGTGGCTAATATCTCTGCTCCATATTTTTATCCAAACCCCTCTTGAAGCTGGCTATGCTTGTAGCCGCCACCACGTCCTGTGGCAGTGAATTCCAGTGTTAATGGTCAGTGATTGCATACCATGTACAAGACAATACAGACAGAGACATCTTTGCCTTCTAGCCTGACATGGCTCAACTGCTGTCCTGCTTTCCCCCAGAAAGGCTGCCTTGGAGGCATTTACTGTAGTCCTCCCATGATCCTCCACTGCATTTACTACTACAAGGTTCTCTGTGAGACACCAAACATGCAATCGCTCCCCATGTTCTTTATGTGCCGCATAGGACTTGCTCATAGTGCGATATGTGCAGTACGTACAGTCAGGCTGGGAGGGAGGAGTGTGCAGATGAAGGGGAGAGGCTGGCAAAAATATGTCCATTATACATGATGTTCAAAATGTTCAAACAGGGAGAGCCAGTTTGGTGTAGTGGTTAAGTGTGTGGGCTCTTATCTGGGAGAACCGGGTTTGATTCCCCACTCCTCCACGTGCAGCTGCTGAAATGGCCTTGGGTCAGCCGTAGCTCTTGTCGGAGTTGTCCTTGAAAGGGCAGCTGCTGTGAGAGTCCTCTCAGCCCCACCCACCTCACAGGGTGTCTGTTGTGGGGGAGGAAGATAAAGGAGATTGTGAGTCACTCTAAGACTCTGAAATTAGGAGTGGAGGACAGGATATAAATCCAATATCTTCTTCTTCTACTACAGTTCTGGTGAGTAACTAGTTTCCAAGGTGATTTATTGTCCCATTCTAGCAGTAGGTATACAGTTCTGTGCTTGTGCAGTGTATCTATTTACGTATGGGATGTTTGCAGGTAATACTTTAGAACAGCACTCTTTTTCTAGCAGGAGCTCCTCTGCATATTAGGCCACACCCCCTGATGTAGCCAATCCTCCAGGAGCTTGCAGTAGGCCCTGTACTAAGAGCCCTCTAAGCTCTTGGAAGATTGGCTACATCGCGGGGGCGTGGCCTAATATGCAGAGGAGCTCCTGCTAGAAAAAGAGCCCTGCTTTAGAACAGGGGTGGAATTTTAGCAGGAGCTCCTTTGCATATTAGGCCATATGCCCCTGATGTAGCCAATCCTCCAAGAGCTTGCAAAAAAGAGCCTTGTAAGCTCTTGGAGGATTGACTACATCAGGGGTGTGTGGCCTAATATGCAACGGAGCTCCTGCTGGAATTCTACTCCTGCTTTAGAACAGGACCCCGCAGCATGAAGCTCACTAAACTGAATGCAATCCTACATCTAGGCACTCTGGTTTGACAGGTGCTTCAGGGTCCCTGCTTTTTCCTATCCCAGGTACCTCAGAGCAAAAGTTTACCATTTCCTTCTGGTCATCCTTTGAGCTTCTGAGTGAATTACCAGAGATTCCCATGGTTCAGGCTTCTGTGTTTTAATTTCTAGCTATGTCCTGTACATTAAGCATGACTGATTCAGTATTTCATTTTACTGTGAGAGCCGTGGAGGGCACAGCATAGCACGAAGACATCTCATCTATAATAGTGACAATCATTTTGATTCGAAGAATCCTATTGCATGGCTGGGTACCCTGTACGAAAATAAAGGCAGCGCATAAGTAAAAGCATAGATACATCCAGGGAGAAGAACATGCAGCTTCCTCTGCTCGATTCGGAACGTGCTGACGGCCTTCACTCTACACCTGTGACACCTGACCGGATATTGGAGTCATATTGATCAGGTGCAGAGTGAATGCTTCTGTTGGCTGGTTATCTTTAGATTTCAAGAATGCTCCAGATCATTTGATCAAGTGCTTCTCTCTCTCTCTCTCTCTCTCTCTCTCCCTCCCTCCCCACCCCCATTCCCAAAAGGCATTATCTGCCAGTTTGTAAAAGAAGATTTGATGCAAAAGATGGGGGGTGGGAGGATCAAGAAGGAAGCTTTATATATTCCTTGGCAGTTGGCAGGATAACATTTAGATCTAGGTCTAAGCTAGATACTATAAGTCAGGGGTCCCCAACCCCCGGGCCATGGACCGGTACCAGTCCATGGCCTGTTAGCAACCAGGCCACAGAGTGAGGCAGAGACCTTCACCTACTCATTTAAAGACACCCATGGGGGACAGGGACAGGCTGTGGGCACAGGAGCAAAAACCACAGCACCCCCTCCCCCGCCAGTCCATGTAAAAATTGTCTTCCACAAAACCAGTCCTTGGTGCCAAAAAGGTTGGGGGCCACTGCTATAGGTAGTTTTAAGCAGGAATTGCACAACTTTATATAGAGTATAGGTCTACCAACAACTATTGGCCAGAATGACTAAATGATCTTCCATGTTCAGTGTATTTCAGGCCAATTACACATGCACATCTTACTGCAGATTTCCGGACCAGTAAGTCCTTAATCTTGACTTCAGATTCTGTGCCTGCCGTTCTTTTTTCTCCAGTATATTTATTCTGCAGCTAAACTTCTCTAAATCAGGCACACTTTTCTAAATCAGGGTGGAACATCACTTGTGATAGGAGGGGTGCCCAAGACAATTCCCTAAACGAGCATTTCAGAAGTCTCAGCACTTCTGCAACAATGCATAACAACATTTCAGGTAAATGGTCCCTTTCTGCGGGGGGAGGGGGGAGCCTTAGAAAATATTTGGTAGGGATTCGAATTAGGCTATACTGGTTTGTCCCTCAGAAAATCATGTTCTCCTCCAAGTGCAAGATTTTCAGACTAAACTTGATGCATGCTTGGAGTGGTGTGAAGAGCTCCCAGCCATTTTTAAAACTTAATTATCAGGTGTAATGGGGCCTGATTTGGATTGGGACTGTGGTGCACAGGGAGGGGCTATTTAAACTTCCCCTCCAGCACCATTTTTCCAGCTTCAAACCGCCACAGGAAGCCATCATTTCCCCAGTCAGACTAAACTTTGGGGTTCATGTTTAATGTCTCTCTAAAACAAACCTGAGAATCCTGGGGAGGTAGATGAAATCCTGGTTGAAGAATCTGATAGTTGGAAGGAACTGTGAAGCTAGAAATGAGCTACAGATTACAAACTAACAAATCAAAACAAATCCAGTGGCCATTTTGTTCAGGTTCAAGGAAAGGGGAGGATTCATTTGCTGGGTTGCCAAGAGCAATCATGGCCTCCCCCCATATAACCCTGATTCAAACCAAATATAACAAAAGAAAACACTTGGCTTCCTGATACCATAAGAACATAAGAGAAGCCATGTTAGATCAGGCCAATGGCCCATACAGTCTAACACTTTGTGTCACACAGTGGCAAAAAAAAAAACCCAAGTGCCATCAGGAGGTTCACAAGTGGAACTAGAAGCCCTTCCACTTTGCTTCCCCCCCAAGCACCAAGAATATAGAGCATCACTGCCCCAGACTGAGAGTTCCAACAATAGGCTGTGGCTAATAGCCACTGGTGGACCTCTGCTCCATATTTTTATCCAATCCCCTCTTGAAGCTGTCCATGCTTGCAGCCGCCACCACCTCCTGTGGCAGTGAATTCCACATGTTAATCCCTCTTTGGGTGAAGAAGTACTTCCTTTTATCCGTTCTAATCTGACTGCTCAGCAATTTCATTGAATGCCCACGAGTTCTTCTTTCTCTACTTTCTCCATCCCGTGCATCCCATGGATATAATAAGCATTGTTCATTAGGAAATAGGACGGCATTAGCAAAGAAGAGAACATACGACTTACAGAGTACACACTGCAATAGGATACAGTGTAAAAAAAATGAGCAGGCATGTTCCCTGGGATTGGCCCCACAAGGGTTGCCAGCTTCAGGATCAGAAATACTTGGAGCCTGAGGATGGCAGTATTTCTTGGGGTGAATTGATCTCTGTTGCCTGGAGATCAGTTTTAAGAGTGGGAGATCTTCAGCCACCACCTGGAGGTTGGCAGCCATAGTCCCCCAAGGCCACTTTCTGCCCCTGCCAGAGGAGTAGGGTTGCCAGGTCCAATTCAAGAAAGATCTGGGGACTTTGGGGGCAGAGCCAGGAGACTTTGGGGTGCAGCCAGGAGACATTGAGGGTGGAGCCAGGAGCAAGGTAGTGACAAGTATAATTGAACTCCCCCTGGTCCAATCTTTTTGAAACTTGGAGGATGTTTTGAGGAGAGGCATTGGATGCTATGTGGAAAATGTGGTGCCTCTAAGTCAACAAACCAGCCCCTCAGAGCCCAAATATCCATGGATTGATTCTCCATTATACCCTATGGAAATTGGTCTCCATAAGGAATAATGGATTGCGCAGAAGACACCCCCCACACACACATTTTCAGAGGACCTTGAAGTGGGGGGGAGGGCCTCCAAACTGGGGATTCCCTGCCCTCCACCTAACCCTAGCAGCCCTGGAGTCACACTGCGCCCACTGGCAGTGGTAGCACAGCTCAGGAGTAGTCATGCTGGGACTGGCAAGGAAGTCAGGTGGGGAGAATCCCCCCACAAGTATTGCAACCCACACTCACGCTTTTCTAAGAAAGCGTGAGTTCAATGTGCAGAAACAGAGGAGGAGGGGGAGATTGGATTTATACCCTGCCCTTCCCTTTCCCTTCTTCTCCCCACAACAGACACCCTGTGAGGTAGGTGGGGTTGAGAGAGCTCTTTCGAGAACTGCTGTTGAGAGGAACAGCTCTGCAAGAACTTGTGAGTGACTCCAGGTCTCATCAGCAGGTGCATGTGGAGGAGTGGGGAATCCAACACAGTTCTCCCAGATTAGAGTCCACACACTAAACCACGACACCAAACTGGCTCAAGAAGGATGTAACCAGGGCTGGCTCTGCTGCTAGGCAAACTTGGGGACTGCTTAGGGTGCCAGCCATCAAGGGGCACCAAACTGGCTCCCATGGGACTCAGACAGTCTAGGGCCGGCCCTGGATGTAACCCTGCTTAGGATGGCTGGGAATTCACAGGACAATGCCAAGGTCAGTTGAAAAGCCAGCACTCCTCCTTTTTGCTTCCATACCATCTCATTTTGGAGAGACAAAAACCCTGCCTTATTCTGAAGGAAGGCTTTTGCCTACGTAAGTAGCCCACTAAAAGTGGGAAGTATTGATTCCAGGGCTTTTTTTTGAAGCAGGAATTCCTTTGCATATTAGGCCACACGCCCCTGATGTAGCCAATCCTCCAAGAGCTTACAGTAGGCCCTGTAATAAGAGCCCTGTAAGCTCTTGGAGGATTGGCTACATGCAGGAGGTGTGGCCTAATATGCAAAGAAATTCCTGCTGCAGAAGAAGCCCTGATTAATTCCACCAACACCCGCTACTTTTCCTGTTCCTAGCTCCAAAAGCGGCGTGCATATTCCCCTGCTGCTCGGTTAAGACGTAGAAATACATTTAATGCCCGCTCATGACTTTAGGCCTCCAGCTGTTTTACTGGTTGTGTAAGTAAAAATAAGACAGTGTTATGCCTGGTAACCATGGTTTTGGTAGGCATTCCCATTTTACAAGTCGCTGCACAGTATGCAAACTATATGTGTGTGTGCCGGCGTCGGAAACATTTACATTTAAAAACCCAGGAGTCTCTCCTGCCATTATTTAAAGCGGGAGAATTGCTCAACTGTGGAGAGTGACATATTCTATCAGGGCTTTGTATATGGAGTTACATTTTCAGGACAAATCGTGTGTAAATATGGGGCTGGGGTAGTTAATTCGGAAAGGAGGAAGGTCTGTGGTTTGCAAACAAGAGACGGTGCTCTCTGGAGTCTCTGGTTTGGGGTTCACAAATAGGAATAGGTTCTGCCTTGCTTGAAGTCAGGCGGAAACCTTTTTCAAACAAAGAAGTAAATATTGCAGTTCTGCACACAGGCTGCTTAATTCCCACTGGAATCGAAGTAACTGAATCCATCTCTTTGCAGAATGGCCATCTCAGACCCCCACCCTATCCATATTTCCTTCTGAGTGGTTCATTGGGTTCGATGGGGAATTAAACATCCCAGTTCAGTTCTTTGTATCTAGAGCTAGCTACACACGCACTGGGCAGTAACACCCTGTTCAAGGCTTGCTTTGAAGCAGTGTTTCCCTCTAAGCCGACTTAACGTGAGCTAGCTCACAGTTTTTTAGCTCACAGTGAGCCTCTGGCTCACACATTTTTGTCTAAGTTCTGGAAAAAAAATGGCCCCAGAGCGAACTAATATATGCTGTCGCTCACAGCTTTCATGCCAGTAGCTCACAAAGTAAAAATTTTTGCTCACAAGACCCCACAGCTTAGAAGGAATATTGCTTCCAAGTACATAAGCCTACTCTGCAGTCTCTTGGCGCTTAATTTTTTTTTATTTTGGGGTTGCACAGATTCAACACTGGAATTCCATGTTGTTCTCTCTATTAGTAGTGGTGTGCAAGGAGAAGGGGGCTCACTGGAGAATCGCTCTGCTATGTACAAAGCATTGAAAATCCTGTTGCACAAAATACAAACCTAAGAGCAAGTTTTCAGGGTTGTTGGATCCCTCGTGAACCACACGTGGACATGTGAATTTGCAGGGGAAATAGTGCCAAGTGAAATGGAAGAAAGCAGAGATGGTTTGCAATGCTTTTCATGATTTCGGCCATGACAAAGAAAATAGCTGTGGGTGCAAAGGTGGCAGCAAAAGTACAGGGCCAGTTCACAGAAGGCACTTTTTCCACTCGCAGCTGCTGGGATGGCCTTGGGTCAGCCATAGCTCTTGTAGAGTCGTCCTTGAAAAGACAGCTTCTATGAGAGCTCTCTCAGCCCCCCCCCCCCCACACTTCACAGGGTGTCTGTTGTGGGGGAGGAAGATAAAGGAGATTGTGAGCCACTCTGAGTGGAGTGGAGGGTGGGATATAAATCCAATATCATCTTCTTCTTCCATCGGCTCATGGGCAGGGGTGTGCCTAAGAATAGAGCCAGCACGTCCATTAGGCAACATTCAGCAGCTGCTTCGGGTGCTGGCTCTTTGGGGGTGCATTATTTCTGCTTCCTGAGGGGTTGGAAAAATCTTCCGGCCCCTCAGCAAGCAAAGACAACGTGGGGCTTAACTTTTAGTCACCCAGGACTGAAAGTGCCGCCTCTTTTCTGCTTGCTGTGGGGTTGGAGAAATCTTCCAGCCCCTTAGCAAGCAGAAACAATGCGCTGGGTGCCTGGGACTGAAAGTGCTGCCTTGTTTCTGCTTGCTGAAGGGTTAGAGAAATCTTCCAACTCCTTAGAAAGCAGAAACAACAGGACTGAAAGTGCCACCTCTTTTCTGCTTGCTGAGGGGTTGGAGAAATCTTCCAGCCCCTTAGCAAGCAGAAACAATGCACTGGGTGCCCGGGACTGAAAGTGCTGCCTTGTTTCTGCTTGCTGAGGGGTTGGAGAAATCTTCCAGCTCTTAGCAAGCAGAAACAATGCACGGGACGCTTGAGAGTGCGGTGTTTTAAAGCCAGCCAGCCACTTTCGGGTTGAAAGCGGCCAAGCGGCGCCTTTCCATGAAGGCGCCACTCAGCCACTTTCAACCCGAAAGTGTCCGGGCGCCTTTTAAAAACTACAGTCAGTGTAGTGCAAGGGAAAGCAGTAGCACGGCAACACTCTCGTGCACCACCCACTGCTCTCTAGTCCCCCTTATGATGATGTCACTGGAGGGGGGCGCGGCGCAGGGGGCTGCCTCTAGCGGCAGATCCCTTAGCACCAGCCCTACCTATGAACAATCTCATGCTGAAGAATTGGGGTAGACAGTGACAATGAAGACAAACTCTTGGGTTAAAAGTTTTCTGTCTGGCACCCCAGGCAAGGCTAACTACTGGCACCCACCCCCCTGCACGGATAATATCACCAAGTCAAATGCTGGGCGCCCAGTTCGGCACCCCCAGAAGGCCAACACCCAAAGCAATTGCCTAGTTTGCCTAGTGGCAGGGCCGGACCTGCCTGCTGACTGTAGCTATTCTGGCTTCACTGGAAAGCTTGCTCCAAGAAGGGTGCTTCCAGGCCTTGCGTTCAGCAGGAGCTCACAGGAGCACAGCTCCTGAACCTTTCTGAGGGTTCCCCCTCTTCCTCCTCACCTACCTACCTTGTCCATGGAATAGTAAGAGCAGCCGCATAACAATCCCTGGATGAGCTCCACCACCTATTTTTCTACAGAACGACCCCTGCTCTGTTTCCTGTGACCTTTGTTCATCCTTCCTCTCACATTTATTAACTCTTGATCGTCCTTACTGCGTTGAAGACGGCCCCTAACATGGGCTAGTGCTCACCACGTGTAGCATTTCCTTAAGTAGCTTTTATTGTTGCTTCCATGTCCAGACTCCCTAAAAGCCAGCCAGAACCAATTCTCCCAGAAGTGTCATTTAGAGAGCTGGGGCAGGGATAATTAGTGGGTGTAAATTAGCACAGCGCCGTTGGCTTCCGTGGAACAGCAATCTGATCCTTCATGCATTCGACTCTCTCCCTCCTCCCGGTCTACCAAACTGGCCTGCTCGTTTGCTCTAGACTCCTTCTCGTCCTCCTGAGCCATATTAAGATGCTCAGCTCAGCACCATCTTCCTCCAGCTCAAAATATTCTCACTCACAGCATCCCCAGCAGCAGGGTCGTGCAGCAAATTTAAAGATGCCTTTGCCTCTTTAAAAATGAATGGCCGTTTTCTGCTGTCCAAGGCTGGGCTTATTGCTTCCCAGCCAAGCCAAAGCAGAGTAGGCATCGCCAAGGTCTCCGTGTCTTGTTGCAGCCGCAGCCACATGCTGTGGGGTATGAGAGACTCACAGGTGGCTGACCCCGGCGTCTGCGGCGGCAGAGCCTCCCCGAATGGCTGGCAGCTGAGCGTAGCTCTGGCCCAGCTGGAACGCTGGGAGGAAGCGAAGAGCAAATGATGTATGGATGGAGAGAACCAGCCTGTGCCCTGTGCAGAGGAAAGGACAGGTTTCTTCCCATAAAAAAAAGATTTTTTTAAATGAAAAAAAATGAGAAGCCAAGACAGTGCAACTGGAAGGAGACAATGAATTAATTGCGCCTTCCCGGTGACATTTCCCTGCATCTTTCAAACGCATTAATAACTGTTCAGCCAGGAAAAGAGTTTTTCTTACCCTCCCACACAATGGGAGGTTGCCAGGGATGGAATATTCATCTGAATTGTTTAGCTTATGTGACAGGCTTACAAACTGTTGTTAACTTTATCGCTTGGGATATGGATTACGCGACTGCACATTAATTTATTGGGAAGCGCACGAGAGCTGCCAGTTCATCTCTGCTCCGTTATGACATCTGCAGCGACGAAGCACAAAGGGGGCCCAAGCCCGACAGTGACTAATGGCCCGGAATATGAAGGTTTCATCAGAGAAGATGCCAGGCGTTTTGCGGCAGGAGTAATTGAATCCATTAGGCGGGGAGGGGGGGACGGAATAAAATAAAAATTAAGCCAATCAGTGTCTCTTTTGAGCAGATATTGCTCTTAATGAAATTATCAGTAACGAAACCTGCCGGCCGAACCTGGCTGTTGTTGGACATAATGGAAAGAGTCTGAGAGCCAGGTGCTGTTGCCGTTGCGTAGCCAAGATAAATATACATCAGGAGCAGAACTAGCCCACAGCTCTGGTCCAGACTATAAAGCAGGGGTGGCCAAACTGCAGTCTGGAAGCCACGTGTGGCTGTTTCACACATTTTCTGTAGCTCTCAAAGCCCCACCGCCCAATGGCTGGCTTAGAGAAGGCATTTGTCTCTTTATATCACTACTCCAAGCCAAGACAGCTGGTGGCTTGGAGAATGCATTTAAAGTTGCTTTCTTTCCACCTCTCCTTCCCATTTATTTTCCTTCTTTCCTTCCTTCCTGTCTTGCGGCTCTCAAACATGTGATGTTCATGTCTTGTGGCTCTCAGATATCTGATGTTCATTCTATGTGGCTCTTACGTTAAGCAAGTTTGACCACCCCTGCTATAGAGATCAGTTCACCTGGAGAAAACAGCAGCTTTGGAGGGGGAACTCTATGGCCTTGGGTCCCACTGAAGTCCCTGTCCTCCCCAGTTTCCATCCCCAATTCTCCAGGAGTTGCCAGCCTATGTCTCCTGGTCCCCTGCCCTCGGCATCTTTTTGCTGCATTCGCCAGTAGGTATAAGGTCTCAAAACCACCCACAGAAAAATACACGTGATGCAAAAATTTATCTGTGGCAATCCCCTTTAATAAATGCCAGAATGTGTAAAATGGTAATTTTAAAATGTCTTAATTTTTTTTAAAAAAATGACTATAACCAGGGCTTATTTTGAGCAGGAACCCACAGGAATGCAGTTCTGACTGGCTTGGAGTCAGGGGGTGTGGCCTAATATGCAAATAAGTTCTTGCTGGGCTTTCTTTACAAAAAGCCCCATGTGAAACAATGGTGATGTCAAAGGGTGTGGCCTAATATGCAAATGAGTTCCTCCTGGGCTTTTTCTACAAATAAAGCCCTGACTATAACATCATGCTTGGAGTGGACCTTCATGGGATGCTGGGACTTGGTTATCCATTCCCCATGCTTGGATCCTGGAGAGCGCCACAATCACCCAGGCTAATTTGCTTACTTGTCCAAACAAATTGGTCACCTGTCCTCTCCATCACGTTAGAGGCTTCTCTTCACTTCCTTGGGGAGGACAATGAGTGAACTAGGGTTGCCAAGTCCAATTCAAGAAATATCTGGGGACTTTGGGGGTGGAGCCAGGAGACATTAGGGGTGGAGCCAAGATCAAGGCTGTGACAAGCATCATTGAACTCCAAAGGGAGTTCTGGCCCTCACATTGAAACGGACGGCACACCTTTTCAATGCCTTCCTTCCATAGCAAATAATGAAGGATAGGGGCACCTTCTTTTGGGGCTCATAGAATTTGACCCCTGGTCCAAACTTTTTGAAACTTGGGGGATATTTTAGAGAGAGGCACCAGATGGTATACTGAAAATTTGGTGCCTCTACCCCAAAAAACAGCCCCCCCAGAGCCCCAGATACCCGCGGATCAATTCTCCATGATTTTCTATGTGAATAAATCTCCATAGGGAATAATAGAGTTCCCAGCAGACGCTTCCCTCCCCTCCCCCTGCTTTCTGACAACCCTAAAGTGGGGAGAGGGCCTTCAAACCAGGGGATCCCCTGCCCCCACCTGAGGATTGGCAACCCTAGAGTGAACACAGGCCAGGACTCGCAGCCTGACAGTATAGAAAAGCTACCTGTGATGGTGGGAAGGAGGAGGGGGGAACAGGCCAAATCTTTCAGGGGAAGACAGTGCCAGGGCACAGGCTGTGTGTGTTGCTGGCATAGTGAATCAATCAGAATCAATCAATTAATCTATCTGGCCAGTGACCAGTAGAACGCAGAAGCAAAAACTATTCAATAAAACATTTAAGAACAGAATTGGTCTAAATGTAACAGAAGCATCTCTAAGATTTTATGTTTAACATCCATGCGTAAAAACTTAAGATCTACACCAGTTAGATATCTCTAAAATTTAGAATCAATGCATAAAATTCCACACTATAGGCTGCTGGAAAAGAATTAGCACAGCTAATAGTGACCTGTGGGTGTGCACCCATCAAAAACTTCCTATGCTGGCATAGTGATGGGTTCTCAGCTGTAGTTCTCCTTGGAGAAAATGGATGCTTTGGAGAGTGGACTCTGCGGCATTGTACCCCATGGAGGTCCCTGTCCTCTGCAGGCTCCATCTCCAAATCTCCAGGAGTTTCCCAGCCTAGATTGGAAACCCTAACCCCATCCCTTACCGGTGGCTGCGGGGACCTGACAACTCTATGCTAGCCCTTCATCCACAAACCTGTATCAACTGAGGGACTCATCGGGGTCTGGTGCAGGGCCCTTAAGACATCTCCAGATTATTTGGGGAAATGCCCAGTTATCCCACACTAGCATAGCATAAGATTTGGGATATTGTAATTGTGAATAAAACTCACACAGCAGCTCCAAGGGCCTAGCAACAAGGAACGACTGCAAGTAAGGGTTGTCAATCCCCAGGTGGGGGCAGGGGATCCCCCAGTTTGGAGGCCCTCCCCCCACTTCAGGGTCATCGGAAAGGGGGGGGGAGGAAATGTCTGCTGGGCACTCCATTATTCCCTATGGAGACCGGTTCCCACAGGGTATAATGGAGAATTGATCTGTGGGTATCTGGGGGTCTGGTTTGTTAGGTAAAGGCACCAAATTTGCAACATAGTATCTGATGCTTCTCCTCAAAATACCCTCCAAGTTTCAAAAAGATTGGACTGTAGATCCAATTCTATGAGCCCCAAAAGAAGGCACCCCTGTATTTCATTGTTTCCAATGGAAGGAAGACATGTGTGTGTGGTCCCTTTAAATGTGATGGCCAGAACTCCTTTTGGAGTTCAATTATGCTTGTCACATCCTTGCTTCTGGCTCCACCCCCAATGTCTCCTGGCTCCACCCCAAAGTCCCCAAATATTTCTTGAATTGGACTTGGCAACCCTACTGAAAGTACATAACTAACATCTCTTGCATTTTTTGATCAATGTGCTTTGCTGCTGGTGCTACTGACTTCAAGCAGTTCTGCAACACAGTGAGCTAGCAAGAGACATATTACTCTCAGGCAGGCGTTGTTTTGTAGAAAAATAGGTGGTGGAGCTCAACCAGGGATTGTTACGCAGCCGCAACTACTATTCAATGGACAAGGTGCGGAAGGAGGTAGGGGGAGACTGTCAGAAAGGTTCAGGAGCTGTGCTCCTGTGAGCTCCTGCTGGATTCAAGGCCTGCTCTCAGGAATTGTCAAGTTGCTACTTTCTAAGAACACAAGGCTCCAGTCACATGGAAACAAGGTCAATGTTTTGCTGCTGGGTACATGAATCTAAGGCCGTTTTCCCACTGACCTTACTCCAGAGCAAGGTCCCTCTTCACCGCTCAGCGTCTGCGCGGATTTCCCACCAACTGCTGCGCACAACCAGGAAGTGCCGCGGCTTTTGTGTTGCAGATGTAAACTGCTAAAAACCAGTTTACATCTGCGACACAAAAGCTGCGGCTCTTCCTGGTTGTGCGCAGCAGTTGGTGGGAAATCCGTGCAGACGCTGCGCGGTGAAGAGGGACGTCGCTCCGGAGTAAGGTCAGTGGGAAAACGGCCTAAGTTTTGCCCAGGATCTTTGAAACAGTTGTTTCTAAACACTTCCAGGGAATAATATGGTCTTACTAGATGCCAAAGAAGAAGTGAAATGAAATAGTTAATGGTTTCTGCATGGGAGCTTTTCCAAATGGCATGAGGGACTTTATTAAGGAAGAAGAGGAACTTCATGAGGGCCCTGTAAATAGGGTTGCCAACTTCCAGGTGGCAGCTGGTGATCTCCCAGAATTACAACTGATCTCCAGCTGACAAAGTCCAGTTCCCCTGGAGAAAATGGCTGCTTCGGAGAGTTGAGTCCATGGTATTATGTCCTGCTGGTATTATGTCGCTGCCCTCTCCAAACCCCACCTTCCCTGCGCTCCATCCCCAATTCTCCAGGAATTTGCCAATCTGGAGTTGGCAACCCTAAAACGTTGGCTCATAATTTATCCATGAACTGTGATGGTTATAATTTTCTTTCTAAAAACTTAAGAACAAAGGGTTTTATTTTAAAACGGTATGTAGAATTTAAGTCTTGAATGACTTTTTGTTGTTTTATTCATTTGTGCGAGAGCTCCATGCCTCTTTCCCCTTTGGGCAGAAGGAAGGGGAGAGCTCTGCTATCTGAGGGCCAAGAGAATATACAAAACATTAAAGGCAATCTTGTCAGTGTCCTGAACAGTTAATGCCAAATCTCCAACTCTGCAGAAAACATATTCCGGTTGTCATTTTTATTCCACACAGGGCCACTCAACCCCCCCTGATTATGTTAACAGCCATATGTGAACACTTATTATGCCGCACCAAAGAAGTGCGATTTTAGGGTTGTTGTTCTGTTTTTTTAGGGAACTCGAGTTTGAACTCGGCAGTCGCTGATGGACAAATTAATTTGTATCATCCTTCTATTCCGTTCAATATTTAGGAGTCGGTGCCTGACAGCCTTTAGAGATGGAAATTGGCAAGCCAAGAGGATGGCAACACTACAACTGCATAACAATGCACAAGGCTTGTGTTGCAGATGGACGGGTTGATGCTGGAGGAAAGCAGCTCCGCAGTTCTCTGCCAAGGCTGGTCTCACCAGGCAGCTGAAAATCTGCAAAGCTAATGGGGGAGGGTGTTGGATTTTGACCCTGTTTCAAGCCTTGGTTCAGATAAGTATTCCCTGGGTGACAAGCTATCATCTCAGCCTTCGTTCTTTTGGTAGAAAACGGGGACAACAGCAAGCTAACGCGCTGTCATTTTGCAGATAGCAAACCAAACCATCTTGTCCTGTCGCCTACTGAGGAAAGATTAAACTCAATAGATTCACACACATGCGATCCCATGCCAGCCCGACAGGACCGTTCGTGCATTAGTGCAATTGAGCTGGGTAATGATACTGCACAAGGTTCAGAAGGAGGGACCATGGAAGGGCGTACAGAATTGGAGCAGTAAAGCCTGGGTGGTGTAATGGCTAGAGTGTCACACTCGGACCTGGGAGACCCTGGTCTGAATCCTCACTCTGCCATGGGGAGGGACGGTGGCTCAGTGGTAGAGCATCTGCTTGGGAAGCAGAAGGTCCCAGGTTCAATCCCTGGCATCTCCAAAAAGAAGGGTCCAAGCAAATAGGTGTGAAAAACCTCAGCTTGAGACCCTGGAGAGCCGCTGCCTGTCTGAGTAGACAGTACTGACTTTGATGGACCAAGGGTCTGGTTCAGTATAAGGCAGCTTCATATGTCCATATGTCCAAACTCACAGACCGACCTTGTGCCCAGTGCATTTTCAGCCAAACCCACCTCCCAGGGTAGTGGTTGTGAAGATACAGTTGAGGAGGGGACAATAACATTTTGCAGATAGCAAACCAAACCATCTTGTCCTGTCGGCGAGGAGGAGGAGATGGTGATGGTGATGGAGATGGTGATGATGGTGGTGGTGCTGGTGGGATTTATATCCCGCCCTTCACTCAGTCTCAAGAGCAGCTTACAAGCTCCTTTCCCTTCCCTTCCCCACAACAGACATCCTGTGAGGCAGCTGAGGCCAAGAAAGCTCTGAGAGAACTGCTCTTGAGAGAACAGTTCTGCTGAGAACTTGTGGCTGATCCAAGGTTACACCAGTAGGTGCATGCGGAAGAGTGAGGAATCAAACCTGGTTCTCCTCGATTAGAGTCTGCACTCCTAATTCACTACACCAATACTAAAGAGAAAAGTGGACTATGATATGTAAACACCAAATCCATCTTCACTATGATGCAGAGGCAGGCAATTGCAAACCACCTCTGAACATCTTTTGCCTTGAAAACCCTTTGGCAGGGGTGGCCAAACTGTGGCTCGGGAGCCACATGTGGCTCTTTCATACATATTGTGCGGTTCTCAAAGCCCCCACTAGTGTGGAGAAAGTACACTTTCTCTTTCAATCACTTTCTCTTTCAATCAAGCAGAACGTCCCAGGTTCAGTCCCCGGCATCTCCAACTAAAAATGGTCCAGGCAAATAGACATGAAAAACCTCAGCTTGAGACCCTGGAGAGCCGCTGCCAGTCTGAATAGACAATACTGACTTTGATGGACCAAGGGTCTGATTTAGTATAAGGCAGCTTCATATGTTCTTCAAGCCAAGCCAGCTGGAAGCTTGGAGAAGGCATTTAAAGTTAAAGTTGCTTTCTTTCAACCTCTCCCTCTCCACCTACCTCACCTCCCCATCTATTTGCTTTCCTCCCTCCCTCCCTCTTTTCCTTCCTGTCTTGTGGCTCTCAGACATCTGATGTTCATGTCTTGTGGCTCTCAGACATCTGATATTTATTCTATGAGGCTCTTACATTAAGCAAGTTCGGCCACCCCCTATGGGGTTGCCATAGGTCAGCTGTGATTTGATGGGGAGGGGGAACCAGAGTTATAACTGCAGAGTAGTCTAGGGTGTTATTGGACGATATATATAAATTTGATGGCATGCACACCAAAACACATGGAAATTGTAACTGTCACAGTACCGTAGAGGGATAATGGAATCTCCAAAATGGCGCTGGCCCTGTGGTAGACACCAGGACCATGTCACATTTCATTTGGCCCTCACACTAGGGTCTTTCCCATGGAGGTTTTTGCATGGTATCCTCCCCACTTCCTCTTGTCATATTTGTACATTTGTTTATCTTTTCAGGATTTCCACATTGTTC
The DNA here is from genome assembly GCF_032191835.1 of Heteronotia binoei. Lineage (NCBI taxonomy): Eukaryota > Metazoa > Chordata > Lepidosauria > Squamata > Gekkonidae > Heteronotia > Heteronotia binoei. The sequence goes on from NC_083229.1 coordinate 111,501,749, forward strand.
TTCTGTGCTTTCTCAAAATCAGATGAAAGGTGGTTTAAGACGGTACTGAGAAACAATGAGGAAACCAGAGAAAGACAACAAATGGACGACGATCGTGAGGAAGTTCAGAGAAAGACCTCAGGAAAACCTCTGTGAGAAAGAACCCACTGAAATGAGCTCCCAGTGAGAAACGAGGTGGCCTCTACCACATCATGAAGCCGCCGTCAATCCCCTCACTCATCTTTCATGCCTCAGGTATGATGTGGGAGCAACAACAACCCAACAATGGCAACAAGGTCAATAAATCGATGTTAAAGATGATCAGAGCAGTAGCCTTTGTAATGGGACTTTAAATACACATCACAGTGCCCCAGATCACACCTATTGTCTGAAATTTGCCTTTTGCTTTAGTCTGCTCAGCCGGTCTGCGCCATTCATATGCTGCTGCTTATCAGAATTCTACAACTCAGCTGATGGAACAGATGCACATTTCCCGTGCTCTGGTTCTGCTGGGACTGCAGGCTGTGCGGCAGCAAATAAATCACTGGGAAGTTGCTGTCATCTCTCTACCTTCCTGCAAAATCCTCCGACAGCGGCTGCCTGACTGGCTGGAGCTGGCATGGTTTTTAAATGAAAATCTGGGCAAGTGGCACCAACCGCCCTGCCTAATTTTTAGCTAATACCTCAGTGGGTTCTGTGTTCGCATCTGGCCAGTGCTGTCATGCTGAGTGTGATTCTAATAGGCTGCTGCTCTTTCCCAAGAAAGAAGGTGGCGGGGGGGGGGGGGCGCCGCTGCCGCCGACAGACTAAACGGAGGCTTGTTCCAAACACAACAGCATGTTGCAGCCAGCATAGGGTCTGCAGTGCAGGACTTCTCCCAAGGCATAAAAAAGAGAGCGAGAGAAATGTGTTAACTGTGCTAACAGTGCCAAGTAATATGCTTCGTTAAAAATTTAATCGCCTGCAAGTGCAAAACAAGTGCAAAGCAATCATGTTGTAATTAGTACAGCAATTAACACCTCCCTTTTTTGATAGCACATGCATCCTAGGAAGTGCAGGATTGCAAGTGTTTATGCTGCTTGCCCACGGAGTTCCTACCGAGATGGAGTCGGGAAGGGGAAGGGGGAGCAATGGCTCTAGTCATGTCCCTTTAGGACATTTTAAGTTATGCTCTGGTGTTTGTGAAAGCAGCTGTGACTTTGGCTCCTCTAATAGAGATGCCAGTCTCCAGTTGGGGGCTTAAGAGCCAGTTTGGTGTAGTGGTTAAGTGTGCGGACTCTTATCTGGGAGAACCGGGTTTGATTCCCCACTCCTCCACTTGCAGCTGCTGGAATGGCCTTGAGTCAGCCATAGCTCTCACAGAGTCAGGGGTGGAATTCTAGCAGGAGCTCCTTTGAATATTAGGCCACACACCCCTGATGTAGACAGTCCTCCAAGAGCTTACAAGGTTCTTTTTTGGAGGATTGGCTACATCAGGGGTGTGTGGCCTAATATTCAAAGGAGCTCCTGCTAGAATGCCACCCTTGCACAGAGTTGTCCTTGAAAGGGCAGCTTCTGGGAGAGCTCTCTCAGCCCCACCCACCTCACAGGGTGTCTGTTGTGGGGGAGAAAGGTAAAAGAGATTGTGAGCCGCTCTGAGATTTGGAGTGGAGGGTGGGATATAAATCCAGTATTTTCTTCTTCCTGTGATTACAACTGATTCCCAGATTACAAAGATGAGTTCTCCTGGAGAAAATGGCCACTTTGGAAGATGGACTCTATGGCATCATAGCCCACTGAACCTCGCCCTTCACCCCTAAAATCTCCAGGTATTTCTCAACCTGCACCTGGCAACCCTTGATCCCCTGGGATTACAGCACATCTCCAGACTACAGTGACCAGTTCCCTGGGAGAAAAAGGATGCTTTGGAAACTCAAGGGGACTCAATGGCATTGAACACCTCTGAGGTCTCAGTCTTTCCCAGGCTCCGCCCCCAAATCTCCAGGAGTTTCCCAATCTGGACCTGGCAACCCTACCCCTGCCACCCCCTATCCCCTGCTAGGGGGACCTGGCAACCCCTAGCGTCACAAAAATGTGTGTGAGTGTGAGCGTACCTCCGCGAAGGCATCATGCGGCTGATAAGCAGTGCTTTTTTGAGCAGGAATGCACAGGAGCACAGTTCCAGCTGGCTTGATGTCAGGGGGTGGGGCCTAATATGCAAACAGCCTGATATGTGAATGTTTGGAACAATGGCGACATCAAGGGTGTGGCCTAATATGCAAATTATTTATAATTATTTTTATTGCATTGCATTTCTATCCCGCTCTCCCCTAATGGGCTCAGTTCCTGCTGGTCTTTTTCTACAAACAAAGCCCTGCCAATAAGCATAATTAAACGCTCACTCTCTCCTTGTTGCTTCTGCCCTTTCCGCACTGCTGCTCACCTCCTCCCAAGACTCCCCAGGGGCTTTCAAATTCAACTGGTCTCCTGCCTAGGGAATCTGCAGAACTAGGCTTGTGTGCATTTCTCTAGGAGCAGCCCCTGACGCTAGGGTTTCTGCTGCCCAAGGCAGAACCCTGCATCGCTGCCCCCCTCCTGTGGAGTCTAATCGTGCACACAAAGCACATGTGGTCCGATGACGTCACCTGGCAGTGATGTCATCATGACGGCACTCAGCACACCCCCTGCCCAGCAGCCATCTCCTGCTTCAGAGGGAGCTGAGCAGGAGTCACAGGAGGGGGGCATTGTTTCTTCGCTCTGATTGCTTGAACTGAAGAAACAACACCCCCCACAACCCCTGCCCAACTTCCTCTGAAGTGGGAGAGGGTTGCTGGTCAGGAGCTGTGTTGTTCTTTCTTCGCTCCGAGGGATCAGAGTGAAGAAAGAACTCCGTATAGTATCAGGGTCGGTGCAACTGAGGAGGGGGCATCTGCTCGCACCCCTGAGGTGAGGTGGCATTCTAGACAGCTGCCTACCTCATCTACTCCCACATGCCGGTTCTGTCTAGGAGAGCTATATTAAGTCACGCTATTCTTCTGCTCCTTTTGCTGTCCACAGTTCCATGGGACAGGGACCTACCTTTGTCTAATGTTATTCTGCAGGTTGTTTTGAACGTTGGTGAAACTCTGCGAGATAAAAACAAGGCATCCAGGCTTTTCGGTTGCTTTAAGAAACTTGAATACACATTTCCGTCCCCGTGCAACATAGACAGCAGCCTCTGTTTGCAGTAAACAAATTAATGCGCCAAGAAAAGATGATTCAGTGTGCAGCATTGTTTTGAATCAGATCCCAGGTTCTCAAGCAGTGAGTCAGAATTCTCCTCCCCTACTAGAAAAGGCAGGAGGTGGCATGACAAAATCCATATGCATGTGGAGAAGGGGAGTTAGAGATGTACAATTCCCAAAACTTTTGAAGCCCCAGGGAAAACATTTTTCATGAGGTTTGGGGGCGGGGTGGTGGTGGCTTGAGATAAAATATATGCTGTATTTAGCTTTCTGTTGCCATCAAATCATAGCCGATTTACAGCGACACTGTAGGGTTTTCAAGGCAAGAGGTGTTCAGAGGTGGCCAGCCTCCATGTCACCAGCCTGATATTCCTTAGAGGCAGGGGTGGAATTCTAGCAAGAGCTCCTTTGCATATTAGGCCACACACCCCTGATGTAGCCAATCCTCCAAGAGCTTACAAAAAAGAGCCTTGTAATCTCTTGGAGGATTGGCTATATCAGGGGTGTGTGGCCTAATGTGCAAAGGAGCTCCTGCTAGAATTCCACCCCTGCTAAGAGGTCTCCAACCCCAATTCTAGCCAGGACCAACCCTGCTTAGTTTCCAAGATCTGATGAGATCAGGCTAGTCTGAGCTACCCAGGTCAGAGCATTTACTTTCTTACCAAACCTACTTATTATGCTGCTTTAACAATATAAAGTGCTTCATTTCACATATACCGTTGAGCTATCTAGCTTATCTATGGCATTTAAAAGTATAAATGCTTAGTTCTCTACAAGAGGCATTGCTTAAAAAAAATACAGTGCCCCAGAAATGTAAGATGCATAATTTGTGCCCTTTCTGTGTAAATCTCTTGAATGGGGTGTCAAACTCATTTGTTATAAGGGCCGGATCTTGAACTTTTCAGGCCAGGCCATGTGTGTCATAAAATGTAATGCCAGGGGAGATAAAAACTTTATAAAGGACATAGACAAACACACACACTCAGCCTAATCCACCTCACTGGCTTGTTGAGCCTCAGTCAACAGAAGGAAGAGAGGCTTGGCTCAGTAGCTCCACTGTGCAATTGAGAGAGCCTGGCAAAGCTAACTCTCCTTCCCCCACTTCCTCTCCAAGGGATGAGCTTTGCTCTGTAGATCCTGTGTGATTGAGCAAGCCTGGCAAAGCAAGTTGTGATGCAGAAGGAAGCAAAAGAGGGAGAAGAAAGCAGACAAGAGCCAGTTGCTCATGGGCCTGATAGAAGCCTTCCAGAGACCTCATTTGGCCCCCGGGCCACATGTTCGACACCCCATCTTAGGGTTTCTTACCACAATGAGACCACTGCCCATGTCTTGTATCCGCACCGAATGCCTGGCACAATCTCACTCCCTAAAGTTCTGAGCCAGGCTTGAGTAACACATTCTCCAGTTGCTACTTGGAAAGCCACTGCCAAGAGACACTCAGAGGCTGTCTTCCAGCAGTGTGGTTCCTCCCACAATCCCATCAAAATTCACAACCCCTTGAGACAGATGAACCTTTGGTTGAGCACACAGATTCTGGGGACAGTCAGCCCCGTCCTGCTGTGTCCTCCATGTATGCAGAATGAGGCTTCAGTTGCTCTTTTCAAGTCTGATAGGCTGGATCCTTCAACTTTGTTCTGCTAAGGAGACTTCTGCTGCTGCAAAGGACTCCAAACCCCACACGGAAGCCTCAGCAGGAGTGGAAGAGAGTCATAGGAATACTACCCAATGACTATAGCAGCTAAACAGACCCTGTTACTAGGCAAGATAATAAGGAGATAGGCATGTGGACCATGGGCTGAATTAATATTTAATATTAATTTTTTTAAAAGGTAAAGGTAGTTTCCTGTGCAAGCACTGAGTTATTGTTTGCCATTGCCTTCCCCAGTCATCTACACTTTACCCCCAGTAAGCAGGGTCCTCATTTTACCAATCTCAGAAGGATGGAAGGCTGAGTCAGCCTTGAGCCATCCACCAGAACCCAGCTCCTGGCTCCACCCCCTAAGTCCCCAGATATTTCCTGAGTCGGGCCTGGTAACCCTGGCACTGAGTCACAACCACACAAATATTGGGGCGGGGGATGTTGAGCTAAGAGAACAGTAGCATGCCAAAGGCCAAAGCTTTTTTTTGTAGCAGGAACTCCTTTGCATATTAGGCCGCACCTCCCTGGTGTAGCCAATCTTCCAAGAGTTTACAGTAGGCCCTGTACTAAGAGCCCTGGAAGAAGAAGATGATGGTACTGGATTTATATCCCACCCTCCACTCCGAATCTCAGAGTCTCAGAGCAGCTCACAATCTCCTTTATCTCTCCCTCCCACAACAGACACCCTGTGAGATGGGTGGGGCTGAGAGGGCTCTCACAGCAGCTGCCCTTTCAAGGACAACTCCTATGAAAGCTATGGCTGACCCAAGGCCATTCCAGCAGGAGCAAGTGGGGAATCAAACCCCGTTCTTCCAGGTAAGAGTCCGCACACTTAATCACTCCACCAAACTGGCTCTTAGCTCTTCCCAAAGTAGCTTACAAGTTCTTGAAGGATTGGCTACATCAGGTGGGTGTGGCTTAATATGCAAAGAGGTTCCTGCTATTAAAAAAGCCCTTCCTAAGGCTACCTGTTTAGATGAAGGAATATCTCAGTCAAATGGCCTGGGATTCCCCAGCACGTCAGCCTACCAATTCCAACAGCAACAGCAGCTGTTATCGACTAGCCACAGTGTTCTGTGCAGGACACCCTGTTACAGCACACGGACTAACATATTGCAGAAGCGATATACAGTTTTTTCCTGAGTCCTGATCACATTCTGCCAGCTCAGCTCGGGTTTCCCAGTCTCAAACCTCCCCACCCTCCGATACACTATCAAGACCCACAGTGCGCTTTCTAGAAACAGAGCCCTTGTACCCTGAAGGCGGTCCGTATTTGAGCAATAAAACACATGAATAGACTTCTCCGTGCCAAATCACCAGTTTATCACAGGCTAGGCAGCAAATGTGCTGCAGGAATCTCTTGTAAAGGAAAAAAATACTGGCACCACATCAAAAAAAAATGAGAAGAAGAAAGGAGGTCCCAGGAACTCTGCTTCCTGTAGCTTCTACCCCTCTGACAGGAGCTGAAAATTATTCTAAATGAAAGGTTAGCAAAACCACGCCTGCAGGTCCCTGATGTCCCCTTGCTGAAGGAGAAGAGGATGCATGCTGGGGCAATGCGGGAGAAAACAGTTTAGCAATAAACGAACAAAGCAAAGAAGGAGTCATCCCACCCACCCATCGTAAACAGAGAGAATGAAGTTCTATTACAGAAGCCGGATTTTGAAACTGGGGGGGAGGGGGTGTTATGTGTCAGAATTAGCCATTCTTTTTGTTAACTCTTTCAACCTCATGAGGCTGGCAGTGGAATACACATTTTTAGAGCAGTTCCACAACATGGTAGGGAGAGGCTGGCCTCGGATTCAGCAGGAGCGCACAGGGGCGCAGCTCCTGAACCTTTCTGAGGGTTCCCCCTCCTCCCCTCCTACCTTGTCCATTGAATAGTAGGTGCAGCTTAGGCTTGCCAATCCCCAGGTCCCAGCGGGGGTTCTTCCACTTTCCCAGGCTCCTTCCCGCCTCCAATCAGCTGGCCGGTGGGGGGAAGTCCTGCCCCCAAAGGACCATGTTCCTTTCCACTTCCAGAGGCTTCAGTCTCCGATTGGAAAGGCTTGGGATGGGGTGTCTGTGTTACTTGGAAGAAATTGGCAGCAACTCGTGAGTAGAGAGGCCAATCCCTCAGAAATGAGGCGGGGGGGGGAGGGAAACGTCTGCTGAGCACTTCATTATTCCCTATGTGGAGATCGATTCTCTAGGGTATAATGGGGAATTGATCTGGAGGTATTGGGGGCTCTGGGGGGGCTGGGTTTTTTTAGGTAGAGGCACCAAATTTTCAGTATAGTATCTAGTGCCTCTCCCAAAAGTACCCCCCAAGTTTCAAAGCGATTGGACCAGGGGGTCCAATCCTATGAGCCCCAAAAGAAGATGCCCCTATCCATTATTTCCTATGGAAGGAAGGCATTTAAAAAGGTGTGCTGTCCCTTTAAATGTGATGGCCAGAACTCCCTTGGAGTTCAGTTATGCTTGTCACACCCTTGTTCCTGGCTCCGCCCCAATGTCTCCTGGCTCCACCCCCAAAGTCCCCAGATATTTCTTGAATTGGACGTGGCAACCCTAGTGCAGCTGCATAACAATTCCTGGATTAGGAGAGCGGGCAGCCAGCCAGCAGCCACCAGGGGCTTTGCCACACCCCCAGGAGCCCTCATTAACCCCTGGAGAAGCGATTTCTCCACCTCTTATGTGATTTTGGGTGGTGGATGGCCTTCTGGCCTTTTGACTGGGGGGGAGGCAGCCAAGGAGAGCCCCAGGCGAGTGAGGCCTGCTTGGGCTGGCTGAATCTCTAGCCAGTCCAAGCAGGCCTCACTCACCCAGGGCTCTCCTTTCTTGCATCGGGTTGCTTTTGGCTGGGGAGGGACGGCATATGCTAATGAGTTATGCTAATGAGCTCCACCACCTATTTTTCTACAAAATGACCCCTGCGGAGAGGCATGTGTGCCACTGACCATGAGGTGTGTTAAGGGGGTTGCCAGCTCTGGGTTGGGAAATATTTGGACATTTGGGGGGTAAAGGCAGGGAGAGCAGGGACTCGGGAAAGGAGAACCCTCAGCCAATGTCATAGAGTTCATCTTCCAAGGCAGCCAATTTCTCCAGGGGAACTGATTTGGGTCATCTGAAAATCAGCTGTAATAGCTGGAGATCTCCAGGTGGCACCTGGAGGCTGGCAACCCTATTTTCCTGCAGTGGTGATACATTTAACAAGCAGTGGCTACTTCCTACCACTTGCTCACCCAAAAGTACACCCTGGGAGGAATTCTGAAGCCAAATCAGAAAGACTCAATGGGAATATCACAGAGATGAGAGTCCTTGGTTGCCAAAAAGCAAACCTCCTTCATGATTTATTACATTTTATTCCCCCCTTTTCTTCCCAAAGTAGCTTACAACATTCTCCCCCTCTCCATGCCTTTGAGAGCCCAGTGGTAAAAGCTGTGGCTTCATCCCTTTTATCCAGGGCTTCTTTTGGTTGAAAAAGCCCAGCAGAAACTCATTTACATATTAGACCACACCCCCTGATGTCACCATTGTTTGTTTCACACAGGGCTTTTTTGTAGAAAAGGCCCAGCAGGAACTCGTTTGCATATTAGGCCACTCCCTCTGATGCCAAGCCAGCTGGAATGGTGTTCCTGTGCATTCCTGCTCCAAAAAAAGCCCTGCTTTTATCCAAACTCAGAAAATACAGATCAGGTGAAAAGCAAGATATAATTTAAAAAAAAATGAAATACAATTTTATCCCAATTTAGTCCTAATGCACTTCAGGTATTACCCTGAATTTGCTTGCCTTGCCCTTTCGAATTCCTAATGCCAGCTATGTAGAGATTGGGACAGGGATATCTTTGACCGTAAAGAAGGTTGCCGTTTTGTGCTGAAAGTTCACGCTTGAAAGGCTGTGGCTCAGTTGAAGAGCCTCTGCTTTGCATGCAAAAGGTCCCAGGTTTGCATACAGAATATCACTGGCATTTCCACTTTAAAAGAGCCAGGTAGGAGGTGATGGGAAAGACCTTTGCCTGAGACCCTGGACAGCTGCTGCCAGCCTGAGTAGGCAATACTGACCTTGATGGAACAAAGGTCTGATTCAGTATAAAGCAGCTTCATATGTGTTCATATGTGTGTGTGTGCCATTCTGGCCATTTTTCCCCCTGCCAACTTCAGTTTCCCACTATCTTCATGTATTACTGGCGGGGCTTATTTTGTAGCAGGAACTCCTTTGCATATTAGGCCACACACCCCTGATGTAGCCAATCCTCCGAGAGCTTATAGCAGGCCCTGTACTAAGAGCCCTGTAAGCTCTTGGAGGATTGGCTACATCAGGGGGTGTGACCTAATATGCAAAGGAGTCCCTGCTACAAAAAAAGCCCTGATTATTGATAGCAGTTCCTATGTACAGTCTCAATGGTACTTGGCCTGACAATGCTTGGCCCGGTACATTACAACCGTTGCAGTATTATACTGAAAAATCAGTAGCAAAGTATGTGGACTTCCACCTAGACAAGAAATACTGTAGCCTGTACTCCTCAGGGGAAACAGCATGTGTTTACTGCCATGATGCTACTTCTGCTCTCTCAGGTGTCGGCCTGGGTGTGAAGAGCAATGTGATTTTATTTGCAAAAGACGTTGCTGAAGATGGAAACAGAAGCTCAGTGAAAAAAACGGGTGTGAAAGGGTTTAGGAAGAAAATCAGTTTCCACATAAACAGATAGATACGGGATGATGGGTTGTGAGTAAGGAAACACAAGGCGTCACAGGCAGAGTCTTCATCGCATCTCAACAGGCAGCCAAGGTGACACACAGTAAGTTCATCACATCTTAAGCATGATGCAGGGTCCAATTCAGTCAGGGCATTCCAGGCTGAGGAGAGAGTCTGGCGCAGATGTCCATCCCACAGCTTAACTTACCTTTCTTCCATACATTACTGAAAAGAAGTGGGTCAGATGCTATAGTGATTCCAGCATAGCTCTTTTGTTAGCTGCAACTATATACACAGAAACACCACCCAAAACACACCTCCAGCAATAAACAAACCAATAGAAAAAGAGGTGCTAAGAGCCTCATTTGCATGGGCTTCATTCAAATGGATATTACCTAATTGGCTGGCTCAGCAAGGGCAGCTACTCTGAGTGTAGCTTCAAGGAGCCTCTCAACCAATGGGCTTCATTCAAATAGGCCACACACCCCTGATTGGTTGGCTCAGCAAGGGCAGCTACTCTGAGTGTAGCTGCAAGGAGCCTCTCAACCAATGGGCTTCATTCAAATGGATATTACCTGACTGACTGGCTCAGCAAGGGCAGCCAATCTGAATAAAGCTGCAAGGAGCCTCTCCAACTAAGGGTCTTTAAAGCTACCAGTACACTACAATTACAGAATACACAAGTTGGGTCTAAGGTCTCAACCCTGCATCCTATGAAACAGTTCATATGTGCGTGGTGGGTTCTCCTGAATGTGTAGTGCCCAAATCTAATAGCAAGTGCAGTGGACACAGAGTTGGAGCTTCAGCTTCAGTCATCCTGCCCCCTGCACTGTTTTCCGGATGTAAAACAATCCTAGGCAGCACTGTTTGGCATGTACACCCATGGATTTCCCCCAACAAGCCAAACAGTGCTTCCCTCAGACCCTGAACTTGGCCTGTTTGGTCCAGAGAGCCAGTTTGGTGTAGTGGTTAAGTATGCAGACTCTTATCTGGGAGAACCAGGTTTGATTCCCAACTCCTCCACTTTGCACCTACTGATGTGACCTTGAGTCAGTCACAAGTTCTCACAGAGCTGTTCCTTTCAAGAGCAGTTTCTGTCAGAGCTCTCTCAGCTCCACCTACCTCACAGGGTGTCTGTTGTGGGGAGGGAAGGGGAAGGGAAAAGAGATTTGAAGCTGCTCTGAGACTCCTTTGGGTAGTGAAAGGCAGGGTATAAATCTAATCTCTTCTTCATCATCATACTCTGTGTGCTAATTAGCCAAGAATTTCATTTATGGTAGGGAAAATGCCCTGAGCCAGATGACACAGGCTAGCCTGATCACACATGATCTTGGAAGCTAATCAAGGTTAGCCCTGACTAGCGTTTGGATGGGGGACCGCCAAGGAAATCCAGGGGTGTTACACAAATGCAGGCAACCCACCTCTAAATGTCTCTTACGTTGAGCAAGTTTGGCCATCCCTGGATTAGGCAAATATGTCAGTGATCCTATCACATTGCTGAACTTGACACTAAAAACTAAATCCCGTGTTTTCTTCCTGGAGAGCCAGTTTGGTGTAGTGGTTAAGTGTGCGGACTCTTATCTGGGAGAACTGGGTTTGATTCCCCACTCCTCCACTTGCACCTGCTAGCTTGGCCTTGGGTCAGCCATAGCTCTGGCAGAGGTTGTCCTTGAAAGGGCAGCTGCTGTGAGAGCCCTCTCCAGCCCCACCCACCTCACAGGGTGTCTGTTGTGGGGGAGGAAGGGAAAGGAGATTGTGAGCCGCTCTGAGACTCTTCGGAGTGGAGGGCAGGATATAAATCCAATTTCTTCTTCTTCTTCTTCTTCTTCTTCTTCTTCTTCTTCTTCTTCTTCTTCTTCTTCTTCTTCTTCTTCTTCCTTTCCCTTCCCACTCCTTATCCTTCCTTCAGACTATTGTTAGCTTCCACCATTGTTCGTGAACCGGAGTGAGGAAAACACGTCAACTGTTGCATGACTAAATTAAATGCTATTTTAACTAACAGCTAATAGTGTTTACTGCTGTGCAATAGTAATTTTCATTTATTTTTTTACTGTATCTAATGACTTTCTGATGATTCAGATTCTCTGTAGGGATACAAAATCATTACATTAAGGATGAGTGATTTTAGTATGCAATGACTGATCAGTACAATAATACGTAGGCTCATGCCTCAGCTAGTAAATTAAATCATTTACACTATGATGCTTGTCAGAACAGGGGGCTCTTGAATGATAATTTTGCCGAGCAATAAAGTCTGCTTCATGGAAAACAACATGGGAGAACCCCAAGTTGGTAGGTAAACATGGTCACAGGGCATGCACACATAGCATAATTAGAACAGGTAAGGCTGATTTTTGAACATGACCCAAAATACAGTAGTTGCCTGCTTATGTGAGACAAAAGGCCTTATAATCAGGGCTTTTTTTGTAGCAGGACCTTCTTTGCATATTAGGCCACACCCCTCCAATCTAACCAATCCTCCTGGAATTTGCAGTAGGCCCTGTACTAAGAGCCCTGTAAGTCCTTGGAGGATTGGCTACATCAGGAGTGTGTGGCCAAATATGCAAAGGAGTTCCTGCTACAAAAAAGCCCTGCTTATAATCATTTGTCACAGCTGGCAAGGACCAAGATTACTCTGGCTAGTAATGATGACTGAACTTCCTTCTGGCACTTCTCGTTTTAGCTCGCTTTTCAGTTTTCCCAGAGCTCAGAGAAAAGGCTCCAGAACTCCCTGAGAATTCTCCAAGAAATCTCAGAAAGACCAAGTCTGGTGGAGCTCAAACAGAAACCCCATCCTCTGGTTTCCCCCACTTGCCCAAAATATACAGGGGAGGTGGCTGTTGTGGAAGTCTTCAGCAGTGACAGAGACTTCATCTTTAAGTGATGAGTGAATGTATGAATCCCAGTGAATGGAGTTTCCCATGGGTCCTGGACTCCTGGCTCAACCCATTATGCAAAGAGGCATTGGGAACTCTTCCTGGCATGTTCTGGCCTAAAGATGAGAGAGCTGCTCTTCAGAACCTTCGCACCCATTTTCCTTTCCTCCACTGTTTTCTTTATCAGGGTGACAGGCAAGCCTGTATAACACTTCCCTTTGCTGCAGGGTTTAAGGAGCTTGGCTCATAACGGCTCATTGTCTTCTAAACTAAGAGCATTCATTTTCCAGTCCCGACCCCATATCCTGCCAAATTTCAGCACAAGTCCCTTTATTCCCATGATCCCGCCCTCCTAATTGCTCTGATGTATCTTCTATAGGAAAGGAAAGGTCCCCTGTACAAACACCAGTCGTTTCCAACGGATCCAAGGGTGCAAACCAAGCCTGGCCCAACTCAGGACCCCTTCCACCACCAGCAAGGGAAGGTCTCTTGAAAATTTCCCGTATTGCACCTTGACTACCCCAGCCCCTTTGATACCAATCGCCCTTTTCTGGAAGTCTCATACGAGCACGAGGGACAGGTATAGCTTAGGTCCCCACTTGGGCAAAGTTTCTTTAGGGTCTGGGCAGAGATGATGTGTGTGGCCCCTGAGTCAACCTCCATTTGACAGGGGGCACCCTCAATAAACACTGTCATTTTGAGTTTATCTGGGGACGGCATGGGGATGTCGCATACCTGTCCGACGGACACAGTGATAGTGTTGATATCCTCTATGATGGGAACCTCATGGCGGTGGCCATTTTTTCCACTCTTCCAACGAGGGGCGCTCTCTTGGGTTGGTGTTGCTTTCGAACGGCAGACCCTGGCGAGATGACCCGTCTTCCCTCATTGGTGGCAGACGGTGTCCCAAAATCGGCAGGAGTGGCACTCGTGGTTTTCCCCGCAACTTGAACACTCTCGAGCTGGTGTGTTTTCAGTTGCACGTGGCAGCTGGCGCTTCACAGTGGTGTTGTGGAGCTTGAGAGCGTCATCTCCCCCTGAGTTGTCCACTTCCAAGGCAGCTTGGTGAGCCGCCACCACCATGTGCTCTCTCTGCGATTTGTCATAGGCGGTAGCCACTTTGATCGCCTTGAGGAGGTCCATCTCATCTTTCCCAAGCAACTTCCTCCTCAGCGGCTTGTCCCAAAGCCCAAAAATAAACTGGTCCCTCAGTCTTTCCTCCAATCGGTGAAACTCGCAGTGGAGTGACAGCTGGTGGAGGGCTGCAATGTAGTCAATGGCAGACTCGTTGGGCCGCTGCCTGCACTCAGAAAAGTCAAAGCGATGGGTCAGGACTGATGACTGTGGTGCGAAATGGGTCATCAGGGCAGCGGTGATGTCCGTGTAGGAGGCATCCTTGAGGAGGGTGGGCGCCATTAACCCCTGGGCTAGTTCCTGGGTGTTCATCCCACACAGCTGAGGAATAGCAATCTCTTTTTATCCCCCACAGCTCCATGGTAGTGGATGAAGTTCTCCAGGTTGATCCAACCAGCTCTTCCATCGCTCTGAGCTGGTCACATCGAACTCGAGAATCGTTCCTGGTGTAGCAGCCATTGTCAGCGCTGGTGGTGTATGCGTGGTGCGGAATGCCTGCAGCTGCTGGCCTCGCTTACCAGGAGCCCCCCTTTGTTGCCACTATAATATAGTGGGTTCTATACATTAATGAGGGGAGGTGGTAGGGAACATAGCTCTTTTATTAAATACAGCATGGTATAGTGTCGTGGGTCCAGCCCACGCACCGGCAAGAAAGTATAGCATTGCCTACAAAGACTGAAAACTAGGGCCGCAGGGCCCCCTATATACACATCCAAAGTTCCCGCGCTGCCTGTGACTGGACCATTCAAACCAGTTGGGGTCTCTTGATTGGAGCAGGGCAGCAGGATTTGGATCCTGCTGCCTATTGTTCCCGAGTCCCCCAAGCTCTTTCCTTCAGGCCACAGTGAGCCAGGCAAGAACTCCAGCTTATAGATACAATTCTAAGCACATATACAATAAGAACGCTAAGATATGCCAGGGTGACATCAAAACTAGAATGCTGTAATTCCCTGGACATTGGTCTCGCTTCAAAATCAGCTCAGAAACTCCAGTTGGTGCAGAATGCCACAGCTCATGGGTCAGTCATAGCTCTGGCAGAGGTTGTCCTTTAAAGGGCAGCTGCTGCAAGAGCCCTCTCAGCCCCACCCACCTCACAGGGTGTCTGTTGCGGGGGAGGAAGATAAAGGAGATTGTGAGCCACTCTGAGATTCGGAGTGGAGGACGGGATATAAATCCAATATCTTCTTCTTCATCTTCTTCTCAGCAATTATCAGGAGCCATATGGACCATGCATATTACCAGGGCCAGCCCTAACTTCTGGCTAACTTCAGGTGAACTTCTGGTGCCCCTGCCCTGCCCTGATAATGTCACCAAGTCACTTGGGGGTGCTAAATTTGGTGCCCCCAGAAGGAAACCCTAGCCGGGGGTGGCCAATGGTAGCTCTCCAGATGTTTTTGCCTACAACTCCCATCAGCCCCAGCCATTGGCCATGCTGGCTGGGGGTGATGGGAGTTGTAGGCAAAAAACATCTGGAGAGCTACCATTGGCCACCCCTGTGCCTAGGCAATTGCCTAGTTTGTCTAGTGGCTTGGCTGGCCCTGCATATTACTCCCATTCTACAGTCACTCCATTGGCTGCCCATCAGTTATAGGCTCAGCTTAAGGTATTGGCTATCACATACCCTTCATGGTGTTGGACCCTCACACCTGTGAGACCATTACCGCTTTCGCACACAGCTCACCTCACAGTCACAATCCTGTTCCCTCCGCAGCGTCTGGTCGGATTTCCCACCATCTGCACCGAAGTTACAGGAAGTGCCACAGGTTTTGCGTAGCAAACGTAAACCGCTAAAACCCAGTTTACGTTTGCTACGCAAAAGCCGCGGCACTTCCTGTAACTCCAGCGCAGATGGTGGGAAATCCGACAGACGCTGCGGAGGGAACAAGATTGTGACTGTGAGGTAAGCTGTGTGTGAAAACAGTTCATCTCTCCCCCTGTACTCTGCCACAACAGCTGCACTCATCTGAGCAAGGCCTTTTGCAGGTGCCAGCCTGCAAGTGGGTAAGGTCAACAATTTGCCCGTGCATGGGCCTTTTTTGTTGTGGCCCCCACCTTGCGGAATAGTCTGCCTGAGGAGGTCAGGAAGGCTCCCACTCTCCTGGCTTTCTGCAGACTATGCAAACTGAATTATTCAAGAGGGTTTTTCTGCGGAAGCAACAGAGTAGCACTGTTGCAAAAGGCTTCTCAAAGCTACTTGGACTGTGGTCAGTACTACTACTGTACTGACTACTTTGCTGTTGGCTGGCTCCCACTGTATTATTTTATATCGTTTAAAGAACCATGTTAACAGGCTTTGCTTCAGTTCTGTTTTTTACAGTTCTGGTTGGTTCTACAACCCAAATCCTACTTCACTGTTTATTGAATGTCCCCTCTTGTCGACTGTATCAACCCACTCTGTGTACTTGGCCTTGAGTCACCGGAAAAAGGAAGACTATAAATGACATGAATAATTCAACAAATCTAATACCCTCACAAACAAAGCAAAAAAAAGGTCAATATGGAGGCTGGCTGTCGTGAAGAAGAAGACTGCAGATTTATACCCTGCCCTTCTCTCTGAATCAGAGACTCAGAGCAGCTTACAATCTCCAATATCTTCCCCCGCCCCCACAACAGACACCCTGTGAGGTGGGTGGGCTGAGAGGGCTCTCACAGCAGCTGCCCTTTCACAGACAACTCCTGCGATAGCTATGGCTAACCCAAGGCCATTCCAGCAGTTGTAAATGGAGGAGTGGGGAATCAAACCCGGCTCTCCCAGATAACAGATAAGAGTCACCGCTACATCAAACTGGCTAAAGAATTATATGTGATATTTAAATATTATGCACCAATTATATTTTGTTGACAATTAGATGTTCTTTAGAGAGCAGCAACAATATATTGCAAAGAAAAACCAGAAACATACGTGCTTACATAGCGCCATATCATCAGGACCCCTAACCCTTGATTATTTCCCTGTATTTTGAATCATTATCATACTCCATAGGTAAATGCATAATAGGTAATACATAATTAGCTAAGTATTCAATGCAATTTTTTACAGGGAGCATATGCCTTTAACAACTGTATCATGGGAAGCGGAAGACTGACAGTAGATGCTTTACATAGCACAGAAACGGGAGAAGCCCTCCCCTTCTGAATTGCAGCGTGTCACGCAGCAGTTAAAAAGCAAAAGAACGGTGTTTCAAATAGTTGGCAACCTGACAACAGCAAGTCCTTGCTGGTCTAAAGCGTTCGCAAGAACCTTTGCTCAATATGTGTCAGATGGCCAACTCGGGCATGATGGGACAACTATGTGTGTTGATTCATGCACATGCTCTGTTCATATATAAACACAAGAAGAACCTTGATTAATCAAACCAGTGGCCCGCCTAGTCCAGCCTACTGTTTTCTATTGAAGCCAATCAGATGCTCCCAAGGCACGCAACAGAGGTACAAACCTCCTCCCAGTGCTGACCTCCCCCTACCAAGTAGCATTCTTGAGTATACTAACCACATACAGGGCCGGCTCTGCCACTAGGCAAACTAGGTGATTGCCTAGGGCGCTGGCCTTCTGGGGGCGCCAAATTGGGTGCCCCCATGTGACTCGGTTATGTTGTCAGTGCAAGGGGGACAGAAGTTAGCCTTGCCTAGGGTGCCAAACAGCAGCCTGTCGGTCACTTCCGGGTTCCTGTCCTGCATCTCGACCTGTGTTATTAGTGACAGGCTGCTTCGGCAGGCCACTGCGCCAGCCCCCTGGGTCCCACAATGATGGGACCGATGCCACAGGGCCGGGCTCGAAACACTCTATAACCCCTCAAAAGAACAGCAGTCTAGCTCGCTTCCCCCGAGCCCTGCCGCCATAAGCCTCAAGGGGGCTCATTTTGCGGCATCTCCTGGCAGGAGGGTGGCACCCGCACGGGACACATATCAAATGAAAGAGGGGGTGCAGGGCTATCAGAAACAGCCGGTGGAGGGAAATGATGTCATTTGGGGGAAATGATGTCACAGGAAGTGATGTCACTTCCTGCTTCTGGCAGGTGGCGTGGGGGAAATGATGTCACAGGAAGTGATGTCACTTCCTGTTTCCGGCGGTGGCATGATGTCACCGGAAGTGACGTCACTTCCTGTTTCTGGCGGCGCACGCTTCACGCGCGCGCACTCACATCATTCCCCCCTCAAGGTGTCCCTGGCTGGCCTCCAACTATTATGGCCACCCTATCAGCTACACAGTTGTTTATATTTTGCTGTTCAGTTGCACAGTCGAGTCTGACTCTTTGCGACCCCATGGCCAAAGTTACGCCAGGCCCTCCTGTTTTACACCATCCTCCGAAGTCTGCTCAAATTCGTGTTTGTTACATCAGTAACACTGTCCAGCCATCTCATCTTTTGCCGTCCCCTTCTTCTTTTGCCTTCTGTCTTTCCTAGCATCAGGATCTTCTCCAGGGAGTGCTCCCTTCTCATTTGGTGGCCAAAGTATTTCAGCTTCAGCATCTGACCTTCCAGTGAACAGTCTGGGTTGATTTCCGTTAGGACTGACTGATTTGTTCTTCTTGCCGTCCAAAGGACTCTCAAGAGTCTTCTCCAGCACCGCATCTCAAAAGCATCTATTTTTCTGCGCTCAGCCTTCCTTATGGTCCAGCTCTCACAGCCATACATGACTACTGGGAATACCATCGCT
This sequence comes from Heteronotia binoei, assembly GCF_032191835.1. Taxonomy (NCBI): domain Eukaryota; kingdom Metazoa; phylum Chordata; class Lepidosauria; order Squamata; family Gekkonidae; genus Heteronotia; species Heteronotia binoei. Next base: position 111,519,915 of record NC_083229.1, read on the forward strand.
TTGACTATACGGACTTTTGTTGGCAGGGTGATGTCTCTGCTTTTTATTATACTGCCCAGGTTCGCCATAGCTGTCCTCCCAAGGAGCAAATGTCTTTTAATTTCATGGCTACAGTCACCATCTGCAGTGATCTTGGATTCCAGAAATGTGAAGTCTGTCACTACTTGCATGTCTTCCCCTTCTATTTGCCAAGGTGTGATGGGGCCAGATGCCATGATCTTAGTTTTTTTGATGTTGAGTTTCAAGCCTACTTTTGTGCTGTCTTCTTTCACCCTCAACAAGAGGTTCTTTAGGTCCTCCTCACTTCCTGCCATTAGAGTAGTGTCATCTGCATATTTGAGGTTGTTGATGTTTTTCCCGGCAATCTTAATTCTGGCTTGTGCTTCATCCAGGCCAGCATTCCGCATGATGTACTCTGCATATAAATTAAATAAGCAGGGTGACAATATACATCCTTGTTGAACTCCTTTTCCTATTCTAAACCAATCAGTTGTTCCATTTCCCGTTCTGACAGTTGCTTCTTGACCCTTATACAGGTTTCTCAGGAGACATGTGAGGTGGTCTGGTACTCCCATCTCTTTAAGGACTTGCCACAGTTTGTTGTGATCCACACAATCAAAGGCTTTAGCATAGTCAATGAAGCAGAAATAGACATTTTTTTGATACTCCCGTGCAGATATAATCTGCACTAAAATGAACAAAAAGGTTTCCTATATGTCATTACAAACAACAGGCACATGAACAACATTTTGTGTTCTTTTGTTTGGGACATGAACTCATTCATTGCCACCCAACTGATACAGCACTTAAGAAGTTCACAGTGCAAGCCTATTAAGAGCTGCTCCAGTCTAAGTCAATTGATTTCAGTGCCCTTGGAACGGAGTAAAATTGATCAGGATTGCGCTGTTGGTTCTTTAAATTAGCTCATCTACAACTGCAGTCACATCTAGGCACCAACAAAGACATCCTAAACCAGGGGTAGCCAAACTTGCTTAGCGTAAGAGTCACATAGAATGAACATCAGATGTTTCGAGGAAGGGAGAGGTCTCCAACCTTTTTGAGTCTGAGGGCAAATTTGGAATTCAAATACAGCATGGTGGGGGCAGAAACAAAATGGCTGCCACAAAATGGCTGCCGCAGGAAACTGAACTAGCTAAAAAAAATGCTGCTGCTTAACTTCAGGAACACAGTGTAGATCCTTGTGCTGTGGTGACAGCTGCTGCCAAAGCAACATTTGAAAAAATCTGCACAGCCAATCAAATCTCCAATAGTCAATCAGAAACCTTGCTGAGCAAAACTTCCACCCACTTCCTAAAAACACTGGGCAGGGACCAGAAATGGTGTTAGTAGCCACCATAGTTCTAGAGCCGCCAGATCTTACTTGGCTTCCAGTAGGGGGCTCCCGGGTCTGTTCCAGAATGTAACCATAGAGTTTTAACTGAAACACTAGAGTGTCCACACATGATGTGCCTGGTGTGATGATGTCACTTCTGGGTGATGTCATCACACCAATGATGTTGACACAGGAAGGGGTTGCATTCCACGTAGATAGATCCAAGAGGGCAGCCATGTTGGTCTGAAGCAGTTTAACAAAGTCTAATGAAGTGTGCTTAGAGAGCACATGAAAGCTTACGTTCTGAATAAAACTTTGTTGGTCTTAAAGGTGCACTTGACTCCTGCTTTGTTCAACAGGAAAGGGTTGTTTGGAAGTGAGGCTTCCCCAGCTGGTCAGTGAGTTGAAGTCCCTGAATTTGAGGGAAAAACCCTCCCAGACCGGGGGACTGGCAACCCTACTTGGTGCCAATAGGCGCCATGTTGAAGATCCCTGCTCTAGGCCTTTCATCGTCGTAACAGGGGCCAGAGACTATCTTTTATACCAACAATGGAAGCAAGGAATTTAGAGAACCTCATTCACAGAACATTATATCAATATAACAACATTCAATTGGTGGTGGGTTTTTTAATGCCTATCTGGTGGTGGTGGTGGTGGTGGTGGGAGGAATTGACCACCAAAAGGACAGGGGGGAGATGGCTGCCATGCAGGTGAGGAAATCTGAACTTTCCCACCCACCTGGCAGCTACCCAGGCTCTATTGGGAAATGTAACCCTGTCTCCTGATGTAAGCCTCCCTGAGCCCTGCATGCAGGGAAGGGTGGCCTAGAAGTCCAAAGAATGACTGACTGACTGAATGAATGAATGAATGAATGAATGAATGAATGAATGAATGAATGAATGAATGAATGAATGAATGATTTCCCACAACTTTGCAACAAAGCAATTTTGAGAAAGAACAGACTAAAGAAAAGCCAGGTAAGCCCTGGGAAGTATGCAATAGTTTTAAAGAGAAGTGGGGGGAGGGACTGACTCTCAGTAGAAATGAACTCAAAGTAAATAATCTGCGTGGAAATCTCCCCCGTGTACACTAACAGGAATTTGGCTGTGATTACTTTACTCAGTAATGAACAACTGAATTATACTGATTCAGTTGTTCATCATTCAGGACTAGGATTAAGAATGGAGATCCGTAATTGTCGATTTAACCCCACCCCCATTTACACAGCTACAAAAACCCTATGGTAATGCAGAGACAAAAGGAAACAGGATTAAGGTTGCCATGGGAACTCAGAATTTTCTGACTTGTGTGTGATTAAACTCTTAACTGTAACATTTCATTAATATGGGTTGTTAAGGCCTTTTGTTGTTCTTTTGACAGTACTGAGTATTCTGGTCCCTGTACCAAGGAACATAAATGCATACATGCACCGCGTTGTCACAGACGTTTTAAAAATACATATCACATAATGCATCTCTCCCCCCCCCCTCCCCGCCCTTGATGAGTGGCGTATATGCCTTCATAACTTCCAATAATATCAACAGGAGTCACCCATGTAAATCTTCCATGTACAGTTAGGACAATAGACCCTGCAGAGCATGAAAGCATTATATTAAACTCATTTTTCTCAGCATAGGTATGAATAGACTTTTAACATCCAAATGACAGGCATAGACTTAAGGGTGATTGTTTCGGAGGATCATGCATCAACTCTTATCTTTTTGTCATATGCGCAGCAAGGAAGGGAAAGCGCTCTGGCTGCATTAAAAGGATATGTCAAAAAAAAACCCAGAAATTCTTCCTAAAGGAAGGAAGGCTCACAATAATTTTACAGCATACCGTTCATGCTGCCATTCCACTAATATTTGAGCTGATCTGCATATTAAACAGCCTAGTCGCAAGTTAACTCCAAGCCGCCGTACTGAAACGCTGAACATAGATGTTGACTTCTTAACTGACTGTACATTGCTTGGAATTTAGTCCCAGTGATGAGTCTTATTTCTGGGACTTTAGAGCGCAGCATTAAGAAAACATTACAGGTTAAATGCAGTGGTTAAGAATGGCTGCAGGTCCCTGACAGGAATCTCAGATCTTCAGAAAATTAACCAGGTTGCTTTAGGCAATCCACTATTTCTCTTGGCCTTGTTCCTCCCCCCCACCCCCAATGTATAGCACTGTCATAATATTGCTGCTTACTAGGGCTTTTTTTGAGTAGGGACGCACAGGAAAGCAGTTCCAGCTGGCTTGGCATCAAGAGGCATGGCCTAATATGCAAATGAGTCCTTGCTGGGCTTTTTCTACAAAATGTGTGGTGTGGAACGGTGCCATCAGAGGGTGTGGCCTAATATGCAAATGAGTCCCTTCTGGGGTTTTTTTGCAAAAAAAAAAGTCCTGTTGTTTACCATGCAGGGTTGTTGTAAGGATTACATTTCATTTCATCTACACATGGTGAGGCTTTTGCTTTAAGGCTCCATAGTTCTCTGGGAGTCAGATCTATTGAACACATTTGGCTTCACTTCTGGGCAGACATTTAGAGGACAGGGCTGTAAAGACAGCTACAGGACACAGTTTCATGTCTCTTTTCCTTGACATTTTTTTAAAAAGAGAATTGCAGCCTTGGTAGTGACTGTGAGCTGACCAAGAGGGCCTACTTACCCCTTGAGAGCCAGCATGGTGTAGTAGTTAAGAGAGAGACGCTCTAATTTAGGGGACTAGGTTTGATTCCCCATGCCTCCTGCACAGGAAGTCTGCTGGGTGACCTTGGGCCAGTCCCAGTTCTCTCAGAACTCTCTCAGTCCCCTCTACCTTACAAAGTCCCTGCTGTAGGGAGAGGAAGGGAAAGATGTTTGTAAGCCGCTCAAAGACTCCTTTGGTGGTGAAGGGTGGGGTATAAAGGCGACTCTTCTTTTTCTCCTTCTTCTGAAGAACTGAGCCTGAGGTGGCCAGAGATGACGTTCTAGACTTTCTGGGGAAATTAAAAACTGATAAGTTTCCAGGTTATGATGGCACACTTCCAAGAGGTCTTAAGGAACTCAGATGTGAGATAGTTCATCCACTAAATTCAGCCTCTGTACCAGAAGACTGGAAAGTAGCAAATGTGACACCAGTTTTTAAAAAGGGATCAAGAAAGGAAACAGGAAATTACAGGCCAGTCAGCCTAATGTCTGCCACTAGCAAATCAGTAGAAACTGAATTGTTAGGTGGGAAGAAGAAGGAAAAGGAGGAGAAGATTGGATTTATAACCCACCCTTCACTACCCAAAGGAATCTCAGAGCAGTTTACAATCCCCTTTTCCTTCCTCCCCCCACAACAGACACTCTGCTTTACAAAGTCTTTTCCAGATGTACTGCATGGGGCACAAATCACCCAGCCTTACTCTAAGCCAGGGCTTTTTTTGAGCAGGAATGCACAGGAACACAGTTCCTGCAGGCTTGGCATCCAGAGGTGTGGCCTAATATACAAATGAGTTCCTGCTGGGCTTTTTCTTTTTAAAAAAAGCCCTGTGTGAAACAGTGGTGATGTCAGGGGTGTCGCCTAATATGCAAATGAGTTCCTGTTGAGCTTTTTCTACAAAAAAAGCCCTGTGTAAGATAATGGTGATGTCAGGGGTGTGTGGCCTAATATGCAAATGAGTTCCTGCTGGGCTTTTTCTACAAAAAAACCCCGGCCTTAAGCCATCACACAAACAAAAGCGCAATCCTTGCATCTCATACATGAGATATTGCTTGTTCCATTACCAGTCAGCAGAGTTTAAAATTTAATGCCAGATGAAGCAAATAATACACACTCAAGCTTATTCCTTTGCGATAAAAGACATCTATTGCCTCTCAAAGCATGAACGCTGATTTCATTTTCGTCCAGGCCTAGGCTCGGCTCTTGTGCGATCTCCTCAGGAATACGCCCCCTGAGACCACACAGGGACTACTCATCAGTGACTGGTTTCTAGAATTACAGCCATGCGCACCAGCTCTCATGATTGCCTCATTTACTCTGCTTGCCTCAAAGCCAGGAGCCTGTACACCTGGAAATGGAAAATGCCTCAGACGTCGACCCTGACTCCTCCGCTATATTTACCTGAACAGAACGGAAAGGAAGCTTCCCGTGTAATTCTAATTGTACTTCAACTTGTACACCGCTATTTCCAGCATCCTTGTAATGAGGGTGCCATTTAAAAAAACGAAGCATATAATAGGAGCCTGCCATCTCCTTTACAAAAAAAAGGAAGAAGCAGACCTATAGTTCTGGTTTGACAAACCAAATGACTGTAAGTCAAGCACATTAGTGCATTAACCTTTTTTTTATTACATTACATACATGAAAACAATTAAAGCTGGGATTCTTTCCAGTATATTATCATCTTTTCTTGTTCCCTCTGGCCTTTTTCCATCCATTTCAAAGGAGGCACAGAGCATCAACAGAACATTCTCTCATGCTGCGTGGGGCTCTCCTTTAAGGGTTTGTTTTCACTTCTTAACAACTGTCTGCCTTTCAAGTATAGCCAACTACGGTCTATCACGCAGCAGCAGCAGCGGCAACAAAACAAACAAGCACACTTACAAATGTTGGGGTGGATGATTTTTTTTTTTAACAGCATTGTCAAATTAAATCCAAGATTGAAATTCGGCATCCCAGTTTATTGTCTTTCTCCCCTCCCCCTGTGGTAAATGGTAATTAGAGTCAATAATCTTTTGCTGAGAGAGCACCTTGTCCTTAACAGTGTTTATATCATCATCATCAAAGATCTGCCTGGAGGGGGCTGGCGTGTTAATAATTTAAGGTGTGCACGGCCTAGTTATAGCAGGAAGCCTAGTTATTGAGTTTGTAAACCAGCTGATGATTTATGGGAACACCTTGCATGAGTCACACTCATTAAATAAAATACTTCGGCTTAATAAGGAACACGGGGGTAAGCCGTCATTCCCGTTACAGGGCAATTGTGCCACTGGAAAATGGGCAGTTGGGTGTCACTTGCTGAACTGCGGGGCCATCATTTTGCCTGGACTGTGAGGGCAAGGATAGATCATGAGTTGAGTTGCGGTGGTCACCTCTGATAGCTTTGGGTTGCCTTTGAAGGGCTGAAAAACTGTTGGTTTGTCTCATATACAAAGAGATTTTTCTATACTTTTGCAGAACGAACTCCACAATATCCCGAGTTGACTTGGAACACCATTTTTTTGTCTACGTGTTTTTCCTTACAATACAGACAGGAAGTGTGCTTCCCTAACGCCATCTTTTTTCTTCCCCTTGCCATCTCGCTGCATAGCTATGGCCTCTGGTTAAATGCTTTGGCAGAAAGAACGTTAAATCTCTCTTTAAAAGGTTGCTAATTAAGAAAGCAGAAATGTTTGCGGAAATGAAATTAGTAAGTGGGGAGAGAGAGAGAGAAAATCAATATACAGTTGTTAAATGAAGCTTGCATTTTAAAGCTATAGCCATATTTTACACTTAAACATTCAGTGCTTATTCTGAAGTTATAAATTCCTAAAGAAACTGAAGTAGTAAAAGACTAATGTTTTATAGCACCACTGAGAACATCTCCTGCATATGCTCCATAGCAATGAATGAGAACTCCACAAGAGAATGGTCAGGAAAGCCTCCTAAAAAAGGAGACAGTCACTTCTTCACAGAAATTGTGAGTGATGTCCACCAAACAATGAGATTTTGTAATAAATACTAACGTGAATTACACAAATAAATATCTAGCCCAAATCTGTATCAGAGGAAGTGTGGTTGCACACCAAAGCTTATACCTTGAATAAAACATTGGTATTAAAGGTGCCATTGGACTCAAACTTTGTTCGAAGTCCAAATCTTATCTCCTTGGCAATATTCACAATTTTAAATGTTAAGAGTTAGGTTTAGATTTCTGTACCCAAATTACAAGAACACCGTTTCAGTTCTGTGCAATTTATCCATATTCTGAGCTGAGCTGCATCCTTCTCTTTTGGACTTAATTATACTATTTTATTTTAAGGAGGCAAAAATGTATTTTTTGGCAGGCAACTGATAACCTTACTGTAGAACTACATGTTATGAGCAGTTTGATCATTATTTTCCTGTAATAGTTTAACAAACTTCAACTTTCAAAGGGACCACCCAGTGGGGGGGGGGATTTAACTCTTTGTCCTTGGGGCTTTTTTCTATCACAAATATCTCCCCACCGCCACCACCTTTATTTTATACCTACTGGGGAAATTTTCCAGGGGTTTTTTTCCCCAGAGAAAGTAAAAGCATTTGGGGGGGGGGGGTGTTGATTAATTGGAGGTAGGAAGAAATAAATAGCTTCTGTCTGCCCCAACAGGTTTGCTGGTTTAAATCACAACACTGATAAGTGCAACTCCTGAAAAACAAAAACAAAAAGAGATAAAGTAATTAGAGATGCATGCAATGTATAACTCTGCCTTTGTTTGATAATGTTCTCTAGGATAGACAACTGGCAAGCCCATAATAATAATGCATCAACAGCAGCAGTTGTAATAACAACCATCATGAACAGCACAGTTCTCTTGATGGATTTCACAGCTGCCATTCAAAACCCAGAGAGGCGCAACTGGCTTTCATTACCTGATAAGTTGTAAGATGTGAACCAGTTTCCAAACAACAGCCAGCTTCTCTTAGAAACATAACACTAACAGTCATTACATTCCACCTACAATATTGATTTTGCTTAGGAATTCCTTTGTACAATATTCTCACCTATGTTGCATTGGTGCACGGAACAGAAAGGTGGCTTTTAAAAATCAGCTGCTTCCCCCCCGCTCCCCCCCCCCCCCGGTCATAAATATTCTGAAATACAGAGAGCAGAAAGGCAACAGTGCCCCAGTTCAAAACCTTGCTTAAGCACAAACTCTGGCTAGTGTTTATTCTGGTTATGATCCATGTTGACTTGATTTATTTATCCATTTATCCATTTTATTTCACATATTACTGGCTCACCTTTCTGCCATAGGTTTTTCACATAGCTGATCGCAGGGCTTTTTTTGAGCACGAATGCAATTCCGGCTGGCTTGGTGTTGGGTGTGGCCTAATATGCAAATGAGTTTCTGCAGGGCTTTTTTGTAGAAACAATGTGTGTGAAACAATGGGGACATCAGGAGGTGTGGCCTAATATGCAAATGAGTTCCTGCTGGGCTTTTTTGTAGAAACAATGTGTGTGAAACAATGGGGACATCGGGAGGTGTGGCCTAATATGCAAATGAGTTCCTGCTGGGCTTTTCTGTAGAAACAATGTGTGTGAAACAATGGGGGCATCAGGAGGTGTGGCCTAATATGCAATTAGTTCCTGCTGGGTTTTTTTCTACAAAAAAAGCCCTGGTTGATCAACTGAAATTAAAGCCAAGGGGAAGAATCTGCATCTGCATGACGGGAGGAGCTGATGAAAGAAAAGGCAATCCAATAGCCCATTCTGAAGGGACTGATGGACACTACCATAACTGAGGCGCAGTTGCGACGTAGAGGTCTGAGCCTGCTACTGGAGAATAGGGTTGCCAAGTCCAATTCCAGAAATATCTGGGGACTCTGGGGGTGGAGTCAGGAGACTTTGGAGGTGGAGCCAGGAGCAAGGGTGTGACAAGCATAATTGAACTCCAAATCTGGCCACTGCATTTAAAGGGACTACACAGCTTTTAAATGACTTCCCTCCCTTGGAAATAATGAAGGATAGGGGCACTTTCTTTGGGGGCTCATAGAATTGGACCCCTGGTCCACTCCTCTTGAAATTTGGAGGGTGTTTTGAGGAGAGCCATCAGATGCTATGCTGCAAATTTGGTGCCTCTACCTCAAAAAACAGCCCCTCCCTGCACCTCAGATACCCATGGATCAATTCTCCATTATAACCTATGGGAATCAGTCTCCATAGGGAATAATGGAGTGCTCAGCAGACATTTCCTCCCCCCCCCCCCAGCTTTCTGATGATTCTAAAGTGGGGGGCGGGCCTCAAACCTGGGCAACCTTACTGGAGAAACCTGGATTTAATCCCTCACACTGCTGTGAAGCTTTCTAGGTGACTTTGAACGAGTCACTGTGCCTTAGCCTAGCCTACATCACAAGGTTGTTGTGAGGATAAAGTAGAAGGAGTGATAGGTATGAAGCCTCCAGGTGAGACCTGGGGATCCCCTGGGATTGCACTTCATGTCCAGACGGCAGAGATCAGTTCCCCTGGAGAAAAACATAACAAAGTTGGAGTTCAATAGAACCTTTAAGACCAACAAAGTTTTATTCAGAATGTAAGCTTTTTTGTGCATGCACACTTCATCAGACGATGAAATGGGGTACAATGAACATTGCTACATATAGCTGGTGTGCAGTGGTTAAGCATATTGGTCTTCAAGGTGCTACTTGCCTCCAACTTTGTTCTATTGCTTCAAACCAAAACAGCTGCCCACTTGCATCTACCGGGAGAAAAATGGCAGCTTTGGAGGGTGCCGGCTTCTATGTCCTTGTTCCCCACTGAGGTCCCTGTCTTCCCTAGGCTCTACCCCCAAATCTCCAGGAGTTTCCCAACCTGGGGCCTGCCTATCTACCGAACCGCCTTTCCCCATATATTCCCCAGAGAGCACTGCATTCGGGAGGGCAAAATCTTCTCTCCATCCCTGAACCAAGGGAAGCCAGACTGAGCTCTACAAGGACCAGAGCCTTCTTGGTGGCAGCACCAACATTATGTAACACCCTCCCGGAGGCTATATGGGCCCTGCAGGATCTCCTCCAATTCCGCAGGGCCTGTAAAACAGAATTATTTCAACTAGGCTATGACATCTGAGTGGAGAAGGCTGCCACCCTTGTAACTGAGCAAATACCAGCTATGAGAAATCAGACAATCTCTCAAGGATCACCGATGGAATGACCGTCTAAGGAATTAATAGAAATTGAACTGGCCCACTGAAAACATCATGAACCGCCATGAAGTTGTGAATAGCACCATTATGTAATATTTATAATTTTATCGTTTTTAGCATTATATCGTTTTTATTAATTTAATATGTAATTTTTGGTTGTTGTTAGCCGCCTTTAGTCCATTTGTGGAAAGGGCAGGATATAAGTTTAAATAAAATAAACAATAAGAAGACTGCAGATTTATACCCCACCCTTCTCTCTCTGAATCAGAGACTCAGAGCGGCTTACAATCTCCTATATCTTCTCCCCCCACAACAGACACCCTGTGAGGTGGGTGGGGTTGAGAGGGCTCTCACAGCAGCTGCCCTTTCAAGGACAACTCTTGCAATAGCCAGAGCTCTTTTTCTAGCAGGAGCTCCTCTGCATATTAGGCCACACCCCTCTGATGTAGCCAATCCTTCCAGAGTTTACAGTTGGCCCTGTACTAAGAGCCCTCTAAGCTCTTGGAGGATTGGCTATATCAGGGAGGCGTGGCCTAATATGCAGAAGAGCCCCTGCAAGAAGAAGAGCCCTGGCAACAGCTATGGCTGACCCAAGGCCATCCCAGCAGGTGCAAGTGGAGGAGTGGGGAATCAAACCCGGTTCCCCCAGATAAGAGTCTGAAAACCACTACATCAAACTGGCTCTCCAGTTTGGAATCAATAAATCAATAAACAAACGAACACACCCCTCCATAAATAAATACACCCCCCAACTCCCCCCCCCAGTGGTTGGGGGGGGGAACCTTGCAACTCTTGGTGAGAACTACGTACAGCACCTTGAACTCTTTGAAGGAAGTATGGGATAAAAATGTGATAAATGAATCAACTGCTGCCCTTAGGGCAGGGAGATAATGGTAGTCCAGGGACTGGGAAGAGAAACCTTTTAGAAATTAAATAGAGCATTATAACAGCGTTATGAAAATAATGCAGTACAACATCCCCGAGGACATCAGTTCCTATGGGTTTGGAGGGACTAATATTCCCTTGCCACAAACCGACTAAAACAGACACAAATTATATTAACTTTTTTAAAACTTTGGTTGCAAGTAGATTCATTAACATACTTGCAAAAAAAAAAAAACCAAACCAAAAGAGGCTAAGGCAAGACAAATGCCATCAGCTGCAACTGAATATCTCAAGCCTGAAACGATGCTCAAGAGATTGCCCCAAACTAATAATGTAAAGCTCAACAGAGGATTGGGAAGAGACTTCTTCAGAGGGCAACAATGCACCTACGAATAATAAAAGCGAGGAGACGGAACAGGGAATAAAATAAACTCAAACACAATTCTTTTCCTAAACAAAATCCAACACATTCTAGCAAGAACACAACATTAACCCTATATAGCCAGGAGCCAGGATACTTTTGGGACAGCCCCATAAGTCTTTACGACCAGCGATCCAACACCTTTTGGTGACACCCAGCCCCAGAGACGTCCATCTGGCCTGGTGGAATGAGCTCCCCCAGGAGATGCGGGCCCTGTGGGATGTGCTTCAATTCCACAGGGCCTGTAAAACAGAGCTCTTTCACCAGACTTCCAGCTGAGGCAGGGGGCATCACTTGTTATCGGCCTCCCCCCCCCCTTTCATTCCATCCCTGTGCTGTAGGACCTGCTGGATCTGGACAATAGGCCATGTTTGTGAGGCAGAATTTGCCATTTTAGTCTCTGTCATTTTAGAATTTATATATTTTCAATTGGTTTTTAACCATTGATTGTTTTTATGATGTAACCCGCCATAAGCCTGTTCTACGGGAAGGATGGACTAAAAATTGAATTAAATAAATAACCCAACACAACAGAAGACCACATGGGCAACCAAAAAAGGTCTACGTGGCCCTTGTCTCTCTCCTCGATAAATTTACTGAGAATTAAAATACAAAATATCCAAGGCAACTTGTGTTATACAGTCAATAGATCTTTAAATGTGGGAAACCAAAGTTCAAATCCTCATTCAGCTTGAAACTCACTGGAAACTTCTGTGGGGAGTTTGGTGTGAAGGGGCAGATATTCCTTGCTTCACAAGAAGCGTGTGTGTGTTCCATTTGTGATGGAGCAACATTTCATTAACTACTCATTTTTATATTCACAAAGGGTGTGACATTTTTGCATTACATCTTACCGTATATTCCATTTAAGACACTACAAAATGTGGGAGATACTTCCTTTGTGCCCAGCAACAATTTTTCCTTTTCCATCCCTCGCTTTTTTCCCTAACTGTACATCTGGTCTGTTAGGTTTGCCAGCTCCAAATGTGCAGATTCCTGGAAATTTGGGAGTGGAGCCCAGGGACAGTGGGGTTTGGGGACAGAAGGGACCTCAGCAGGCTGTGATGCCGTAGAGTCCATCCTCCAAAGCAGTCATTGTCTCCAGGGGAACTAATCTTTGTCAGCTGGAGAGCTATTGTAATTCTGGGAGATCTCCAGTCCACACCTGGAGATTGGCAACCCTATAGCCTGATGAGGGGTTCCAGAGGACCTGCAAGAGGCCTACTCTTCAGCGATGTTTTGGTTGGTCCTAGTAAAGGGTATTATTTTCCATCTTTGAGACTTTTCTGTGGACCAAACAAGGTTAGCTAATAACTCCCAGCTTCCACTAGAAACTGGTTCACACATACCCACATTCATCAGTGGCTGAGTGCAACTTAAAGTGGATATGTGAAGGCAAATGAACCACCACTGCCTATATAACATTAATATAAAGCAGCAAGAAGGCAAATCACACATTTGAATGCTCCTCTACACTTCAAGAAGACCTCCCTTCAGGGCTTTCTTTGAGCAGGAACGCACAGGAATGCAGTTCCGGCTGGCTTGGCATCAGGGGGTGTGGACTAATATGCAAAGGAGTTCCTGCGGGGCTTTTTCTACAAAAAGCCATGGCTCCCTTTAAATGTGTTTAGGGTTGCCAGCCTCCAGGTTCACCCTGGAGATCTCTTGCTTTTACAACTGATCTCCAGCTGGCAGAGATCTGCTCACCTGGAGAAAACGCAATCTGAATTTACATTTAGTATCTACTGTATACTGCCAGTGATATGTACAACGTATGTACATTGTAATTACTAATATATTTATTTCACAAAAGTTTTAATTGTACCTTTTTCCACTTAAGTGTTTTTTGAAAAATTTATTTTATTTATTTCTTACAAAAATAAAATGATAGCCTTATAGTTGTAGGTGGGCCCCCCTATGTCTCCTGGCAACCGATATTTTTAGGCCCAGTCCGCCACTGCTTCTGGCTGATCCCAGGCAGCCTGCACTGATGCATGGGGGCAGTTTTGGAGTGGATGCAGGCTAATAAACCAACTTGAGAGTTCATGTTTTCAGCTACAAGGTTATCAAAGACCTGTATTGCAGGTGGAAAAATATGCAGCAGGAGAAGTAACACTTCATGAATGTCAACTATTTTGTCTTCCTCAAGACAGGGTTACCTGCTCCCCCTGGGCTTCCGGCCGGGGATGGGGGGAGTAGGGTTGCCAGATCCAGGTTGAGGAACCTTCTGGAGGAGATGAAGCCTGGGGGGAACAGGGACCTCACTGGGGTACAATGCCACACAGTCTGCCCTCCAAAACACCCATTTTCTCCAGGAGAACCAGGCTCTATAGTATAGAGATGAGCTGGGGATCCCCAGCTCCCACCTGGAGGCTGGCTACTGTACCTCACGAAGATGACAATATATGTTTTATTCATTTTTGAACAAACAGGGGAAAAATTAAAAGCTTACAGTCTTGGGAGTTCTTTGGAGCACATTCATTTCGGCTGCAAAAGTACAAACTCCAGAATTGGATTATATGGACAGAGGGGAGAGGAGGAGGAGGAGGAGGAGGAGGAGGAGGAGGAGGAGGAGGAGGAGAAGGAGAAGGAGAAGGAGAAGGAGAAGGAGAAGGAGAAGGAGAAGGAGAAGGAGAAGGAGAAGAAGGAGAAGAAGGAGAAGAAGAAGGAGAAGAAGAAGAAGAAGAAGAAGAAGAAGAAGAAGAAGAAGAAGAAGAAGAAGAAGAAGAAGAAGAAGAAGAAGAAGAAGAAGAAGAAGAAGAAGAAGAAGAAGAAGAAGAAGAAGAAGAAGAAGAAGAAGAAGAAGAAGAAGAAGAAGAAGAAGAAGAAGAAGAAGAAGAAGAAGCAGCAGCAGCAGCAGCAGCAGCAGCAGCAGCATTGGTTGTTTTTGCACCTATGTCCTGGTATTCCTCCCATGAATTTAGAACTGTGTATGCACAGTATCTCAGCAGAGTCAGACACTGCAGTTCAACATGCATTTCAAGCTGATATCAGTCAGGGCTTCCACAAGTATAAAACTGTACTGGAGCATCAACTCACTGAAGGGAGGGGGGAATATGAACCACCCAAACCTTCTAGTTCTATGGATTTCAATGGAGGCTCTTTGTAGCATTGTCCTATTCAGTAAGACAGCACATTGCAATATTTGGTTTAAGCTTAATATGCATCAGACTAAGTTTGAATCCAGTGACACCCTTAAGACCAACAGAGTTTAATTTTGGGTAGTGCATGCACATGAAAGTTTATACCCAGAATTAAATTTTCTTGGTCTTAAAAGGTGCCACTGGACTCAAACTTCGTTCTGTTGCTTCAACCTAGGTGGCCAAACCTGTGTAACGTAAGAGAACCAGGGCTTTTTTTGAGCAGGAACGCACAGGAATGCAGTTCTGGCTGGCTAGGCATCAGGGGTGTGGCCTAATATGCAAATGAATTTCTGCTGGGCTTTTTCTACAAAAAAGCCCTATGTGAAAAAGTGGTGACATCATGCGATGTGGCCTAAGATGCAAATGAGTTTCTGCTGGGCTTTTTCTACCCAAAAAGCCCTGCTTAGAATAAATGTAAGATGTTTGGGAGCTGCAAGACATGAAACTGAGGGGGAGAGAGTGACAGAGGAAGGGAGGGAGGGATTTAAATAGACAAATGCTTTCTCCAAACTTGCCAACGAGGTGGTGGGGGCTTTGAAAGCTGAGCCACAGTTTGGCCACCCCTGCTTCAAACCAACATGGCTACCCACCTGAATCTATGCACAGGACTGTGTACATACTTAAGTTTCTCCATGGAAATCAACGAAACGTAAAGGTGATTGACCTTGACTGGTTTGTGCTGGCTCTGCTTGTTCTCGCTGGCTCACCATTTAAAAAAAAAAAACAACAACTACCCTGTTTTGTATATCAGTTTCCAGGTCCAGGGAGGACATACACTTTAGGTTAAGTTACTAAAACAACAAAGGAAAACAAAAAACACTTAAGTGTTTTAAGTGCATTGCAATGAGATGTAGCTTACTGCAAAGCAGTGGTGCCACACTGTAGAATAAATGACCTTGAAACTTCTGGTAGTGACAGACACTGCTGGTATTACTAAAGGTAAATGTAGTCCCCTGTGCAAGCACCAGTCGTTTTCGACTCTTGGGTGACGTTGCTTTCACCACGTTTTCACAGCAGACTTTTTACGGGGTGGTTTGCCATTGCCTTTCCCAGTCATCTACACTTTCCACCCAGCAAGCTGGGTACTCATTTTACCGACCTTGAAAGGAGAGAAGGCTGAGTCGACCTGGAGCCAGCTACCTGAACCAGCTTCTGCTGGGATCAAACTCAGGTTGTGAGCAGAGGGCTCCAACTGCAGTACTGCAGCTTTACCACACTGCGGCTCGGGGCTCTTGGCTGGTATTACTAGACAGATATGATCACCCATTAGCCTTCTGGGGGCAGTTTTGTGTTGCTTGTTACACTCTAGACCTGGGGTGGCCAAACTTGCTCAATGTAAGAACCGCATAGAATAGATGTCAGATGCTGGCGAGCTGCAAGACATGGAGGAATGGATGGAAGCAAATAGATGGGGAGGGAGAGGTGGAAAGAAAGCAGCTTTAATTTTAAATGCATTCTCCAAGCTACTGGCTGGTTTGGCTTGATGTGATTTATAGAGAGAAATGCCTACTCTAAGCCAGCTGATAGGTTGATGGGGTTTTAAGAGCCACATATGGCTCCCAAGCCACAGTTTGGCCACTCCTGCTCTAGACAGAGAAATGGTGAGAGATTTGAGTACGTTCAGAATCATCCCCATTTGGGTGATCTGATTGCCCTATGACACAAGGTTGGCCAATTTAGGCCAATTCAAATTCAGTTTCACAAAGTGAACAGTAAGTTATCAAACCCAATCTTTTGCTCCAACCCCCCCCCCCCATTTGCTTTCCCTGTCCTGTATTAACATAGAGAATGTACCATAGTGAGCCCTAATGAAAGAACTATGACCATGACTGTACACTGCATAGATCGTCCTTCAGTTCTGAAGAAATCAAAAGCAATGGGTTTGGAAAGGCGTAACCTGTGTAGGAGTGTCCTTTGAAAGGCTGCAATCCTAGTGAAGCATTGGTATTCCAGGCAGCACAAGTTTCATAATACTTGAGAAGGAATCTGCCAACAGGGGGAAAGACAAGACCAAACCAAAACGACAAACACACACACACAAACTGTTTGGCTGCATCCTTAGAAAAAACCTGACATTGCTATTTCTTCGGCTTTTCTTCAGCCTTTTGTCAAAAACAGATTTTGCATACAAGAGGACAATACAGAGAAAGACTATAGCTGTATAACCCTATAAATGAATCATAAATCTATCTTATATAAATTAATGATGAAATTATTTGAAACCAAAAATGTTTGGTTTTTTCCGTTTGAGGGGGGAGGGGGCGAATTGTATTTTTCATGATGTGTAAATAAATGTTTAAGAATTATGGTGTATAAGATCCAGAGGAAAATATGCTACATAGACAGGGCTGAGAAGCCTTCTCTCCTTATATTATTTATGTCCTTAGACCTGTTAAAAATCTCCATCTAAAATGGCCTGGCTGCTTCCTTTGCCATTTCTTCAGAGAGTCTTCAGCAATATTCTTTCAGAGTGAGATCGGAGGTAGGAAGAACCAAGAGCGTTACAAATGGCTGCTACACACGTGTAAATACACATACGGAGAGAGATATCATATTTACCCAAAGGCAGATCACCCTGAATGTAAGATGATCATGATTCCCTTAAAAAGTTATAAACGAGAGGAGTTTTTTTAAATACATATATATATATTGTACATGACTGTTATTTGTATGCATATTTAAGGATCCACACACCTTTTCTTAATACCACAGGGGGGAAGAAGTCTTCCTTACAAGTAATTATACCACCAGGCTTTTTTGCAAAAACTCTTTCGTCTACTAGAAGCTGCGTGTCGCAGGGAGATACCGAGCGCCGCGGCCACTGCCTTGGCCTCCTATTGAATGTATCGCTCCCCTTTAAGCCTCGCGGCTAGAGAAGATTTCTTTCCTGAGCTGCAATCAGCTCTGACCAATCAGTAATAAGGGTTAATCAGCTGATCGATTGGTCCCCGAACAGCTTGGCCCTGGCTCCTCTCTGACTGGCTCCGCTCTGGCCTTCGGGCAAGAGGTTGGGAACTTTTAATTAGCAGCAGCAGCGGCGACTCCGCCGATTTGAATGGTCAACGGGAGCTCGCTCCGGAGACCGCTTGGCTTGAATAAGAATAGGAAACAATGGGGGCCGCGGGAGACAGCAGGGCAGCCCAGAGGCGTGCGGCTGCGCGGGTAGGAAGGCGAAGCGCCGAAATGCCAAAAGATTGTAGGTCGCCATGTTGTTGCCTTCGAAAAACATCCAAAAAAGCAAGAGCAGGTAGCAGTGCTACCGTTTCAGGTACACAGCTTAGGTGTATTCAGGGCATTTTTTTTTTTTTGTAGCAGAAACTCCTTTGCCTATTAGGCCACACACCCCTGATGTAGCCTATCATCCTGGAGCTTACAGTAGGCCCTGCACTAAGAGCCCTGTAAGATCTTGGAGGATTGGCTACATCAGGGGTGTGTGGCCTAATAGGCAAAGGAGTTCCTGCTACAAAAAAAGCCCTGGATGTGGGGTCTTGTTCAGGCAGCCTACCCAGACCAAAATCAATGTAACTCGTTTATGGTCCAGAGTGTTTGCCGTCCGGAATTTTAGTTGTAGTCTTATGTCAGTAAACAGTGTGGTGATTGGGGCGGCCTTCCTGTAAAGTCTTTCAGCATGGGAGATGCTCCCAGTGAGGAAGGCAGGTTGTAAAAGGAAATAATGATAATAACTCTAGACGCAGGAATGTGTTCCTCCTGAGTCATTATAAACCCGGGATGGGGACAAGGGCAGGGAGATTTTATTTTTTGCTTCAGGTGCAAAAATGCTGATGTGTTCAGGATTTTTTTAAAAAAAATCCTTGCTTAATAAATTGTGCGATTATACCCAATTCATATTATACCTAAATCATACAGAGCAAATATAGCTGCCCAGCCAATAAAGTGCTATGTAACATATGAACATATGAAGCTGCCTTATACTGAATCAGACCCTCGGTCCATCAAAGTCAGTATCGTCTTCTCAGACTGGCAGCGGCTCTCCGGGGTCTCAAGCGGAGGTTTTTCACACCTATTTGCCTAGGCCCTTTTTAGTTGGAGATGCTGGGGATTGAACCTGGGACCTTCTGCTTCCCAAGCAGATGTTCTACCACTCCCCATAAAGGCCCCTGTGAGTCAAAACTAAGTGGTACAGCCAGCCCTCTGCCTTCATGATGAGTTCAAAAGCCAGAGAAGTGAAGGAAAGCCATTACCTGGCAGTATTGTTCACTCGGGTCTATTTTCAGGCAACAGTAAAATAAGAGACAAATGTACACAGGCGTGTGTCACAAAAAAAAGTAAGACTGTCACATCATGGCAGAGCAATATGTGCACCTGAGGACGGTTTTGAGTTATGTGGCTCTACAGGGAGGCAGCATGGTGTAGGGGTCAAGAGCAGCAGGCTCCAGTCTAGAGAATTGGGTTTGATTCCACCCTCCTCCACATGAAGCCAGCTGGGTGACCTTGGGTCAGTCCCGGAGTTCTGTTAGCTTGGGGGGGGGGGGGGGAAATAAGTCTAGCTTGCCTCCTAAAAGTTAGAACTTAAGGCTGCCAGACAGTCTTCAGATTTCCTGGCCAATGCCAAATTAATAATAATGTGCAAGGATTTTTTTTTTTAGCAGTAACGCAGTTCCAGCTGGCTTGGTGTCAGGAGTGTGGCCTAATATGCAAATGAGTTCCTGCTGGGGGGGTTTCTACCCAAAAAGCCCTGATTATGTGAATCTGGGGGCAAACAGTTCCAACCACCTTGAATGTAAATCAGTTTAAGCTGTAAATCCCAGCTGTTTATTTGGAAGTAACTGTCTATGAAATCAATGACGGGTACCTGCAAGGACACATGCAGGAGAGATGATAACCATCCTCTAGGCTGGTTGTGTGTGCCTATGTTTTGACTCTGGCTAACAGTAAACTGGCTGGCCCTGATGTGCATGGCAAAAGCTGAACAATGGGGCCACCCACGGGCAAAATGGAGGCCTTTGCTTACTTAGAGGACTCCTGCTGTGCAGAAAAATGTGACTTTATAAATAAAACAATAGAACATTGAAGAGAATGCCCTGAAATTGCCTGATAAGAACTGAACATACTCAAGGAGACATTGAACGTTCAGAGTGTGTGTTTGTCTGTTATAGGGAAGAAAGTGGTGGAGGAGAAGTCAGCCTGCTCAAGCCCCTGAGAGTTTAAGTCAGGGATCCCCCAACCTTTTTGAGCCTGTGGGCACTTTTGGAATTTTAACACAGTGCGGTAGGTGTGGCCACAAAATGGCTGCCATAAAAAGGCTGCTGCAGGAGGTGAATCCGGCTGGTTCAGAATAGTTGCCTCAGCTTACCTGCGGTCACACAGGGAAGATCCTTGTGCTGTGGTGACAGCTGCTGCCAAAGCAATGTTTTTAAAAAATCTGCACAGCCAGTCAAAAGTCTTGCAGGGCAAAAGCCGCACCTGGCCCCAAGGCACTTTCTGAAAGCAGTCAGCAGGTGCCAGAAAAGCTGTTAGTAGGCACCGTGGCATCCGCAGGCACCGCATTGGGGCCCCCAGTTTATTTGTTGTATGTGCATGTGCGCACTTGTGTGTCAGTGTGTGTGCCCCTGGAAGTCATGGCATCCTCTGGTAACTGAGCCTTACTGGGGGCCTGGAGGATACCCAGATAGATGACTGAATAGAGCCTACCCCTATCCTCCTGACTGGGTATTCCAAGGAGGTCTCCCATCCTGGTACTTGGCAGAGTTGCTCCTACTTAGCCTCAGAGATCTCATGAGATTGGGCTTGCTTGGGCTATCCAGATCATTTTAAATATATTAATTATTGCTTCTGACATGTAATTATACTATTAGTATATTATATATCACCAGCAACTTTGGTTTTTTACTTAATAAAGACAGTAGGTTGGACAGGGGTTGGACTAGATGATCCTGGAGGTCCCTTCCAACTCTATGATTCTATGACATGACCTGGCTAAGTTAGGCAATGATTCCCATTGTTCTCAGTAGAAAAATTTAAAAGGTAAAGGTAGTTCCCTTTGCAAGCACCAGTCGTTTCCGACTCTGGGGTGATGTTGCTTTCACAACATTTTCACGGCAGACTTTTTACAGGGTGGTTTGCCATTGCCTTCCCCAGTCATCTACGCTTTCCCCCCAGCAAGCTGGGTACTCACTTTACTGATCTCGAAAGGATGAAAGGCTGAGTCAACCTGGAGTTGGCTACCTGAACCCAGTTTCTGCCGGGATCGAACTCAGGTTGTGAGCAGGGAGCTCAGACTGCAGAACTGCAGCTTTACCATTCCGCCCCATTAAATTTCTCCTATTAAAATCAATGTGTTTTAGGCTTAGATCTTCATGGCAGATGTAATCTGTGTTACTCATGGATGATCACAATTGCATTTATATGTTCCTCCATATATATATTTTTAAAAATTCTTTGCGCAAAGAAAATTGGAGGACGAGTTTGAATTCAGTTTGAATCCTTGACCTTATTTTGTTTGGTGGACCATGGATCATGCAAGCAACTCGAGCGGCCATGGGGTGTCAAATTGGCAAAGGGCAGCCTGTTGGAAGAGGTCATGGGAGTGGGTTTGGACCTGTCATCACCTCCCAGTTCTGACCCGCTGCAATTCAGCTCCAAGGTGAGCTTCAGAGAGACCACCTTGGCTAGGACAGCATGGAAACAAGGCATTTGGAAACGAAAAATGTCTTGAGCCAACCCTGTTGTGGAGAGAGTTCCTTTGGGGTTGCAGTCAGTATAAAGGCCAGTAAAATACAAATTAACCTGGCCACTGGAGGGGGACAGAGCATAGGGTTGCCAAGTTTGGGAACTGAAGATTGGGCGATGTACCCTGGGGAGGACAGGAGCCTCGGTGGGGTACAGTCAGGCCTGTGGTCAGAAAATTTTAGACCAGGGGGGATAAAATTTTAGGTGGGGGATCATGGGGCACAAAATGGTATCACAAACTCCGAGACTGTGGGCACCAATGTGTTTCTGAGCAAGAAAGCCACAAGAGAGTGGGGAAGGCAGTGGCAGAGCGGGGAAGGTGGCAGGAGAGAGGAGAAGATAGCAAGAGAGCAGGGAAGGTGGCAGGCAAATGAGAAGGCAGCACAAGAGTGAGAAAGCTGCATGAGGTGAGAAGCCGACACAAGAGCAAGGAAGGTGGTGCCATGGCAGGAGAGCGGGGAAGTCAGCAGGAGAGCGAGGAAGCCGGCAGGAGAGTGGGGAAGCCAGCATGACAGCAGCAAGCAATGGTGGAGGGCCCAGAAAGGTGAAACGGGTGGTTTGTCAGGCATTCTCCCCCCCGGGCCCCTCTGTAGCTACAGGCCTGGATACTACCCACCCTCCAAAGCCTCCATTTTCTCCAGGGGAACTGATCTCTGTAGTCTGGAGGTATTAATCCGAGGGCTCCCCAGTCCCACCTGGAGGCTGGCATCCATGTGATGGAATTGCCTATAGGCCATTACATATCCCCTGGATTAAAAAATTAAGTGTGAAAAGGCACCTTTTACACAAATCCATGTCTTGTCCTAGGACATGATTTTGGGATTTTGACAATATATGCCCTTCTGTAAAATAAATTCTTTATTAGTGCATTTTATCTCAAGATTACGTTTCCACTGTGAAGATAGTCCATTTTCCAGTCATTCATAGGTAGGGTTGCCAAGTCCAATTTAAGAAATATCTGGGGACTTTGGGGGTGGAGCCAGGAGACTTTGGGGGAGGAGCCAGGAGACATTGGGGTGGAGCCAAGATCAAGGCTGTGACAAGCACAATTGAACTCAAAAGGGAGTTCTGGCCATCACATTTAAAGGGACAGCACACCTTTTCAATGCCTTCCTTCCATAGGAAATAATGAAGGATAGGGGCACCTTATTTTGGGGCTCATAGAATTGGACCCCCTGGTTCAATCGTTTTGAAACTTGGGGGGTATTTTGGGGAGAGGCACTAGATGCTGTACTGAAATTTTGGTGCCTCTGCCTCAAAAAACAGCCCCCCCAGAGCCCCAGATACCCGTGGATCAATTCTCCATGATTTACTATGGGAATAAATCTCTATAGGGAATAACAGGGTTCCCAGCAGACATTTCCCTCCCCTCCCCCCGCTTTCTGACGACCCTGAAGCGGGGGGAGGGCCTCCAAACCAGGGGATCCCCTGCCCCCACCTGGGGATTGGCAACCCTATTCATAGGGACTACCAGCATTGCATACTATTATTGGTTTTGTGCAATGGGAAACGTTGTGACTTCCCACAAAGAATCTTGGGAATTGTAATTTTGGAGGCTGCTGATCGTTCTAATCCTCCAGGCCAGGAGACTCCCAATGCAGTGCCTGTGGGTGCCATGATGCCCACCAACACCTTTCTTGGTACCTACCAAATGTTTAAGAAGCCCAAGGGTAGCTTTTGCCCAGGAAGGCTTCTGATTGGCCTCTGGAGATTCGATTTTTTTTAAAAAAAACCTTTGCTTTGTTAGCAGCTGCCACCATAGCACAGGGATCTTCATAGCATGACTGAATGTAAGCTGAAGCAGCCATTTTGTGGCTGGCTGTGCCTCTTGTGGCAGCCATTTTGTACTTGCGCCCACCACACTGTATCAGAATTCCAAAGGTGCCTATAGGTTCGAAGACGTTGATAACCCATGTTTCCCCATCTCTGCTCCCCTAACTACACTTTTCACAACCTGTTAAACTTAAATTTGTATCATGGACAGGGCTTTTTTTGTAGCAGGAACTCCTTTGCATATTAGGCCACACACCCCTGATATAGCTAATCCTCCAAGAGCTTACAGGGCTCTTCATACAAGGCCTACTGTAAGCTCCAGGAGGATTGGCTGCATCAGGGGTGTGTGGCCTAATATGCAAAGGCGTTCCTGCTAAAAAAAAAGCCCTGATCATGGATATATCAATTATGTATTACACGTGGACAGATGTTACATTGTCTGTTGGAGGGTGAGCTTTATCTAACTGTGTGGAAAGGCTCTGGGTGAAATAGTGGACAAGCTGTGGTCTGACCACGCATTTTCCACCCCACAGACTAGCCACTGGCCTGCCTGGCTCTCAACCCATTGTCGCTCCAGCTCCTTTCTCACAAAGCTGCCACAGAATTTTTTCTGTCTGCTTCTCAGTGCCAGCAGTCGCTGCTTTCCAAAAGCGACAGATATAACACAAAAGAACAAGACTTGAGTGCATCCCACAAGCGGCACAACTAGACTCATTCATTCCTGGCTGTAATCGTTTTCGATGGTCACTGAAACGAAGCATATTGTTAGGGCAGACAGACATCAAGAGAACAACCAGGCTTTGAGGAAAGACAGCAAAAAAATTTTTTTTTAAAACCCTCAGTTTTATCATTTCAAATCTAATCCGGGCTTTCTTTAAAAAAAAATACACGAAACAAACAAAGAGTCAGAGAGCAGAAATCATGTTATTTAAACTGACACTGCCTTAAATGGGAGTCTTTTTATTCATTTTTTTTCCAGGGTGGGGGGACTGATCTCTCATAAATGCACAATGTGTTCTTCGCAGACATGGAGCCAACTTCATTACTATTTATATTGCTCTAGACTGGTTGTGTGCAGTCAATTCATAATTGTCCAGTTTTTCTAATTAATCACAAAAGATTTTTGTTTTGCCTGCAGCTAGTTCTGGGGTGACTCACAATGGCAAGCCAAAGCTCATACATCAAACACAGGCGCTCTTCACTCCAGCCTCCTTCTGCTGGGGAATGCAGCCTAGCTCTTCTTTACCATCGGAAGCACTCACTGGGCATGTGCGGCCCCAGGCGAAGAAGCACAGCGATCTGTCCTCTACCGCGCGGCCTGTTATTTTTATCTGATGCCTGCATTTTCAGCTCAAACCAGATCCAGATATTTGGGAAGGAATACCTCAGTCCAAAGGGTCAGATTTCTCTTTCTCTGTGCATCTCTCACCTTCTAAAGATCAAACTGCTTTTTTTAGCAGTTTCACGAGAACACAAATCTGCCTCATTTTATTGCTGGAACTGGCACACATTCAGGAGTTTCCAAGTTAGGCTAAATTCACACATCGCTGGATATTGTGCTAGCATTGTCTTACAGCAATCATTGACAATGATATTGTCTTATCCACACAGGATTACCCAGTTGCAAATTATTGCTGAAGCGTAATATCCAGTAATGTGTAGATGTAGCCTTAGACCACATTATTGGTAGACAGTACAGGGGCAATGAAAGCTGCTTGTCTGGTTGGTAAGTTTTTAAATCTGTTTCCCTAGGCAGAATTCCTTATGCCTGGTCAGGGCTTTTTTTTTTGTAGAAAAAGCCCAGCGGGAACTCATTTGCATATAAGGCCACATCCCCCAGCATCACCACTGTTTCACACAGGGCTTTTTTGTAGAAAAAGCCCAGCAGGAACTCATTTGCATATTAGGCCCACCCCCCGATGCCAAGCCAGCCGGAACTGTGTTCCTGTGCATTCCTGCTTAAAAAAAAAAGTCCTGTGCCTGGTCATTTAAGGTTCTGCATATAGGTACCCCCGTGGCACAGAGTAGTAAAGCTGCAGTACTGCAGTCTGAGCTCCCTGCTCACAACCTGAGTTCGATCCCGGCAGAAGCTGGGTTCAGGTAGCCGGCTTGAGGTTGACTCAGCCTTCCATCCTTCCGAGGTTGGTAAAATGAGTACCCAGCTTGCTGGGGGGAAAGTGTAGATGACTGGGGAAGGCAGTGGCAAACCACCCCGTAAAAAGTCTGCCATGAAAACGTCGTGATGCATGTCACCCCAGAGTCAGAAATGACTGTTGCTTGCACAGGGGACTTACGGTACCTTTATATAGGTACCACCACCATGCTAGATAACAACTTTGGAAATATGCCAGTACTTGTCAGGTTGCTAACTATGGGTTGAGAAATACCTGGAGATTTTGGAGATGGAGCATGGGGAGATCAGGGATTGTTCGGGGGGGGGGGGGGTGACTCAATAGGGCACAGTGCCGTGGAGTCAACTCTCCAAAGTACCCATTTTCTCCCAGGAAACTGAGCTCTGTAGTCTAGAGATCAAATATAATACCAGGAGATCTCCACGCCTTACCTGGAGGTTAAGCAACAAAAGAGTAAAATATATAGTAATGGATGGCAAACTAATAAATAAGTATGTATAAATCAATTGAAATAAAGAAGCATCCATAAAGTTATTTTACAAAACACTGTCATTTACTGAGTATAAAGAATGCACAAACAAGTACAATTCTGTGTGAAAATATCCAAATAACAGCCTCTAGTTCACCAATGTAACTTCATATAGCTTAGACCTAAATAATGTTCCATAACTTGAGCATGTCAATTTCAGCAACTTGAAAAGGTCAGTTTCAACTGAGAAAAGACTGCACCAAAAGTCAGTTCAATATTTCCAAAAGTTGGTTCACAGGTCGGTTCAAGATGAGCTGGCTAGCTCAAATCAAAGTGGTAAAGCTGCAGTACTGCAGTCCTAAGCTCCTGTTCATGACCTGAGTTTGAACCCTACAGAAGCTGGGTTCAGGTAGCCGACTCCAGGTTGACTCAGCCTTCCACCCTTCCAAGATGGGTAAAATGAGTACCCAGCTTGTTGGGGGGAAAGTGTAGATGACTGGGGAAGTCAATGACAAACCACCCCATAAAAAGTCTGCCATGAAACGTGAAAGCAACGTCACCCTGGAGTCGGAAACGACTGGTGCTTGCACAGGGGACCTTTCCTTTTCCTTTTTTTTTTTTAATCATCAAACCGAATCTCCATGTTCTTAACAGTCTGTTATTCTGCAACATACATAAGCATTCTCATAGGACAATCCATCCAGCATTCAAACAAATTCCTGCAGTTCAAAGCACCCATTTTCTCCAGGGAAACAGCTCTGTAGTCTGGAGATCATATGTAATAACAGGAGGCTGGCAATCCTAATGTACTTTCTAGTCAAGAGCAAAACTGTAGCAAAATTCGACACAGCAGACATTGGAATGATTTCCCATAGGAGGGGAATCTCACAAAGTTTCCCGGAGTGGGGGGGATCCCCATTCATGTCCTATGTGCATGGAGGGTGCGTACCCAAACATGTAATCCTTATTTGCAGCCTGCAGAGGTAGAACCTATAATAAAACGGTAGTCCCCTGTGCAAGCACCAGTTGTTTCCGACTCTGGGGTGACGTCACATCATGTTTTCAAGGCAGACTTTTTACAGGATGGTTTGTCATCACCTTCCCCAATCATCTGCACTTTTCCCTCAGCAAGCATTTTACCGACCTCAGGAGGATGGAGGGCTGAGTCAACCTGGAGCTGGCTACTCATCCCAGCTTCTGGGATCAAACTCAGGTTGTGTGAGCAGAACTTGGACTGCAGTTCTGCAGTTTACCACTCTGCGCCACAGGGCTCCTCAGAACCTATAATAAGCTTTGCCGTTTGATGCTGCTGTTCATGCCTTCAGTCTCATGTCATGATGATCCGATGATGTATCTGAATGACAGGATCCTGTTTCTTGAGCAGTCTTGTAGGAATTTAGCCCAGTGCGCCCTGTCAAGTGTGCCACAATACCAGAGGTGTGAGGAAGGCTTTTGAAGTTTAATTGTTGACCCAAGTATTAAAGGTATAGGACTCGTATCTGTAACACATCTCATTCCAGCGGGGTAGCTGTGTTAGTTCATTACGGCAAAATCAAACAAGAATCCAGTTGTTGTTTTCCCCCAAAATATATTCCAACAGAAGCTTGTGTCAATCAGAGTTGCCTATGACAAAGTGAGCGGTGACTCACAAAAGTTTATGCCAGAATAAAATGTGTTAAGTCTTAAAGGCCCAACTTGCTTCTTGTTTGAATCGTAAGATTTCCGACTGTCATATCTGGGCTCTTTGTTGCATTTTGTTTAATTTTAACTCACTATATAGATCCTAATGGCCTTGAATTCAGGACATACAGGCCAACACAAATGGGGTACAACAAGCTGAAGACCTGTACCTCGGGCACCATTTAATTAGAAAAGGTGTTTACATCAAACAATACATCCTAAGTACTCCATATTAAGCTTGTACGAATGGTTTGCCTCAGGAACACAGTGCTGTGCCAATAAAATCTAACTGTATTGTGAACCCTTTGGGGAGGGGGCTGCCAAAAAAAAAATGGCGAAATCAGTACCTGTTAAAATTGAAAAGATAAACACTTGAGACATTCACGGTGCAATACAATTCGACTGCAATACCTGCAATTCAGTGCAATACCTTTGACTTCAGTGGGCGCTCGACTAAGGTGGGGGGGGGGGAGAGATTTGGATTTAAACCCAGCTCAGCCACGAAGCCCAATAGGCGACTGTGAGCTCATCATTCACTCTCAGAACAACCCCACCTCAATGGGTTACACTGAAGATAAAACAAGGAAAACCATTTAAGCCAGGGGTGTCAAACATGCTGTCCAGGGGCCAAATCAGGCCCTCGGAGGGCTCCTATCAGGCCCCTGAGCAACTGGCTGTCATCTGCTTCCTTCTCCCTCTCTCTTGCTTCCTTCTGCATAACAGCTTGCTTTGCAAGGCTTGCTCAATCGCACAGGAGCTACAGAACAAAGTCTCCATTGGCTGAGGCTCCTCCCTTGGGGAGGAAGGGGAGAGGGAGAGCTTGCTTTGCCAGGCTCTCTCAGTGACACAGCAGACCTACTGAGCCAAGCCTCTCTTCCTTCTATTGACCTAGGCTTCTTCCCCTCCTTGCCTCCTGGGGAAGGAAGGAAAGAGCCAGAGCTTCCTTTGCCGAGTTCCCTGGATCCCATGGGAGAGATACAAAGAAAGCACTTTTAAGACCAATGAGTACTAATGTTTTAAGAATGTTTTAAGTTTTTGTGTTTTGTGTCATTTATAAAGTTTATATCTCAGCTACCTAATTTTAAATAGGTACACACACGGCATGGCCTGACATGGCTCAGCCCAACAAGGTCTCATTTATGTCAGATCTGGCCCCCAAAACAAATGAGTTTGACACCCTGATTTAGGCCATCCTGTGCTCCTGCGAAGAACAGGGAGATAAAAACGCACCAGGAACAGAGAGAGAACTGTACATAAGTACTTTCCTATTGGCAGATGTGCCATTTAATATATTCACATTTACCAGTGTTTTTTTGGGAGGGACTGTGGCTCAGTGGGAAGGTCTCGGCTTTGCACGCAAAAGGTCCCAGGTTCAACCCCCAGCATCCCCAGTTAAAGGAACCAAGGATGCGAAGATCTCTGCCTGAAACCCTGGAGAACTGCTGCCAGTCTGAGTAGACAATGCTGTCCAGTGCCACATTAAACCCTGTGGAGGCCCCTAGGGAGTTGAAATCTTGGGGGGGGGAGGCCTCGCAAATCATCTCAGAGTTGGAGCACCTGCCCTCCTGCCCGCGACCTCTGCTGCAGCCTGCAGGCCCCTTCTCAAAAGCCCCTTTGACAAAGCTGTGGGGAAGAGGCAGAGAGAGGCAAACTTGGTGACAACGCCAGCAGCAGCCACCCCAGGCAAGTCGGGCAGAGAGAGGCTCAGTTGCTGGCTGCACATGCAGGCTGGGAGGGCTGCAAGCAGGGGGGAAACTGGAGGGGAGAAGCCGGCCCGGGGGCCCCCCTAAAGGCATAGGAGCCCATAGGCTGGTACCTACTTGGCCTATTTGTTACTCCTGCCCTGATGCTGACTTTGATGGATCAAGGGTCTGATTCAATATAAGACAGCTTCCTGTGTGTTCAAGTGCCTAGCAATGAATATTAGCAAAAAAGAAAAAGCAATAATGCTAAATGCCAATGCCAACATTACCTGATAGATTTTACAATCAGGGGAAAAAAATAACAAATTATCTTAGGTATATAGTACATATAAAAAGGGAGAACTGAATTGCATACATTCCACGGAGAAAGATCCCTCCACCTGCTTAGTTCTACCACTGAATCCAGTAGATCTGGAAGTATTTCTACCTTCCTCTGTGTTAAAAGGTAAAGGTAGTCCCCTGTGCAAGCACCAGTCGTTTCCGACTCTGGGGTGATGTCGCATCACGACGTTTTCACGGCAGACTTTTTACGGGGTGGTTTGCCATTGCCTTCCCCAGTCATCTACACTTTCCCCCCAGCAAGCTGGGTACTCATTTTACCGACCTTGTAAGCATGGAGGACTGAGTCAACCTGGAACTGGCTACCTGAACCACCTTCCGCTGGGATCGAACTCAGGTCATGAGCAGAGGGCTCCGACTGCAATACGGCAGTTATCTGACAGTAAATTGCGTTTGGGTTTGGGAGGCTACAGGTGACATCTATGCCCACTCCTGTTCTTGCTTCAGGAGAACTTGATACAGCTTGCACTGATTTGAAGGCTGAAGCTGGGGGCTAAAGGGAGGGGGTGTCACCAAATATTAGGTAAACAGGCTGCGCGGGTAGCACCATTTCACACAAAGGGTAATAAGCATATGGAATAAATTACAAAGGCAGTTGACACAAGGCAAATAAATGAGTTCAGCAGACACCTAGCTTTGTTACCAGGGAAGGAGGGAGAAGGATGAAAAAGCAGGAAGGTGGAATTAAAATGGCCTTTTCCTGTTCCCATGGCCTCTCCTGGCACTTCTTATATTCTCCGTACGCTTCAGTATTGCTTGCCGTCTCAGATCAATCGGTGCACCATGTTTTGTAGGTGCCATGTGCACAATAGAACTTTGGCACCCTGTTATTGTTGCTTTACATCAAAGCCTGGAGTCGGTGCAGCCAATGTGCCTTTCTTAAAAAGACATCCTTGAATTTCTCCCAAATCCTTGGATTCTTGAACTCATTCGCCATGAACATGCCCTAGATCACTTACTAGTGGGAACGAATTATGCAATCTTTTTTTTTTTTCAGTTGTACTGGATCCTCCTGGGAAGGCGCTTTATCACCTTTGTTTTGGAGCAATATGACAATAAATTTGTGAGGCAAGTGCTGTAAGTGGCCAGGTACAAAGCGTCCAGCAAACCACAATAGAAATCCGGGGGGGGGGGGGGGAGGATTGTCAGTCTGATTTCTTTAACAACAATATACATGATGCTCTATAATATAACGACATTTTAAAGGATCTTGCCCTGAACAGGTTACTGTAAGTATTCACGAGACTCACTGAGCTTAGAAACGGTGGATCCATCTGCAGGGGTGGAATTCTAGCAGGAGCTCCTTTGCATATTAGGCCACACACCCCTGATGTAGCCAATCCTCCCAAGAGCTTACAAAAAAGAGGCTTGTAAGCTCTAGGAGGATTGGCTGCATCAGGGGGTGTGGCCTAATATGCAAAGGAGCTCCTGCTAGAATTCCACCCCCGGATAACTGTAAACACAAATCTTGGCCTACATCAAGTCACCCAACAACAACTTTCCTCAGGTCCACCATGTGTTTTTGGAAAGTGATTGGGGCCAGGTGGGACTCCCACCCACCAGGACCAGATCTACATGTTTTTTGAGGAGGGGGGCAAAATTTAAAAATCGACTCCGTACCCAATTTGGCGCCCGGGGCAAGCACCCCCCCTCCCCCCCCCCATCCAGCCCTGCACATAGCAGGGCTTCTGCTTGGCTACAGGAGATCTGAATAGCTGTGCAAATTTTTAAAATGTTTTAGCTTCAGTTGGCTCCACAGTGTTAGCTATATTCTCTCTTTCTCTCTCTTTTCCCCAGTGGATAGATTCTACACCAAGATAACCCAAATTCAGTATTAAAGAAAATCCTGTAATTGGTATAATTTTTTTTTTCAAATTAAATATACTTGTTTAATTTCATCTCCTAGTCATTGAGCTAGCTGGTGAAGCGTTTTTACAGCAATGAATCTCCGTCTGATAACACTGAAAATCTTATTCGGAGAGAAAAACCTTGCCTCCCGCGTACTTTCAACATGCTCTCCAACAGCGATGGCTACAAACTCTTTTTCTGCATAAAAGCTGAGATTTTTTAAAACCCAGATTCTGTGCCCATAGCCTCTTCCTTTCTTGATGCAACTGCAGAATACAGACAACATAAGTGTGATCTGAATCAGGCTCTCCCAAAGTCAAACTTGTTATCCAAGCTGTCCCTCAAGCAGGGGTGGAATTCTAGCAGGTGCTCCTTTTGCATATTAGGCCACACAACCCTGACGTAGCCAATCCTCCAAGAGCTTACAAGGCTCTTTTTTTGTAAGCTCTTGAAGGATTGGCTTCATCGGGAGGTGTGGCCTAATATGCAAAGGAGCTCCTGCTAGAATTCCACCCCTGCCCTCAAAGGATAAAGTATCCCCAACAGATGCCCATCTCACCTCCAGGGGGTGGGGGGAGACCCATTTCACTCTCACTTGCAAAAGAAGAGCAAAATAACACATTCATTTTAATAGGAGGGGAACAACTTGTTTTTAGAACATTTAAAATAACTAGACCGCCGATTAATGGTTGCCTGCACTGGTTTTGCAGGCGTTTTGATGCCTTACCCAGATTTCAACACTGCCATATTCACTAAGGCTTCTACTCCATAATGTTCATTGTAA
Source organism: Heteronotia binoei (assembly GCF_032191835.1). NCBI lineage: Eukaryota > Metazoa > Chordata > Lepidosauria > Squamata > Gekkonidae > Heteronotia > Heteronotia binoei. The sequence continues at coordinate 111,551,949 of NC_083229.1, forward strand.
TGGGGGGTCCTGTGGCAACAGAGTCTTCTGAGAGACGGCATTTTTAATGGTCAGTTAAACAGAGCCCTTTACTAGAACCGCGTAACCCCATGGACTCCATGTGCGGTTGCCTGTCTGTTGCTAAAGGCAAAATATGATCTAAAATATCTACATGGGAGGAGAAGGGAATTTCTCTCCTTCCCAAGAGAGGGGCAGGCATACTGTGAACACAGAAGTATGGAGACAAGCAACAGAAGTGGCCAGACAGGATAAATTCAGGAAGAGTCACATCAGACCCAGGTAAAAAATATGGTGGTCTTCACTGCTTCAGTATGGCACATGTTGATTTAAGTTCAAGTTTATGAAGCATTCGTTGCCGGAAAAAAGCAGGCGCCTGTGGAGATCCGGCAGTAGCTGCTGTGGGCTGGAGCAGCCAGCCAATTAGAAGTAAATTGACAGTTCGGTTAGCTTCATATCCAGGACTGGCCTTGCCACTAGGCAAACTAGGCCATTGCCTAGGGCGCCAGCCTTCTGGGTGCACAAAATTGGATGTCCCCATGTAACTCGGAGACATTATCCATGCAGGGGGTCACCTGAAGTTAGCCTTGCCTGGCGTGCTAGACTGTTTAGGGCAAGGGTATCAAACTCATCTGTTATGAGGGCCGGATCTGACATAAATGATACCTTGTTGAGCCAGGCCACATGTGTCATAAAATGTAATGGCAGGCAGCAGACACAGATAAACACAATTAAATATTTTTTTAAAAAAAAACATTAAAATAAAACATGCTTAAAAGATTAGCACTCTTGCAATATTTTGTTTATTTAACAGTCTCTGATAACTGATGCCTCTTTTTCTGAATAACTGCATCAAAAAACGGAGACATTGTCTATGCTGTAGCAATCTTGAGTATGCTGTTCAGGTGTGTGTCTGTAAGTTGCAAACCTACTTTTGATTTGCTCGTGGGCCTGATAAGACCCCTCTGGAGGCCTGATCCGGCCCCTGGGCTGCATGTTTAACACCCTTGGCCTAGGGCCCTGGTTATATCAAGGGGTAAAATCCACGCACAGATCCCTCCACATCCCTTTGAATCTACTGGTATTAACAGAATGGGCTGCACCACCAAGCTGGGTTTTATTAGAACTTTCATATTGGCTCAAACTCAGTGCTTTCCAGGGATGCCAGTTTGCACCCTCCGCACCATTAACAGAGACACAAGCATGTGTGAAGAGACTGAGATCTCTGGGTACACGGGCAACCCGAGAGCTTAGGGTTGCTGAAGAGGTAAAATTAGTGTTAAAACCAAGGATGAACTAAAAATCCTGTCTAGACCTCTTTGTTTCTTCCCTTAATAAATAAATTATTTATTCACTGCCTAAGCCAGCATTTAAAGCAGTAAAATCATACAAAATTAAAACTGATTGTCCATAAAATCATACATAAAAGGCATAAAATACTGTTATAAAACTACAAATATAACAAAACATGGCAGTTACAGCCAACAGATTGGCAAAGGTGTTTAGCCATTTCCTGACTGAACCATTAGAGTTTTCCTTATTCCTGTGGCAAACCAGCCAAATTTTGCTAACTTGTATGTCACCTCAGGGTTCCTATCGCTAAGAAGATTCTTAAGGAGTTGCAATTTTTGGCTACTGGTAAAAGGTATGGCTGTGGAAAATGGAAGAACTTCTCGATGATCATTATAAGCCTCACAGTCAAATATGACATGGACTAGAGATTCTATACCATCATTGCAGCAGCAGGGACAGAATCGTTCTTGGAACGGCACCTTTTTGTATCTCCCCTCCACCACCACTGAAGGAAGAATGTCCCACCTCATAACAGTAAACCTTCTCCTGTATTCATTGTTTGTTAAGTGGTATAGGTAAGGCATCAGGGTCACCCTGTTGATTGGTTCTGTCAGAGCTCGCCATTTGGTTGTGCTATTGAGGTCGTTTTGTCTGACAACGTCCAATATTCTCTGTTTCACTATCTCCTTAGCATTATCATAAGTGAGAGAACTGAGATATTGTTTGGAAAGGCCGTAATAATGAATTCTGTCCTCTATGGCCCTAATCCATCTTGGGACCAAGGTATCTTGCAGAATTAAACTGATCAAGCCCTAGGGAAAAACATAAGTTTCAACCAGAACTGGATGGCCAAAATCCAAAGCCTCGCTTCTACTGTAATCATGCCAGTTTCTATTCTAATTAATGCATTCAGAATGCCCTTGGGTACCTGGAGAACTGTTCTTAAAATTTTTGATTGAACACTCTCCAGTTTTTTGTAGTTTGTAGTGATGTTGGTTGGGGCACCAATGTTAGCTGGCAGAGGGATTTAGCCTTAAACAATCTAGGGGCCGCAGTTATTCATTTACCCCCTTTGCCCCAGTAGAATTTTTGGATAGCCCCCGCACTCCTTTTGACATTTGAGGTAATCATGTTTATATTGGTGGTTCTTCTTCCATTCACTTGAAACATGACCCCCAGGTACTTGAAGCATGAAACTTGTTCAATGGGAATAGAATTTAAGTACCAATGGTGTGATCTGGGTGTCTTTTTGCCAAAGGCCATTACTTTGGTTTTAGCGTAATTTACCTCTAGATTGTTTTCCAGGCAATATTGAGCGAAAGCTTTCAAGGCTCTTCTGAGGCCTAAGGGAGTCCTTGAAAGTAAAACAGCATCATCAGCATAATGTTTGTTATCAAGGACCCCTATATGTTTGTTATCAAGGACTGGGGAGCAGCTATCATCATCCCCATATATATATAAAAAGGTAACAAAGAAGATCCAAACAACTATAGGCCGATCAGCCTGTTGAGCGTAATAAGAAAGCTATATGCTAGACACTTACTGTGGAAATTTAGAGACTGGCTTGAGAATGATTTTTGCCTAGGTGAGGAACAGGTTGGCTTCAGAGAAGGTTGTGCCTTATTAAACCACTGCATGCTGTTGGACCACTTGATTGTAAAATATTCCTCAAACTCAAGTGTGTCATATGCTGCATTTCTAGACCTGAAGTCAGCCTTTGACTCTATCTCTAGAACCATCCGATGGGATAAATTAAGAGCCACCAACATTGATAGATGGCTGTTATTTCTTATTCAGGCCCTTTATGATCAAACAACCATCCGGGTCAAATATTCCCATCAAGGCTATTTGACAGACCCCATTTCTACCAACAAAGGACTTAAGCAAGGATGCCTCCTGGCCCTCTACTTATTTAACTTCTATCTCAATGATTTAGCATCACATATAAATAAACCAGAATGCCACCCACCAAAGCTAGGTACCCGCAGATCAATTCCCCATTATTCCCTATGCAAATCATTCATAGGGAATAAGAGTGCCCAGTAGACATTTCCCTCCTCTCCCCCGCTTTCTGATGGCCCAAAAGCAGGGGGAACCTCCAAACCTGAGGACTGGCAACCATCTCTCTCTCTCTCACACACACACACACACACCTACTGGGTCTGGTTCCTCCACAAGGACATCTGAAAAGAACAGGGGCTACGCTGCTCTCTCTCTCTCTCTCTCACACACACACACACACACACTCTTAATTGCTCTGAAACCAAAGCAAAACAAATGGAGGGACTGTGCTGCTGACCCTTCCCCATGAAGTATTCCTGCTTCCTGTTCTTATTTAAAGGCACACACACAAACACACACAGGCATTTTGAAAGGGGACCTGTTTGCAGGTTTCTAAACCTGCCAGAGATCTAGAGATGCATGATGGCTGTGGGGGCAGGGTTTCCCCTACCGGCCAGCTGGCTGGGCCAGGGGAAGCCTGTAAAACTGGGAGATCCCCCACTGGGACCTGGGGATTGGGAAGCCTACGAGAGCTGCCTTTTTGGAGGTTGAAGTCAAAGTAATTCCTGTGAGGATGCTCATTAAATTTGCCTTCAGAGATGCATTCGCCCCACCCTCTTCCTGCCACTTGGTGCAACGGCCAATCTTTGGCCTCCTTTGGGAAAGCAGGGCTCAGTGTTTCCCTAGGACCTCTTCATTCCAATGGGTCATTCGGCTCTGTAATTTAATGACTGTAGTCAAGGTATGTAACACAATCACAGTTTCAGTGTGTAGATAATACTAAATAGAGAAAAGTCACCAAAATTAATACTTTAAACGATAAAGAAGTTATTAATTCGATTTATATGAATGCCTTCTCACACCATAAGTAATACACCAAGTCCAACTTTTAAAAAGTCCATGACAAATAGCTTCTGTCGTCCTGTGGTATACTGAAGTGAACTGTCTCTTTAAAATGAAAAGTTTTTAGACGATGCCATGCATGTAGTAAAGGGAAAAGAAATTTCCAATGTTCTACTGATGGTCACTGAAGATTCCAAACCAGTAGAAAAAGACAGTAATTCCACAGAAAAAGATCACAGGAGACAATGAGACAACTTGCCAAATTTAGACCTTTGTGGCAGTTTCGCAACTTTCGTCTGCTCTCTCTCGTGTACACAGTTCCTTTCATGGAGCCACAGTGTGCAATATTTTTACATAGGTTCAACGCATACTTATTTTAATTCTAGAACAAGGCAATAGACAAGATGCACCTTTAAGACCAACTAAGTTTTATTCAGAATGTAAGCTTTCGTATGCTCTAGGCAGACTTCATCAGACAAAATTGGAATGGCAAGCCATCTTTAAATATAGAGAAAGTGGGCAGTGAGTTAGAATGTAGAGTCATGGGAATGTTTTTAGCAGATTTAAAAAATCACAAATTGGGGTCTACATACCAGCTCACTGCCCACTTTCTCTATATTTAAAGATGGCTTGCCATTCCAATTTTGTCTGGTGAAGTCTGCTGAGAGCATATGAAAGCTTACATTCTGAATAAAACTTAGTTGGTCTTAAAGGTCATAAGAGAAGCCATGTTGGATCAGGCCAACGGCCCATCCAGTCCAACACTCTGGGCGTTCTCGCACTGACCTTCAAGTGGTGCGACCACCCTCCTCACGCCGGCGGATCTGCAGGGATTTCGCACCAGAAGCGCCGGCGCACCCAAAAGAGCTGGCGACTTCCGTCGCGAAACCAGCTCAAGTTTGAGCTGGTTTCGCGACGGAAGTCGCCGGCTCTTTTGGGTGCGCCAGCGCTTCTGGTGCGAAATCCCTGCAGATCCGCCGGCGTGAGGAGGGTGGTCGCACCACTTGAAGGTCAGTGCGAGAACTGGTTTCGCGACGGAAGTCGCCGGCTCTTTTGGGTGCGCCGGCGCTTCTGGTGCGAAATCCCTGCAGATCCGCCGGCGTGAGGAGGGTGGTCACACCACTTGAAGGTGAGTGCGAAAACGCCCTCTGTGTCACACAGTGGCAAAAAAAAATTATATATACACACACACTGTGGCTAATAGCCACTGATGGACCTGTGCTCCATATTTTTATCTAACCCCTTCTTGAAGGTGGCTATACTTGTGGCCGCCACCACCTCCTGTGGCAGTGAATTCCACATGTTAATCACCCTTTGGGTGAAGAAGTACTTCCTTTTATCCGTTTTTACCTGTCTTGTCTATTGCCTTGTTCTGTTGCTTCAGACCAACACGGCTGCCCACTTGGATCTTATTATAATTCTGTTCTCAGCTGCCGAGACAAATCTTCTAAAAACCAGTTTCTGTTTGCCACATGAAAAAGGTGAAGCGAGTTGCAGCCCTGGGGCAGACAGCGTGAAATCTGACAGAAGCCCTGTGGAGAAGAGGAGCATGAGAGCAGCGTAAGGCTAGTGGGGGATTGGTCCTGGTCAATTCTATTCTGTAGGCCAGCTTCTTAATGGAGGAAGGGGAATTGGGGCTTTAAAGAGGAAAGGAAAGGTCCCCTGTGCAAGCACCAGTCGTTTCCGACTCTGGGGTGACGTTGCTTTCACAACGTTTTCATGGCAGACTTTTTACGGGGTGATTTGCCATTGCCTTCCCCAGACATCTACACTTTCCCCCCAGCAAGCTGAGTACTCATTTTATTGACCTTGGAAGGATGGAAGGCTGAGTCAACCTCGAGCCGGCTACCTGAAAACCCAGCTTCCACCAGGGATCGAACTCAGGTCGTGAGCAGAGCTTAGGACTTCAGTACTGCAGCTTTAACACTCTGGCAATGGGGCTCTTTGCTTTAAAGAGACAGGTCTTAAATTTCTCCATAGACAGACACAGATTGGTCTGTATCTGAGGAAGTGTGCTTGCGCACAAAAGTTTATATCTTAAATAAAACTTCCCTGGTCTTCAAGGGGCCACTGGACTCAAACTTTGTTCCACTGATTAGTTAGTTATTTTTCTTCCCCTTGCTCCTCACTGAGAAAAGGAAAAGAAAAACTGACACACTGAGGCAATGGATTCTTATAGATCTGTGGACAATCAGGGACTCATAGGAAGTCTTGAGGACAACTACCTGACCCACAAACTAGTGTACCAAAATAGAAAAGGGGTAGAAAGTAAAAGGGTGCTGGCCGACCTTTTTCTTTTTTTTGTAGCAGGAACTCCTTTGCATGTTAGGCCACACACCCTGATGTAGCCAATTCTTCAAGAGCTTACAGGGCTCTCAGTACAGGGCCTACTGTAAGCTCCAGGAGGATTGGCTACATCAGGGGTGTGTGGCCTAATATGCAAAGGAGCTCCTGCTACAAAAAAAAAAAAGCCCTGGGTACTGGGTACAAAAGAGGCTGAGGGCAGCCTGTGTTTTCAGGGCACTGACCTTTCTCCCTAAAGGACTAGACTTCACCATCCAAGCCCCACCCCCAAGTTCCATTGAAGGCCCTCATTTTTATTATTATTCCTGTTTTAAAGACAAAGAGTTGGGATGAATGGTCACCCGAGGCATCTTCTCAGATTAATTCTGTAAAGCTAGACATTTTAAAAATTGAATAATCCACTCTCCTCAGGAAAGAAAAAAAAGAAAAGTCAGGGCAAGACCCTAAAAGCCTTTCCAGAGACCATCTATCTTCCCTCATGGTGAGTATTTCGTAGTCATGGATCTTTAGTCCCATGTACAGTTCAGAGACACACTGAAAAAGAAAACAGTCCTGTGTTGATGCCTAAGGCTTGGAGCTGAACTCAGAGCTGCAAGGGCAAAGAAGACCGAAGGCGTTTTCACTTCTCCCTCATGTTGGGTTCATCTTAATATTGATTGTCCAGGAGGGGGTGGGGGAACCAAGACAGTCATTTTTAAACTAAATATATAACACTTTCAAATACAGATGCAGGGAATGAAGGCAGGGAATGGAAGCCAAACATGACCCAGGAATTCAGAAGGAGGCTGGAGCAGAGGACTTTTTTTTTTACATCTAAATCATGTTTTTTGAACAGAGGCCCATGGAAGGACATTTTTAATTAGGGCTGTGTTTGGTGCTTGGTTTGGTCTAGTCAGGACTTTTTTTGTAGCAGGAACTCCTTTGCATATTAGGATAGACCCCCCCCCCTTGATGTAGCCAGTCCTCCAAGATCTTACAGAGCTCTTAGTACAGGGCCTTCTGTAAGCCCGTGGAGGATTGGCTACATCAGGGGTGTGTGGCCTAATATGCAAATGAGTTCCTGCTACAAAAAAAAGCCCTGGGTGTAGTGATTAAATGTGTGTACTCTTATCTGGGAGAGCCAGGTTTGGCTGCTGGAATGGCCTTGGGTCAGCCATAGCTCTCTCAGAGCTGTCCTTGAAAGGGCAGCTTCTGTGACAGCTCTCTCAGCCCCACCTACCTCACAGGGTGTTTGTTGTGGGGGAGGAAGGTAGAGGAGATTGTAAGCCACTCTGAGATTCAGAGTGAAGGACGGGATATAAATCCAATATCATCATCATCTGCTGCTTCTTTCGTTTTTCTTTTTTAACCTTTTACTGCTCTTGTGAATAACAGCAATCTGAATTCAAGTAGGCAGTGCTCTTTGCCGTAAAGGGATGGTGGCGGGTCGAAAAGTGCTACCTGCTGCCTTTCAGACTGCTGCTGCTGCTGCTCCTGAGCCTCTTCAGCATGAATGTGGCAAAGAAACAGTTCATACAGCTCCATCCAGGGCTTTTATTTTTTTTTAGCAGGAATGCACAGGAACACAGTTCCAGCTTGGCTTGGCTTCAAGGGGTGTGGCCTAATATGCAAATGAGTTCCTGCTGGGTTTTTTCCTACCAAAAAAGCCCTGGCTCCATCACCAGAGAGCCAAGCTTGTCAATCTCCTTCTGCATACAGGTTGTATATATGGGTATGCGCGTGTGCAATATTTGGTTGCCAGGTCCCCTTGGGCACTGGAAGAGGGTGGGGGTCAGTGTTCCCTCTAAGCCGAGTTGGCATGAGCTAGCTCACAGATTTTTAGCCTCCAGCTCACAGATTTTCCTCTTAGCTCAGGAAGGATGGCCCCAGAGCACACTAATTGATGCAGTAGCACACAACTTTAATGCCAGTAGCTCAGAAAGTAGAATTTTTGCTCGCAAGACCCTGCAGCTTAGAGGGGACATTGGTGGGGGTATAGGGTTGCCAGATCCAGGTGGGGAAACTCCTGGAGATTTGGGAACGGAGCTTGAGGAGGATAGGGACCTCACCTCAGTGGGGTGCAATGCCATAGCGTCCACCCTCCAAAGCATCCATTTTCTCCAGGGAAACTTGTCTATGTAGTCTGGAGATGTGCTGTAATTCTGGGGGATCCTCAGGTTCCACCTGGAGACTGGCATCCTCAGCCTAATAGCAGCAAGACCAGTTTAAAAACAAGAAGCAGCAGCAGCACCAGACAGGAAAGACAGATGGCAAATCCTGGGTCACTTGACTGCTGCTCTGTTTGGAAGAGTTGGAAGCCCTCCTCTGACTTTGTCTGCTCTGTGCCATCTGCCCACCTGGTTTGCAGCCACACCTGGGCTGCTAGTCAGTGTGTCTCTTTACGGGATTGCACCTTTGAAGAAGTTCTGGGTCCACACTGTCTTGCCATCTGCAGGCAATCACTTCTGACTTCGGCATCTGGGAGAAGCAAGAGGTAAAAAGCAACAGAATCAGGATTCTAATCTGGTAATTATAGCCCCTGGGCCTAACACAAGGTGACTGCGATACCGTTTTGACCCAAACCATCTCGCCTTGGCCAGGTTGGTAATTAGACTCAAGAATGCAGAAAAACCAGTGTGAGAGCCTTGCTTAGCCTTCCTTCACAAGTGTCATTATGACATTAAGTGGAAAGTTTTGTTGGGGCGAAACGGTTAAAGGCTGAGCTTGGCTGCTGTAGCAATGGGGTTGCAACCATTTGGGGAGCTTTTTCAAAGGGGTCATTTTCGGATTAGCTCTCACCTTCCCTTTGATGCTTAAGAAACGCTTCATCGGGCACCTCCCCCCCCCCCTTTTTGGGTCGCCCACCTGAGAGGCAGCCAATCAGCGGGACAACTCCAAAGCCCCTGGCACTCGTTCTTGAAAGCAGAAAGGAATTCCCAAATGTTTAAAAGCTTTCCTGGCCGCTTGGCTCTGGAGTTTCCTGCCCCCAAATCAATCATGTTTGTTTTCAAACCCAGCAGCTGAGCAAGAGTCCTTTCGCCAAAAGCCTGCTGTCATAGATCACAATAGGGAGAAGTCAAATGAAAACCTTCTATCTTTTGGGGGGGCGAGGGTGGGGAGGGGAATAGCCAACACCATATTTCTCTGAGGGGATTTTTTTTTTTGGTCCATTCCCAGGGAAGGGTTCCCAGGCCACTCAAGAAGAATTTTACACCGCTGAAAGTTCTGATGTCGAATTCAAGACGAGAAAATATATGTTTCTAGGTAGTACCAAGGGTGGAATTCCAACATGAGCTCCTTTGCATATTACACCACACACCCCTGATGTAGCCAATCCTCCAAGAGCTTAAAAGGCTCTTTTTTGTAAGCTCTTGGAGGATTGGCTAGATCAGGGGGGTGTGGCCTAATATGCAAAGAAGCTCCTGCTAGAATTCCACCCCTGGGTAGTACTCTGTGAAGAACAGTATAGAAGTGACAGGCAAAAGGGAGACTGGCCTGGTGCCGCCATCTTGTCTCCTAGGAAGCTCTTCATGAGGTCCAAGTGCTGCTTCCAGACAGAGTTGTTGGTCCAAATTGCAACCAAAGAGGGGCAAGGTTGGGGGAGGAGGGCATCCCAGCAATGTATCCTTTCCTGGCCCTTGGTATGCCCTCCCCCAAACCCTGCTTTGCTACAATCATGCTTGGAAGATGAGAGTGAAAGCAGGAGTGCCCACCCCATGGATGGGAAACTGCAGGTTCCTGAACCTCCCCACCCACATTGTCAACATTTTACCTCCATATACCCTTACACTTGCCCTCCCCCTCCATTGGTGGGGTTTTTTTGCTGACTACAGGCCAGCCCTAGGCTGCCTGGCCCCCTAGGCAAGGCTAACTTCTGGTGCCCCCCCCCCCAGCACTGATGACGTCACCGAGTCACATGGGGGTGCCCCCAGAAGGCTGGCACCCTAGGCAATCCCCTAGTTTGCCTAGTGGCAGGGACGGCCCTGGCCGACTCGTTTGGCCTTAAAGGTGCCGCTGGACTCAAACTTGGTTCTGTTGCTTCAGACCAACACTGCTACCCGCCTGAATCTACATATGTATAGATTTAGAATAAAGCCTACCAGTGGCACAGTATTTTGGAGGTTCCACGAGCTCAAGAAACCTAATTACTCCTCTGACTAGTTAACATATGTATGTGTATCAGGTTTGCTTGAGGCCAGACAGCCACCATTTATTGAGTTTTCATATACATTTCATGTAATGTAGTTTCTCAAGATCAGAGTGAAGGAATGGCTCACAATGCAAGGATTGCAATCCAGCAGAGGGATTCATAGAAGAGCAAAAGAAAATATTAAAACAAAACTGTTTGAAAACTCAAAGGTATTATGAGCAGCATATAGGAGATTGATAACGTTGACCAAGTATACAATCATGCTTGGAAGATGAGAGGGAAACTGCAGATTTCTGAACCTCCCCGCCCACATTGTCAACGTTTTACCTCCATGTACCTTGCCCTCCCCCTCCATGGGTGGGGGGGGGGTTGTATTATAGTATGACTGTTGACACTGGTGACCTATGTTATTTATATTATTGTGACTATATTATTTGATTATTGAATTTTGAACAATATATTTTTTGAAACGTTTTAAAAAAGGAACTGATCCTATTCAGTACTTCTGCTTAAATATATATTCCCATTGAGGGGGGAAATAGAACATTTCCCTGTTCAAGGGGATAGCTGTAACATTTTGTTGCTGTTATTATCAGCGGAAAACTTTTTTTTTAATTCTATAGAAGAAGAAACTGCACTTTTAAGCTTGAAAATGTGGTACTGGGCTTAATGTAGAACCTTTTGTTTAGCATATACCGCTTGTTACCAATGTTCCCTCTAAGCTGCAGTCTCTTGTGAGCAAAAATTCTACTTTGTAAGCTACTGGCCTTAAAGTTGTGAGCTCCTGGCATTACAGTTGTGAGCTACTGCATAAATTAGTGTGCCCTGGGGTCATCCTTCCTGAGCTAAGACAAAAATGTGTGAGCCAGAGGCTAAAAATCTGTGAGCTAGCTCATGCTAACTCAGTTTATAAGGAACACTGCTTGTTACAGATGTTAATTACTTCAGTCATACCTCTAACTTTCTGATGTTTCTTGTTTATTTTATTTCCTCCTGGACCATGTTTGATATTTTGCCTATCCTAACAGCTGAGAGAAAAGAAAAGAGTCACCTGACAGACAATAACGCTAGGAAAAGTTGAAGGCAGCTGGGAAAGAGAAGACCTAACATGAGATGCGTTGACTTAATCTAGGAAGCCATGACTCTCAGTTTGCAAGCCCTGAGCAAGGCTGTGAACAATAGAATATTTTGGAGCTTGTTAATTAACATCTTAAGTTGGAAGCAACTTGGAGGCAGTTAACACACATGCAACACTTGGTGTATCTCACATGAATGGATTCCTTGTTGGGCTTTGGAACTGGCCCTCTGTGCAACACCCCCATCCCACCCCACCCCTCCCACATTTCTGTTGTGTATAAAAATTAGCCTGGTAGAATTACACTCCAGTGAATCTGTTACAGTGAGCTCTGACTAGTGAAATCTTATGCTAGGTTGTGGTAGTCTTTAAGTTGCCACTGGACCCTTGTTTTATCATGTGGCTACATACTGCCACAGTTGCTTGTCTGGAACGTACCTCTTCTTTGGGAGCAGGGGCTACTCACTAAGGTTCACTCCATGGAAGGAGGCTACAGTCTCATCACACGACCAGACTGATGGATCTGGGGCACACCACAGTGAGTTTATTTCAACCATAGCTGCAGTTGTCCAAGCACTGTTCCTCCAGTATTCTGAAAGAAAAGACGTGCATTAGAGATCCAAAAGCATTTCAGGGTAGAAGCTTTCAACAGTCAAAAAACCCCTTCCTCAAACAGACTTCCATTTCTACTCTAGTCTCAGGAAGGGAACCTTAACTCTCTATAGTTTCTACTCTGAAACTCTTATTGGTCTCTAAAGTACTCCTGGCCTCGAACTGAACAGTTTCCAAGTAAGATTCAGGTGTTGGCCTGAAGCAGCAGAACAAAGCCTGCGTCCAGTGGCACCCTGAAGACCACACAAAGTTTTATTCTGGGTTTAAGCTTTGGTCTACCAGGCTCTGCACACTTCTTCAGATATCTGAAGTGCATAGTAGACCGAAGCTTATACCCAGAATAAAACTTTGTGCGGTCTTAAAGATGGACTCACACTTTGTTCAGTTTCCAAGTTAAAAAAAACTCAAGGATTAGGCTGCCCCAGGCAGGAACCCATGATCACTAATTACGTGTGTGTGTACCTCTCTCTCTCTGGGTACGTGTGTATCTGTGTCACATGTGGGTGTGTGTATAAATGTGTGTGTATATGTATGAGTATGTATGTATGTGTGTGTGTATTTGTCTATATATGTATGTGTGTTATATGTGTATATATGTGTGTATATATATATGTATATGTACGTGTGTATATAAATGTGTGGTATATGTGTGAGTATGTATGTATCTATATATAAATGTACAGTATATATATGTATGTGTGCATGTGTGTGTGCATATATATGTATACGTATGTGTGTGTATATGTGTGTATATAAATGTGTATGTATATGTGTGTGTGTGTGTGTATATATATATATATATAAATGTATATATGTATGTGTGTATATGTGTGTGTGCATATATATGTATGTATGTGTATGTGTGTGTATATAAATGTGTGTGTGTGTGTGTGTGTATATATATATATATATATATATATATGTATGTGTATGTGTGTCTGTATATGTGTGTATGTGTATATATGTATGTGTGTATATAAATGTGCATGTATATGTGTGAGTATGTATGTATATATGTATGTATGTATCTATATATAAATGTACAGTATATATATATATGTATGCATATGTGTGTGTGCATATATATGTATGTATATGTGTGTGTGTGTATATGTGCGCATATGTGTATATATGTGTGTGTGTATTTATATATCTCTGTGTATGTATGTATGTGTGTGTGTGTGTGTGTGTGTGATTAATATCTTGAAGCAGAGAATCAGCATCTCTCTGTTTCCGGCCTGAGAGCCCTGCTCGCCCCTCCCCCTGCTGTTGGGCACACTGGGGCAAGAGAGTGGGGGGGGGTCGCTGATGAGGTCACCCGGGATGAAAGGCAAGCTGGCCCAAGGCGAAGTCGCCCCTTCTGCAGGTGCTGGAGGAATTAACATGCGGGGGGGGGGGATTCCCCTCCCCCTGGCTGCGAGATCGGCGCGGAGCAGAAGAGCCCGGCGGGGGAGGGTCTCCCCCCGCCCCTTTGCATAGCAAAAGAAAGCGCGGGTTGAGGCGGTATTTTCTTGTCACAGTCATCGGGATGGTTGTTGTTGTTTTCTTGCCTTTAAAAAAAAAGGGATCCCGGGAACGGTCCCTAAACCGCGGATGAGGGCGGAGCGCGCCTGAGCTGCGCGGGTATTTGGGAAACCGCTGCGTCAGCCTCCGAGGCGGGTGATCCCGCTGACTCACGGCGGCGGCTGGCCTCTGTTTACCGGGAGGCCGCTTGGAAACGCCTAATGACTGGTTGCTTTTTGAGGGGGGGGGATGTACGGTAATTACTTTTTGCTTCTCTCTCCCTCTGCGCCGAAGCAGCGCCAAAAGTCGCGGGGGGGGGGGCAGGGGGGGTTGAAACGTGGCCAAGGAGGCGGGGGGGGGAGTCATTCTTCTCGACGGATCCTCCCCAGCAAGGGGGGGGGGTCCCTTTTCTAAGCGCAACGCCTGTCTGTCCAAGGGACAAGAGCAGGCGTCTTCGATCCAAGGAATCTATGGATTTCCACCACCCCCACCCCCCATCCGTGATGTCTAGAAACCTGTGTTCCCTCTAAGCTGAGTGAGTGTGAGCCAGCTCACAGATTTTTAGCCTCCAGTTCACACATTTCTGTCTTAGCGCAGAAAAAATGGCCCCAAAGCACACTAATTGATGGAGCAGCTCACAACTTTAATGTCAGCAGCTCAGGAAGGAGAATTTTTTGCTCACAAGACTCTGCAGCTTAGAGGGAATAGTGGTCTACCAGGGGTGCAAAACTCATTTGTTCTGAGGGCAGGATCTGACATAAATGAGAGTTTGTCAGGCCATGTGTGTACCTATTTAAGATTAGGTAGCAGAGATATAAACTTTTTAAAGGACGCAGACAAACACACACACAAAACCACCCTAAAATAAAACATGCTTAAAACATTAGCACTAGTTTGGCTTAAAGAGGTTTTCTTTGTATTTCTCCCATGAGATCCAGGGAACTGGGCAAAGGAACTGGCTCTTTCCCTCCCTCCCTCCCTCCCTCCCTCCCTCCCCAGGGGACCAGGAGGGGGAGAAGCCTCAACAAATTGAAAAAAATCAAGGTTTTGCTCTGTAGCTCCTGTGCGATTGTGCAAGCCTCGCAAAGCAAGCTGAGATGCAGAAGGAAGCAAGAGAGAGGGAGAAGGAAGCAGAGAATAGCCAGTTGCTGGGGGCCTGATAGGAGCCCTCCAGGGGCCTGCTTAGGCCCCAGGGCCGCATGTTTGACACCCCTGGTCTACGCCGTTCCAGATAACCGCCAGAGTAAATCGAATCAAATGTCCTGTTGAGGGGGGGCCGGTTTCCTAGCCTCCGCCAGTGCGCTGAGAGCCGGCACGCCGTCCTGGTGGAAGTGGCGGATCAGGACCCGGGAGCCCTAGGCCACGAAGTCCTCTGAGAGATGTGCTTTAAAAATGGGGTGGAAGGTCTGAAGTAGGGATGCCACCAGCCTCCGGCTGGGACGTGGGGATCTCCCGGAAACAAAGTTCCTCTGCAACCTATAGAGATGAGTCCCCCCGGCTGCTTCGGAGGGTAGACTTCGGCCTTTTGCCCTGCTGAGGTTCCTCCCCTCCCAGGAGTTCCCCCACCTGGAGCTGACAACCCGACGGTCTGGGAGTCGCAGGTTCGAATCCCCACTCTGCTGGGTGACCTCGGGCCGGCCACCCTCTCCCGTCGGTGTTGGTTGTGGGGATGGTTTTGAAAGGGAAGAGACGAGAAGGACGCCTGCGCCTCAATGAGCCGTCCTCCACCTCCGTCTTCAGGCGATGGTGTTTTCTAATGCAAATAAAGCTGGCCTTGGAGGAGCCAAAGTTTCTCCCCTCGATAGCCCCCTCTCCTCCCGCCACCCCCGGGAGAAGGGGGGGGGGGATGAAGCCGCCTGGGGAACCAGCTCAAGTTTTCAAGACCAGCAGCCCCTTCCGGAGAGCTTCGAGGCTCCAAAGTTCACACCTTGAAGCCCTGGTCCGGCTCGACGGTGCGCCCGGACTCGATTCGGACTGTTCTGCTGCGGACCGAGGCGGCTGCCTTCTGAAACCAGCTTCAGGTGTTTGCGCCCACCAGATCCTCCGGAGAAGTCGCGGCCGGCCAGAGGTCTGGATTCAGGTCTCAACAAGAACTCTGCCGCCAGTGAGATCACCTCTCTGGCTCCGGTCCCAGCTCGCTCCCAGTTCTGTTCCCAAAGGAAATCCCGTCTGGGGCAAGGAGTTCCCCTTCCTGATCGCTCAAACGCGTCTGACTCCCTCCTGACCACTGCCCAAGGTTCCCTCTAAGCTGCAGAGTCTTGTGAGCAGAAATTCTACTTTGTGAGCTCCTGGCATGAAAGTGGTGAGCTACGCAGGGCCGGCCAACGGCAGCTCCTTAGGTCATCCTTCCTGAGCTAAGACAAAGATGCGTGAGCTGGAGGCTACAAATCTGTGAGCTAGCTCACACGAACTCAGCTTAGAGGGAAGACTGCTACGGACTGCCTGGCTAGGATCCGCTGAGCCTTCCCCCCGTTTTATCCTCACAACCATCCCCCGATCAGCCTCAGCGTGAGGGGCGAAGAAAGTGTGACGCGAGCCTCGCCCAAGGTCGCCCAGCCAGCCTCCGGGGCATCAAAGTGGGGGATTCGAACCCAGATCCTGCTCCGCACTCTTCAGCATGACAAGCGCCAGGCTCGAAATGGTCTCTGGAATCTCCCTTGGCCCCCGGAAGGCAACTCTTTTTCCATCAGGCCAGTGGAAGCGACAGGTCATCTCAGGAGGGTCGGGGGGGGGCGGGGTCTGTCTTGGGGACCCGGCATTTTCCCAGTTCGCTGCTACTCAGCTCCATCCTTCCAAGATCAGCCTGGCAATGGCTTCCTAGGACAGCGGTCCCCGACCTTTTTGGCACCGGGGACCGCTTTTGTGGAAGACCATTTTTCCAGGGAGGTGGGGGGGGGGGGAGGCGGTGGTTTTGAGATGATACAATTGTGCACTTTATTTCTATTAGTCTGGCATGGCGGTTAAGTGTGCAGACTCTTCTCCGGGAGAACCGGGTTTGATTCCCCACTCCTCCACTTGCAGCTGCTGGAAGGGCCTTGGTTAGCCGTAGGTCTTGTAGGAGTTGTCCTTGAAAGGGCAGTTGCTGTAAGAGCCCTCTCAGCCCCACCCACCTCACAGGGTGTCAGTTGACTCAGTGGTAGAGCATCTGCTTGGTAAGCAGAAGGTCCCAGGTTCAATCCCCAGCATCTCCAAGTAAGAAGGGTCCAGGCAAAGAGGTGTGGAAAACCTCAGCTTGAGACTCTGGAGAGCCGCTGCCAGCCTGAGTAGACAATACTGACTTTGATGGACCAAAGAGGGTCTGATTCAGTAGAAGGCAGCTTCATATGTTCATATGTAAGCGCGGGGGAGGTAACTGAGATTGTGAGCTGCTCTGAGACTCTGAAATTGGGAGTGGAGGAGGTCAGGATATAAATCCAATGGCGTCTTCTTCTTATTACTACTACATTGTAATATATAATGAAATAATCATACAGCTCACCGCCGGGTTGCTAAGCGGCCACAGGCAGGTATTGGTCCACAGTTGGGGACCCCTGTCGTAGAGGAGGTCAGCCGCTCTGGGTGGGGCAATTTTCCTCCCCCGACGGTCTCCCCCCTCCCCTCCTTCTCTCTCCCCGCCCCCCCCCCCCCCCCCCAGCTTCTAGCCGGTTTTTTTGTCAGGGGAAAGCAACTCCTTGCTGCTGAGCCCAGCCCCGGCGGGACTGGAAACGAGGCACCGGCAGCTCGACGGAAGGACAGACCCGATGCGCTTCGGAGGCCCTCTCCCCGTCGGTGCTGCTGAGCGCTCCCAGCTCAGATCGGATCCGGGGGGGGGGGGCACAAAAGAGGGGGCGAGAGGAGCATCGCGCCAGGTGCGCCGGGCCTGGGCGCTTGCAAGAAGGCGATTATCCGTCCCCCGCCCCGCGGCATCCAGCCGGAGCCCCTGAGCTGCCGGGGAAGGAAGTAAGCCTTTTATCAGGGGGTGGCACCGGCTGCGCCTGCAGGCCGCCTTCGCCCGGAGGGGCTGGCTGGGCCTGGCCGGCCGGAGCTGCTCAGCCTCCCCCCTAATGACGCCGGGCCCGCCGCAGCTGCTCCCTCACCCCGGGGCGGATCAGGGAGCCGGGAGGGGACCCACAATGGCCTTCTCTTCGGGGTGTGAAATTGCCATGTTTATTCATGGAGCGGTGCCCCCTCCCCACCCCAGCCCCGCTTCTCCCTCTCCCTCCCCCTCCACCCGCCCTTCTGCCTTCGCCTTCACACTTTAGAGAAACGGAACCCCAAAGGAGAGGCTGCCTGCGTTTCAGCCCGGGGTCCTGCTGCCCAGATGGGAAAGAGGACCTTCCACTAGGCGAACTAGGCGATTGCCTAGGGTGCCGGCAGTCTGGGGGCACCGAACTGGGCACACACACCCCCCCCCATGGGATTCAGTGCAGGGGGGGAGCCAGAAGTTAGCCTTGCGGAGGGTGCCAGACAGTCTAGGGGCGGCCCTGAATTGGGGAGTGGGGAACTGGTTCCTTGGAGCTGGATGCAGGAGAGGGGCTGTGCCCGGGCTCCCCAGCTGCCGGCCTGGCCACCCAGCCGCTCTGCCCCCTTTCCGCTGCCCCAAAGTGGAGGTGAATGCATCCCACTGTCGGTAGGGCGAACTTGGAAGGGCTCTCAGGAAGTCTGGAAAAAAAGCAATGCCAAACTTTGGAGGGTCTTTCTAACTCGTCTCTCTCTCTCTCCTCTGCCCGGGGCTCTTGGGGGCGAAACCTCCTAGAAAGCTAGTGAGACCCGGTGTCAGGAGGTAGTCAGCGTTTCCGACTGGGAGAATCTAGGAGGCCCAGGTTCGAATCCGCCCTGGAAGCTTGCCGGGTGACCAAGAGCCAGGCACATTCTCTTAGCATAACCTGCATCGCAAGGCTGCTGTGAAGATAACGGGAAGGGAAGTAACTAAGTCAATAGAACCGCGTTCTTCAGAAACGTGCGAAAGGAGGTCGCCAGCTTGCTGTTCTGGGATGAACAGTTACAAGCTTTGTCCACCCCTCGATGTCAGGAAAAGCCTCGCCTGCTGGATTTCAGCCTGTCGCTGCTGGTTTTTAAGGGAGAGGGTCGCAACCCTTCAAGCATGTGTTTTCGCATGTTGATTAGTTGGGAAAGGAAGGAAGGAAGGAAGGAAGGAAGGAAGGAAGGAAGGAAGGAAGGAAGGAAGGAAGGAAGGAAGGAAGGAAGGAAGGAAGGAAGGAAGGAAGGAAGGGGATTAAGGTCCATGTAGCTCAGGAGTGGCCAACGGTAGCTCTCCAGATGTTTTTTGCCTACAACTCCCATCAGTCCCAGTCAACATGGCCAATGGCTGGGGCTGATGGGAGTTGTAGGAAAAAACATCTGGAGAGCTACCGTTGGCCACCCTTGAAGTAGCAGATGACCGGGTCGGGAACGAGCTGAGCAGAGGCAATGGGCAGAGAGATGCCTCCAATTTTGGCAGTTGTGGTGGATGAGATTGTGAGGGTGGGGGAGCACACTCTGTGGGGGCGTCGTGCCGGCGGTTGGAGGGCAGAACTGTGTTCAGGGGAGAGCTGGATTCAGACGCCCACTTGGCCAGAGAGGGCGCTGGGTCTGTAGCCTCGGGCCAGGCACTCTTTGTCGACTTCTCCTATCTCACAAAATTGCTGGAAGTAGAAAATTGGCGGCGGGGGGTGGGGGAGGGCGGGGACCTCATGAACGTAAGTCTGAGTTCCTTGAAGACCTAGAGCTGGAAGGGGGTTCAAGGGTCCTCTAGACCCCCCAAAAAACCCGCACGCAATACAGGAAATCCACAACTACCTCCCTCTGCCCCGTCCCCCAGTGACTCTTGCTCAGAGGACAAAAAAAAACCCCTCCAGGATTTCTTGGCCAGTCTGGCCTGGAGGAAACCGGCCCCAAACTGACAACCGGCATTCCCCGGGCGCGGGGCATGAAAGAAAGGGCCAAGAGAGCCCAGAACTGACTCGTCCCTTCCTGCCCTCCTTCTCACTATCTGCCTACGGTCACCGAAGCAGCATTGCTGCCAGACTGGCCAATTGCCATCTAGCTTTTCCTTAGAAACCTCCAAAGAAGGAAAAAGAAGGACAGGTTGGTTGGTTTGGGATTATTTTTTTTAAGTGAAATTGATCCACATTCTCCTTCTTTAGACCGTACAGCACTCCCCTTTTCTCTGCTGTCTTTCTTGTTTCCCTCGGCGGGGAATGAAGAATATCAAGGAGTCCAGGGCATGTTTTTTAGAAGAAGCCCAGCAGGAACTCAATAGCATATTAGGCCACACCCCTTCATGTCACCATTGTTTTTGTGGAGAAAGCCCAGCAGGAAATCATTTGCATATTAGGCCACAACCCCCTGGCCGCAGGGGGTGTGGCCTAATATGCAAATGAGGCCCTCTAAGGGTTGTTCCTGTGCGTTCCTGCTCAAAAAAAGCCCTGAATAGGACTCACATTTCGCTGGGTTTCAGGGCAAAAGAGCAGAGGCAACTCCTAGGCAAAGTGTCAACTTCTCAATTATCTTTGTCTAGATGGAACGTCTATGCAAGTCCTAAAGGATTCCTCTACATCTTCCAGGAGCTTTAGTTAACTAATCCGCCTAC
Organism: Heteronotia binoei; assembly: GCF_032191835.1. Classification (NCBI taxonomy): domain Eukaryota; kingdom Metazoa; phylum Chordata; class Lepidosauria; order Squamata; family Gekkonidae; genus Heteronotia; species Heteronotia binoei. Next base: position 111,572,277 of record NC_083229.1, read on the forward strand.
TGTTTGATTTTTACATTTGGGTCTTTTTTTTTTTAAGGGCTCGAAAATGTAGAGCCATCTGCAGCTTACAGAACAGAACACAAAGTTTCGTTAAATCAGTCTTTATTATCTGTGCTGTACCTACAGGGCTTTTTCCAGGTACACGACAGATGTTAGATTCAGATGTTGGTCTGAAGCAACAGAACAAAATTCGGGTCCAGTGGCACCTTGAAGGCCAACGAAGTTTTATTCAAGGCATAAACTTTCCTGTGCACCCACACTTCTTCAGATACAGTGAAATGGAAATTGCCAGTTCATATATATATATATGCAGCGGGTGAGGAGCAAATTAGCATAAGCCTAATAAACATTGCCTTGTCTTCCAGATAATATTCCGAAGTCAATTCAGCGCCGAAATAAGACCGAGTATCTGCGCTCTCCCCCTGGGGTAGCCCCTTGACTTATATTCGAATACCCTAAGGCACAGTCTAAGGCCACTTTTACACACACTAAATAATGCACTTTCAATGCACTTTGCAAAAATTGCAAATGATTTTGAAAGTGCATTATTTATTATGTGTGAAAGCACCGTAAGGCTGCGATCACACACACTTTCCAACTAGATTTTGCCAGTTCACACAAGTAGAATCCCTTTGGAAAGTGGATTGAAAGTGCATCATTTAGTGTGTGTGATCGCAGCAGCCTCGTTTTCTTCAGGGTTTCTACTTTGCACGTGGACTTAGCAAAAGCCCCAGAGAAGTGATCTATTTAGAATCTCAAGCCTATGTTGGCTTCTTCTCGTTTTCCCCAGTGTGCTTCCAAAGGCACAGCAGCACCGCCGAACTATAAAAGTTGGCCGCCGTGATTCTTTTCTTTTTAGACAGCCGCCTACTCACGGATCCACGCCAAGGCGCGAAATGAGTTCCAGTTTAAATTAATTCGGTGTGCGATAATGTGACTCGTCGCTTAGACGCAAATCCCACGTTTTTCAGCAGGATCATGGACGACCAAGGAAAAGTCCATCGAATGGAAGCTCAAGCCCAAAACCTATTTTACTTGGACGTCAGCCACCCGAGCGAAGCAGGGCTTCCTTTGCATGGGTCTGAAGCCCGATACAAAACATTGAGCAACATGGGTCTGGTTCCGGAGACTGAGACCATGCGCATTGACCCGGGAGTAAGGTCCCACCGCAGGGGTGGCCACTGGCCAAACTTGCTTAACCTTCGAGCCACGTGGAATGAACGTCAAATGTTTGAGAGCTGCAAGACATTAACGTCAGATGTTTGAGGGAAGGAAGGCAGGCAGGCAAATAGATTGGGGGAGAGGTGGAAAGAAAGCAACTTTAAATGCATTCTCCAAGCCACTTAACTGGCTTGGCTTGGAGAAGGTATTTTAATAAGAGAAATGCCTTCTCCGAGTTGTCCGATGAGGCTTCGAGAGCCACGCGACATGTGTGAAAGAGCCACAGTTTGGCCACCCCTGCCCCACCGAATATCTCGAAGATTTACTTGTGAGTAAACGTGCCCAGAACGGCGCCACGAAACAGCAGCTTTGGGGCCAAGATCTCTCGGCCTCAGGCTCCAGATGGCAACGTGCAACCCGAGCCGTTTCGCGCTTCTTCGAGAGTAAAGCTGCGACCCTCCCTTCGGGAGAGAATCCCCAGGGAACGCGGTAGGGCGGCTGCGTGGGATGGGGTGGTGCTCTCGCAGCTAGAGCTGAACCCCTGTCCCAGCGCCGGGCGGGGGGTGGGGAGGCGAACTGAGCAACCTGAACTCAAGGCCTCGACTCACCTGCTGCCCCTGGTGGGGGGACGCAGAAAGCCGGCCTGCTTCCCAGGGTGACGTTGCTTCTCGCCCCCTCGCCATTAAACTGGTAATACCGCCAGCTCCCCGCGATGTGTGTCATGCCTGGACTCCGCCTCATTAGAGCCAAGTTCTGAAAACTTAATAACGTCCCCCGCCGCCGCCCCCCCATGCAATTTAACCCTGGGAGACTTTTTTTGAAAAGCGGCTTTCTTGGTAGACTTTGAGCTCCAGCCAAAGAAAGCAGGGGAGGGGGGTGGCTCTTTGGCATGGGTTTCCCTCTGGCTTCTGCGATTGGCCTCTGGTCAGGGGCGTTTTTTCAAGAGTGCAGATTCTCCAGAGTGACATAGACTTGGGCTGTACCCGCGGGTCCCTCCCCCCAGCATAGGGTTAAGGGAACAGAACTAAGGGTTGGAAAGGGAGCTTCTGAAGCTTGGGGATTTTGTTTAAAGCAGGGGTGGCCAAACTTGCTTCAAGTAAGAGCTGCAGAGAATAAAGGTTCAGATGTTTGAGAGCTGCAAGACATGAGTTTCAGATATTTGAGAGGAAGAAAGGAAGGGGAATACCGTAGGTGAGCCGGGAAGGAAAGGTGGAAAGAAAGCAACTTGCAAGCTGCCAGCTGGTTTGGCTGGGTGAAGATGAAGATATTGGATTTATACCCCGCTCTTGTCTCTGAATCAGAGACTCAGAGTGGCTTACAATCTCCTATATCTTCTCCCCCAACAACAGACACCCTGTGAGGTGGGTGGGGCTGAGAGAGCTATTACAGCAGCTGCCCTTTCAAGGACAACTCCTGTGAAAACTATGGCTGATCCAAGGCCATTTCAGCAGGTGGAAGTGGAGGAGTGGGGAATCAAACCTGAAGCTCCCAAGTACTTGAAGATTTTCTAGCAGCATATGAACCACCTGTTTTTTAAGCCATCGTTAATAACACTTAGTGACCCATTAGAAGGGTTCTGATTTGGGTTTCAAGAGAAGATGACCATTTCTCTTAATTAACCTGACCTAGGAGTTTTTACTTACAAACGCTTATAGGCTGGAGAATATTGTTGGTCTTCAGGCCGAATGCTTCAGGGTCTTCAACAGGCCAGTATAAGGCAGCATCCTTGGCATCTGGAACAAGAAGGTATAAATGGGAAACTATCTGCCTGAAAACGTGTGTGTGTTGGGTTAAGTGTTATCAAATTGCTTCTGAATGGGCCCTGACTTGGATAGCCTAGGCTAGCCCAATCTCCTCAGATCTCAGAAACTTTGTTGTTGTTGTTGTTCAGTCACACAGTCGAGTCCGACTCTTTGTGTCCCCGTGGATTAAGTCACATCAGGCCTTCCTGTCTTCCACCAACCTCCGAAGTCTGCTCAGATTTGTTATCAGTAACGCTGTCCAGCCATCTCATCTTTTGCCGTCCCCTTCTTCTTTTGCCTTCTGTCTTTCCCAGCATCAAGCTCTTCTCCAGTGAGTGCTCCCTTCTCATTTGGTGGCCAAAGTATTTGAGCTTCAGCTTCAGCATCTGACCTTCCAGGGAATAGTCAGAGTTGATTTCCTTTAGGACTGACTGATCTGATCTTCTTGCAGTCCAAGGAACTCTCAAGATTCTTCTCCAGCACCATAGCTCAAAAGCATCTGTTCTTCTGTGCTCAGCCTTCCTTATGGTCCAGCTCCCACAGCCATACATTACTACTGAGAATACCATTGCTTTGACTATATGGACTTTTGTCTCAGAAGCTAGCAGGGTCAACTCTAGTTAGTAATTGGATGGGAGACTGGAATAGTAGCTGTGGACATGACTTCGGGGAGCAGACAGGCACACCAAAAAAAAAAAATGAATACCCCCAAAAAATTGCTTCCAATTTATGGCAATGCTATCAATGATTGCCCTCCAGAACATCCTGTTGCTAACAGCCTTGCTTTACAAACTAAGGGCTGTGGCTTCCCTACAGGAATCAATCCATCTGCTGGTGGGTCTTTGTCTTTCCTTGATGCCTTCATGTCAAAGTTGGCAACCTTACTCAAGGACAGATGCACAGAATATGTTGTGTGTGTGTTTTTTCTTTGAGCTTCAGAAAGTACTTCTTTGCTCAGAACCTGGGTTCTTAGGAGAGCACAAGAAGATATTTCAATGGAGAAAGCTTCCACTGGGTCTCCTAGTTAAGTAGCTGCATTGATTAATATATTAGAACTCCCAACCTTGATGAGAACTAGAATTTCAGAGAGAGGATGTAGCCAGCTCATCCAAGTCTTGCTCTGGAATGGGCATTCCAAGAGGTTCCCCATAAGCTTCATGTTAAAAAAAAATTAAGCTGAAGCCCAATGGCCCCATAAAACCTAGCACAAAGTTGTTCCAGCAAAATGCTATGAGTTGGAGTTCACTTATTTAGACCAGCATTTCCCATCTGCAGGGTTATGACCCAATACCGGGTCACAGAAGCCTCAATACCGGGTCACCAGGGGCGACCCAACAGCCCCCATCCCCCCCTCCCTGCTCTATTTATCTTTGGCACTGCATGCCACGCAGCTTTCCAGCCCCTGCCCCCAAGCTGCTGCTGCTGCCTGTAGCACACAGAAAGCACTACAGACACTGTGCTCTGGCCAGAAGCCCTTCCTCATCCCTCTCTGATGTTTGGAAACATCAGAGAGGGTGGAGGAAAGCTCCTGGCCAGCATACAGTGCAGACACCCAGAGGACAATTAGGGAGTGATGCTGAGACTGTGTGCTGGCCAGAAGCCCTCTCCTGTCCCTCTCTGATGTTCGGAAATATCAGAGAAGGACAGGGAAAGCTCCTGGCTGGTGCACAGTCTCTGTATCCCCCCCCCCTGGGATCATCCTCTGCCTGGAGGATTATCAGGGAGCGATACAGAGACTGTGCACTGGTCAGAAGCCCTCCCTCATCTCTCTCTGATGTTCAGAAACGTCAGAGAGGGCAGGGAAAGCTCCTGGCCAGCACACAGTCTCTGTATCCCTCCCTGAGCGTCCTCAGCCCAGATCACGGGGAGAGAACTGGGCCAAGGAGGGGGAAAGTTTGGGAAACCCTGATGTAGATGCAGATTGAACATCCATTAGAAATATATGGGCCTCTGTTTCATTTTTTTGCAAGATAGCAACATGGCTACGTATCTGAACTGACTTCTACAGTACCTTTTATAGAGAATGATATAAAGGTATCCAAGAAGGAGAGAGTGATAGAAGGTTTGGCCTTCTAGTGAGGAGAATTGAACTAGATTAACGGCATAACTTCCAGATCTGAGATAAACAAAAACACTGACGTGCAGCTAAGGGGAACTACAAAGCTCAAACACATCTAGGCAACCGGAATGTGAATATGTCCCCAAATGTGTATTTATGTCTCCATCATGACGATAATTCATTCCGTACTGAACAGGCTGTTTTGATGCAACGGGTGATAAGCAACGTTCCCTCTAAGCTGCAGAGTCTTGTGAGCAAAAATTCTACTTTGTGAGCTACTGGTATTAAAGAAGACGACTACAGATTTATACCCCACGCTTCTCTCTAAACAAGAGACTCAGAGTAGTTTACAATCTCCTTTATCTTCTCCCCCCAAAACAGACACCCTGTGAGGTGGGTGGGGCTGAGAGGGCTCTCACAGCAGCCACCCTTTCAAGGACAACTCCTGCGATAGCTATGGCTGACCCAAGGCCATACCAGCAGCTGTAAGTGGAGGAGTGGGGAATCAAACCCAGTTCTCCCAGATAAAAGTCTGCACACTTAACCACTACACCAAACTGGCTCTCTAAAGTTGCGAGCTACTGCATACATTTTTGTGCTCTGGGGTCCTCCTTCCTGAGCTAAGACAAAGACGTGTGAGCTGGAGGCTAAAAATCTGTGAGCTAGCTCACACTAACTCAACTTAGGGAGAACACTGGTGGTGAGTATTCTCTTTAGGGCCCACCCGGAAGCTTGAGTCCCAGCCATTAGTGGTTAAAAATGTTGATCTCTGTCCTGGGAAAGGCTCATTCTTGCATCCCATGTCTTTGTTGAAGGCACTCACAGAAGGCCCAGGTGGGGTAGCCATGTTGGACCGAAGCAGCAGGACAAAGTTTGAGTCCAGTGGCACCTTTAAGACCGACAAAGTTTTAAACAAAGTATAAGTTTTCATTTGCACACAAAAGCTTATACCTCGAATGAAACGTTGTCAGTCTTAAAAGTGCCACTGGATTCAATGTTTGTTCTAAAGTTGGCAGCAGGGCTTTTTTTTTGTTGGAATACAAGTTATTTACATCCCAGCCATTATAGAGTTAATGTTTGTTTGAAAGAGGAAATGATGTATTGTAGCATAAACCCAGTTAGCAACCCATTCGTCTAAACCCAGGAAACATGTAAACATAGTATTGGTCAGAAAGCACCCTAGGTGTGAAAAGCTTTGATGTTGCATGCAAGCTCAATGTCCTGTCTTCCTGTCCCAAATGCTTTCTGGGAACAAGAAGCCAGTCAGACAGAGACTTGTAGATTGTAGCCATGTAGAGATCAGACGTAGTTAGCCGTGCTAATAAGCTAAGTTTGTATTTCTTTTATCCCAAGTACCTTTCCCCTGATGTTTTTATAGTAAACGTTATTTCTTTTGCTAAGCTTAAGCCTCGACTCCAATTATTGCCACTCCACACCTCTGAATTTAAATATCTTTCCCAACATTTTTTTTGAGCAGGAATGCACAGGAACGCAGTTCTGGCTGGCTAGGCATCATGGGGTATGGTCTAATATGCAAATGAATTCTTGCTGGGCTTTTTCTACAAAAAAGCCCTGTGTGACACATTGGTGATATCGCCAGGTGCGGCCTAAGATGCAAATGAGTTCCTGCTGGGCTTTTTCTACCCAAAAAGCCTGGTTGGCAATATAGCTAATGGTACATAAATAGTGCAGGATTCAAGATAAAATCTTCAGGCTTGTTTTGCATGAGTTTTTGTTGCTTTGCTGAAAGCTTCGTGGGGGGGGGGGGGGGTTGAAGGGGGGGGGAAATCGCATCCACCCCTCCCCCATCTTGTAGGTCTCAAGAAAAGGAAATGATATAAAGTTGTCTGAAAAGCTACAATGTTTGAGTGTGTTTTGCCAGTAGGTGTCTTTTCTGCTCAGATGTTGCATAATTATGCCTCTTTTCCATTTATTCAATAAGTCAGAGTTAGACTTAAACGGCTTTGGTAAACCACATGAAACGCTTTTTGGACTGTGTACGTATGTTAATGGCTTTTAACACCATCCCCCCCCTCCCCATATTAAATGAACAAGCTTGCCCTTATTTGAAACAACATCCTTATGGAGATATTTCAACAGGCTCCCAGCCAATGGAGAAATCTGAGTCCTTTCCAGCTCAAACATAGCGTGTTAACTCTTTAAAAAATTGTTTTCCTTAAAAAAAAAAACCCTGTACATAACCAAAATTATCCTAGAGATTTATCCTCCTCCTCCACACATACACACACCAGTTCTGAATGACATTACAAAGATTTTTGTTAAAGAAAGCCAGACTAATTGCTGCCAGAAGAGGTTCTGCGTAGAAAAGTCTGGTTTTTATAAAGCAGCTTGTGTGGGAGTTGTGGTTACTGCTAAACCTAGAGGAGTTTTTTTTTCTTTTTAAAAGTACATTTTTCTCAATAGCCATTGAAAATACTTACCATGCTGTCAGGACATAACACAGGAGAAAAAGATATCAATATAATGTAGCCAGTTTTTTCTCTCCTGGGAGAATTCCTGTATCTTAAACAGCTGTCTCACAGGCAGAAATTCAGCAGGTAAAGCTCTTTTTCCCATTATTCGATCCCAGGGGTGGCCAATGGTAGCTCTCCAGATGTTTTTGCCCACAATTCCCATCAGCCCCTGCCCCAGCTAATGGGAGTTGTAGGCAAAAAACATCAGGAGAGCTACCGTTGGCCACCCCTGTCCCTATACTTAGGAAAGGAGTGCTCTGGCCTGAATAGTCCAGGCTGGCCTGATCTCATCAGATCTCAGACGCTAAGGAGTCCCCCTGGCAGTGGCTAGTATTTGGACAGAAGACCTCCAAGGAATACCAGGGTCATGATGTGGAGACTGGCAATGGCAAGCCATCGCTGAATGTCCCTTGCTTGAAAACCCTTGAAAACTTGATGCCCCTTTTCACCACCAGCAAGAAAAGCAGCAGCTGTTGTATCTGAGAGCCAGTTTGGTGTGGTGCTTAAGTGCGTGGACTCTTATCTGGGAGAAACAGGTTTGATTCCTCACTTCTCCACTTGCAGCTGCTGGGATGGCCTTGGGTTAGGCACAGCTCTTGTAGGAGTTGTCCTTGAAAGGGCAGCTTCTGGGAGAGCTCTCTCAGCCCCACCCACCTCGCAGGGTGTCTGTTGTGGGGTCAGGAGATATAGGAGATTGTAAGCTGCTCCGAGACTCTGATTCAGAGAGAAGAGCGGGGTATAAATCTGCAGTCTTCTTCTTCTATCTCTGCCTGCTTTGCAGTTGTCAGAGGGGTAGGAGCCTTGACTAGACAAAAGATGGCGACCCTCTACAAAGGCAGCTTGTACAGCCAGTATACCACTAAGCCAAATGCAGCCCCCTCCCTTATGTGTTGTGAATTGACAGATACTTGGCAACCCCTCCCTTCCTCACTAGGGAGGCTTATTGAGTGTAGGCTGATGGGGCAGTATTTGGCTTCATTCACACATAGGTGGTAACTGAACTCATTACTAGATTATCTGAATTTACAGCTTTACAGTCCCCATTCAGTCCTTGCCTCTGCTGTTTGACCTAATGCCACTTGTAACGACTGCTGGACACAGCCCCCTGCGGGAGTTGTCTGCTACTATAATGAAGTGAGATCACACGTTCCCTATCCAAACTGTTGGAGATGTTTGTGTGAGAGGCCTCTTTCCCAGAAAGATCTACCAGTGGAGGAAGAAATTTTCAGTTTGTTTCCTGACCACTCTGCAACATAAGAACATAGAAGAAGCCATGTTGGATCAGGCCAATGGCCCATCCAGTCCACACTGTCACACAGTGACAAAAACATCCAGGTGCCATCAGGAGGTCCACCAGTGGGGACAGGACACTAGAAGCCTTCCCACTGCTGCCCCCCCCCCCTTCCAAGCACCAAGAATACAAAGCATCACTGCCCCAGACAGAGAGTTCCATCTATACCCTGCGGCTAATAGCCACTGATGGACCTCTGTGCCATATGTTTATCCAATCCCCTCTTGAAGCTGTCTTCAAGATCAACAGGTATCATTTTCAACCACAAACTGACTTCAGGGGATGGTATTGCAAATCTACCTGGGAGAGCTCTCTGGAGAGTCATCCAGTTAAATACTCCAAATGGCCAACCCAACACTTTGATTGTATCATCGGTATCCAGACACTGGTAGTAAGATTGTGTCGGCAGAGTTTGAATCCTTGGCTGATTTGGGGCAGGATACTGCAGCAGACTGATTTAATCATCCAGCAGATGTCCCAGTTTCACCTGTGCAGGTAAACTGCAGAAGAACAAAAACCCCACATCACCTCCTGTTATGGCTTTCATTTACAAAACATTCGTCTGTGATCTGTACCGTAGTTAGTTTTACTGAGTCTTTAGGGGGGGAACGCTGTAATAGGTGCACATAGAAAGCTGAAGTGACAAATTGTAATAGCCCAGTAATAGGATTCAGATTAATAATCTATAAAACATTAATGTGAGTTAGAGTAATCTTAAATGGTGTTGCTGTTGCATGGCCTAATTTATTATTTGCTGCATAACATCTTGGCCAGTTTCAAAAGCCTGCACTGCTTATCTTTGGGGAGTGGTTACAGGTGGGGCTTTTTTTATAGCAGGAGCTCCTTTGCATATCAGGCCACACACCCCTGATGTAGCCAATCCCCCAAGAGTTTACAGGGCTCTTCTTACAGGGCCTACTGTAATCTCCAGGAGGATTGGCTACATCAGGGGTGTGTGGTGCAGGGCTCTTTTTCTAGCAGCTCCTCTGCATATTAGGCCACACCCCCTGATGTAGCCTATCCTCCTGGAGTTTACAATAGCCCTTGTACTAAGAGCTCTCTAAGCTTTTGGAGGATTGGCTGCATGGGGGGGTGGCCTAATATGCAAAGGAGTTCCTGTTACAAAAAAGCGCCCTGGTTACAGGTCACTGAGGCCACTCATGCTGCCCCCTCCCTTCCCCTCATGGTCATTTACACCCCTACATCAGGGACAGAGCTGCTTTTATACAACCGTTCAGGGCAGGAAATATACTTTGCTGGACTCCTCTGGATCTATAAGCTATTGGTATGACATGTGCTTAGTCATAGCTGTGGCACGACAAACCAAATACAAAAAGGGAAAGGGTTGTGTGGCTTAGTGGCAGAGTATCTGCTTGGCATGGCAAAAGTCCCCAGGTTCAGTCCCCAGCATCTCCAGCTGAAAGGATCAGGCAGCAGGCAAGGTGCAAGACCTCTTCATGAGACCTGGAAAACCACCTCCAATCAGAGTAGACCAGGACTTTTTTATAGCAGGAACTCCATTGCATATTAGGCCACACACCCCTGATGTAGCCAATTGTTGGGATTAGCAAGTTTGCAACACTTCAGTTAATTATAGAGTTAACTTTTGTTTTGTTAGTCAACAGGAAGTCACATGTGTTTACTGTACCCTATCTGTTAGCTAAAGAGAAAGCACACGAATGTTTGTAGGAGGTCTTAGTTAAATCACCTGGAACTGAGTGTTCTGATTGGAAATCAGTGCATTGGCTATTCTGCATTTTATGGTTCCTCTTCCTCCCTTTGTCTCAGTTTGGAGAAGAGAAGCCATTCTTAGTTTTGTTCTCCAAAGACGTAGAAGTTAGTGTCTGTTATTTTCTTCCCAGTTTCCCCTTCGCTTGTCGTTTTAAGTAAAGCAATCATATTCTTTTAAACACACACATGATCTCTGCATATTCTTTGCTGTGCTAATTCTCAACTCTGCTAAATAATATTTTTCTCTAAGAATATTTAACACCAATCCTCCAAGAGCTTACAGTAGGCCTATATGAAGAACCCTGTAAGATCTTGGAGGCTTGGCTACATCAGGGGTGTGTGGTCTAATATGCAAAGGAGTTCCTGTTACAAAACAAGGCCCGGAGTAGACCACCCGGAATCTAGATAAACCAGTGGCCTGATTCAGTATAAGGTAGCTTCATTTGTCCAAGAATGATGTAAGCAAGCCAGAAGGGGCTTCTGCAGGTCCTGACCTGCAAATGGACAAAATCCACAACCTGCTTTCTCCATTGTGACTTCCACATTGTAGAGACTCCCTCTCTTCTGGCCTTGTGCAAACTATGTAAAACCAAACTATTCAAGAGGGGGTTTTTGCACAGGTAATAAGGCTGCACTGTACAAAATGGCTTTAACAAACTTGCCTCAATAAATAATTAAGGACTGTGGTCTATCCTAGTGAGCCTAGCTTATAGCTAGTGGGTCTAGAGAGCCAGTTTGGTGTAATGGTTATGTGTGTGGACTCTTATCTGGGAGACCCGGGTTTGATTCCCCACTCCTCCATTTGCACCTACTGGAATGGCCTTGGATTAGCCATAGCTCTTGCAGGAGTTGTCCTTGAAAGGGCAGCTGCTGTGAGAGCCCTCACAGCCCCACCCACCTCACAGGGTGTCTGTTGTTGAAGGAGAAGATATAGGAGATTGTAAGCCGCTCTGAGTCTCTGATTCAGAGAGAAGGGTGGGGTATAAATCTGCATTCTTCTTCCTATTATTATTGCAAGGAGGCCCCTGTGCATGTTATTTCTGTACCATGTGTCCTGTGAATACTTCTGCTATGTTTAAGTTCTTTCTGGTGGTTTCGGACTTGCAAAATGTGAATGCACCGGTTATGGAATGTCCCATTTTGTTTATTGTACAGACTCACTCTGTGTAACCCACCTAGAGTCCCTGTGAAAAAGGCAGACTATAAATAATATAAATGAATAAATCATAAAATGCAGATGACTACTCCTTTAGAATATTTCCTAGAACATTTGAAAGCGGGCATCATGTTTTCTCCAGCTGTTGGTCGAGCAGGGGTGGCCAAACTGCGGCTTGGGAGCCACATGACGCTCTTCCACACACATTGTGGCGCTCTCAAAACCCTTGCCACCCTGTTGATCAGCTTGGAGAAGGCATTTGTCTCTTTAAAGCACTTCTCCAAACATGCCAGTGGCTTGGAAAACACAGTTAATGTTGCTTTCTTTCCACCTCTTCCACCCTTCCCCCCCATCTATTTTCCTTCCTTCCTTCCTGTCTTGCAGCTCTCAAACATCTGACATTCATGTCTTGAGGCTCTCAAACAACTGATGCTTACTCTATGTGGCTCTTACGTTAAGCAAGTTTGGCCATCCCTGGTACAGGGCCTACTGTAAGCTCTGTTACAAAAGAAAAAAGAAGAAAAAAGCCCTGATTATCCTCATGTTGCAGATGCAGAAGGGAGAGGGGGTTGAGGCTGACCTGGGACAGGCATTTTTCACACATGACTCCTATCAAGAGGGACATCCATGAAAAAGTAAAGAGGAAAAGAAGAATGTGACCTACACTTCTTGGGGAGGCTGCAAAGAACAGCGCAGGGTGCAATGCAGAGCGAGGGGGATCTGTATAAAGGGTGAGCACACTTGTGTGGCGAGGAATTGTGAGCATAGCCCTCCCCCAACCCTCATTTCCCCCCTAGAAGCCTGGGGACAGGATTACCCCCTAATTAATGGATTCAGTGCTGAGTTCACAGGACAAGTTAATAGGCCTTCCCCCACCTGCTTGTGTCGGGGTGAAGAGTGGAAGAAGCGCAAAACAGACATCATGTCTCAAAGCTTCAGTGGCAGAATTTTTGTGATGGTTTCCCGCAAATGGATTTGCTTTCATTGATAGAAGCTCAGTGGCTGTTTTTTTTTAAAGTAACACCACCCAGTTACATTTTTTAAATCATTTGGCCTAAGTTCCAGGATCTACGTGTTTTTTGAGGAGGGGCAAAATTGAAAAACGATGACCCCTTATGGGCCCATTCTATCTTATGGGCCCATAGAAAAGAATAGACTCCATACCCAATGTGGTGCCCACTAGTGCCCCCCCCCCCCAATTATTAAAAAATATAGGGAATATTAAGAGTGCCAAACTTAAAACTTTTCATATTTTTAATTTACTGATTTTTAATTTTATTTTTTTAATGTGATATGTTATTTAAAAAAAATTGTGAAAATAAGTGCTTGCTGGCCACACCAGGAAAGAGGGTGGTGGGATAGGATGAGGTGGGAGACCAAGTCGCGCATTGGGGAGAGGGGGGGTGGCTTGGCTTTCTTGAGGGCAGCTTGGTGATGGGAGAAGACAAGGTGACAGCGGTCAGGAGCCAGAGTCATGGGTCTGGGAGAGGGCACCCTGTGGTGCCCCCTAGGCCAGGTGGCCCCCTGGGCGACTGCCTATTTTGCCTATTCCCACGCACCGGCCCTGCTTTGTTCCCCCCAACAACAATCCCACATATGGGAAGTCTGCCTCTCTTTTTGGCATCCTGCTTTGTTGTAGCTGTAGGAGTCATAGATTTCAAAGGATGGTGGGATGCTCAAATGCTGGAGCAATGCCAAAAGAAAAAGCCCAACAAACCGATCAGAGAGACCACAGAGATCCTTCTTGCTCTGCCCCAGTGGATTATTACTTACACTTTGTGCGGTTTGCCGCTGAAGAAACATCTGAGAAACATAAACAATAGTTTCTATACCTGTCTGATTTGCTCTTCCATCTAATACATTTAGCAAGGATATGGGAGCATTACACGAAAGAAGGAAAAGAAGGATGTACTGAAATACTGGATGCAAGAACGGAAGCTTTTACAATCCAACATGTGTACGCAGGGGTCGTTTTGTAGAAAAATAGGTTGTGGAGCTCATCCAGGGATTGTTATGCAGCTGCACCTACTATTCAATGGACAAGGTAGGTAGGTGGAGAGGAAGAGGGGGAGCCCTCAGAATGGTTCAGGAGCTGTGCTCCTGTGAGCTCCTGCTGAATTCAAGGCCTGTGTGTACGTCTACTCAAAAGTCAGTGCCAGCCAGTTCCATGGGGCCTACTCTGAAAAGGTGTGTTCTAGGACTGCAGCCTTAGAGTTCTCTTGACACCCCTGCTACTAAAATCATTCTGAACCCAAATGTGTTCTCATCATTCTCAACAAACTGAAAAATAGTTGGAGCCAACAGTGAAGCAAACCTCTTCTCGGTTTCCTAGGGCGTCAGTGCAGGGTTGCCATTTTGGAGGGCAGTAGGCAAGGGACAAATATCTCCAGAGGAGGAGGCAGATCACAAAGCCTAGTTCAAGGGCTTGCTCTTGCATGCCCTCAAGGTTTCACTGTACAGAGCTGATGTGCATTAAAAGCATTTGTCCGGATTGCATTTTTGTGCCTCAGTGTTGGGAAGAGCAAGTCTGCAACACTTCAGTAGTTACAGAGTTAACCTTGCTGTTATTGTTAGCCCACAGGAAGTCACATGTGTTTACTGTAACCTATCTGTTAGCTAGAGAGAAAGCCCACGAAAGTCTGTAGGAGGTCTTAGTTGATTGACCAGTAATTGAGTGCTGTGATTGGAAATCAATGCATTGGGGAGGGACGGTGGCTCAGTAGTAGAGCATCTGCTTGGGAAGCAGAAAGTCCCAGGTTCAATCCCCGGCATCTCCAAAAAAGGGTCCAGGCAAATAGGTGTGAAAAACCTCAGCTTGAGACCCTGGAGAGCCGCTGCCAGTCTGAGAAGACAATACTGACTTTGATGGACCAAGTGTCTGATTCAGTATAAGGCAGCTTCATATGTTCATTGCCTATTCTGCATTTTGTGGCATCTCTTCCTGCCTTTGTCTAAGTTTGGAGAAGAGAGGCCATTCCTAGCTTTGTTCTCAAGATGTAAAGATGTAGAAGTTAACGTCTGTTATTCTACTCCCAGTTTACCCTCCCTTGTAGTTTTAAGTAAAGCAATCATATTCTTTTAAACACACACATGATCTCTGCATATTCTCTGCTGTGCTACTTGCTTCTAACTCTGCTAAATAATATTTTTTCTCTAAGAATACCCAATACTCTGTGACAGCTCATGAAGCTGCCTTGCACTCAGTCAGACCAATGGTCCCTTGCCAGCTAGTGTAAGGTGTTTTTGAACGGCTGCTACCTGAGAGCTTGGAGAGGGGGAGGTAGGCAGATATGAGGGGAGTGATCCTGGAACGTCCAATGTATGCAAAGCCTTGCCACTGAGCCTCACATCTTTGTCATGTCATCAACAGAGAGTAAGAGAAGGGGGGGCAGGGCCTAGGGTGATTGCCTAGGGTGCTGACCTTCTGGGGGCGCAGAACTGGGTGCCCCCCATGTGACTAGGTAACATTCTCAGTGCAGCGGGAGGCGTCAGAAGTTAGCCTTGCCTTGCCTAGGATGGCAGACAGTCTAGAGCTGGCGTTGGGGGGGGGGAGGGGAGAAAGCAAACCGATTTCAAGTTTTGACATGCCCAGTGCCCACCCCCAAAATGCATTGGCCTATTTAATTTTTGCTAGCCATTGTGAGCAAGGTGACTCGGATTTTCAGTAGGGAAATGAGGCGGTGAAATTCACTGGAAGGCATCACATTCTCCCTCTTGGTCTCCACCAACATTGCATGGCAAAGCCAGCAGCAACAACCCCTTTCAAAAAGCTCGGGGCATTTGGGCAACCGTGCGCCGTGTCATACAAGCAAAGAACCGGCATTCTTCAGTGAGAATCTCTGATCTACTCCGGAAGCAGGGAGCAGCCTTCCTTCCCGGGATTGTTCCACTGATAACAGGGAGAGGAAATAACCAATGTTCCCTCTAAGCTGCAGAGTCTTGTGAGCAAAAATTCTACTTTGTGAGCTGCTGGCATGGAAGTTGTGAGCTCCTGCCTCCGTGAGTGTGCTCTGGGGTCATCCTTCCCCGAGCTAAGGCAAAAATGTGAGCTGGAGGCTAAAGATCTGTGAGCTAGCTCACGCTAACTCAGCTTAGAGGGAACACTGGAAATAACCTTCCTGTTACAAACCAGCTGAACTGTAGCTCCTCCAAGGAAGTGGAATAGGCCCGGGGCTTCCTTCCAAGGTCTGAGCTCTCTCCTCTTTTAGGGGGGGGGGGCTATTTTTTTCACTCCAAGAGGGGGGAAGGGCGCAGATCGTGGGTCCCCTTCCTTTGGAGAGGGAGGCGGCGCAGAATTCGCCCAGGGTTTGCAGGGCCCTATCTGGGGAGGGGGGGGTGTCTTTCCTCTCCCCTCCCCACCCCCCTTTTTATTTTTTGGGTCACCCCGCTCTCCAGGGTTCTCTGCTCGTTTGCCGAGGCCGGGATTTGATAAAAGCAGACAGTCTTGGAGCAAGAATGTGATTGAAATGGCGTGTGCCAAGCGGATGGGAGCCAGCGAGGGACAAAAGAGCCCGGCAAAGCCGTGGCCACTCGAGCAATTATTTCTCCACGCTAAAGGTGGATTAGTGCGATGGAAAGAAGCATATGTTTGGCCTGCGGCGACTCTCTCCCATCCCCCGGCTGGCTGCAGAGAATGAGCGCCGGCGAAAGAAAGAGGCTGCTGGCCCAGGAAGATCCCACCCGAGCAGGAGCCCGGCCAGCCAGGCGCGCTCCCAGAGAATCCCCCCACCCCGCCCCCCCGCACCGGTGGAGAGCAGGGGCTGGGGGGAGAAGAGAGGGGCCAGAGGTGAACATCGCGCCCGAGATGACAATGAGAACAAATAAGCAGCCGGCCTCCCTTCCTCCTCCTCCTCCAAAGCTCTTTCCCCCACCCCCACCCCCACCCCCACCCCCCAAGCCGAGGAGAGATGGAAGGACCCTTTTAAAACGGGATCCTTCCCGACCGCGATTATTCTACCAGCCTCCCCTCTAAAGCTGCTGCGATTACACGCACTAAAATGTGCACTTTCAATCCACTTCCCAGGCACTTTTCCCAGCTCGCGCTGTAAAAATCCAGTTGGAAAGTTCAGTGAAAGTGGATTGAAAGTGCATTAATTACTGTGCCTGAACGGGGTCTTAAGGCTGTGATCACGCACGCACCAAAATCATGCACTTTCAATCCACTTCCAAGGCACTTTCCAACTCCCGCTGTAAAACTCCCCTTGGAAAGTGCAGCGAAAGTGGATTGAAAGTGTATTAACTAGTGTGCCTGATCGCGGTTTTAAGGCTGTGGTCACACACGCACCAAATCATGCACTTTGGATCCGCTTTCAAGGCACTTTCCAACTGGATTTTTACAGCGTGAGACAGTTCAGGCAGTATAATCCAGTTGGAAAGTGCCTTGGGAGGTGGATTGAAAGTGCATTGTTGAGTGTGCGTGATCGCAACCTCAACCTCCCCGTGGTTATAGGGCTCTTGGCATTTCCCTGTTGGAGAAGGGCAGGTGGGGGATACGTAATGGCCTTTCTGGGGCGTTCTGTAGGCACGCCACAAACCCCAGTCCACAAGCGACGCACGCGGCTCGGATGATCTCCCCAGAGCTTGGAGGTCCTGACTATAAAGGAAGCGCCATTCTATTATTCCCCTTCCCATTCTTCTTCCTGCAGTTTTGAAACAGGCGGCTTCCCCCTTCTTCCCCGGATGCTCTTTCTGCGAATGGCTCTTTCTGCCACCAGCGCATTTCTGTGCAGAGCTCCTGCGGCTAACTCTACACTCTGAGTAAGATTGCATCGCAAAAGAAATTGAAGCATCAGCCAGGTGAAAAGTGGATGGGTCCCCCCCGCCCCTTTGTTCTGTCTGTCGGGGTGGGGGAGAAGATGAGAGGCAGGGGGCCGCGTCATCCTTCAGATTCTGCTGTCTGTTGCTGACTCTCGAATGAATGGTCCTCACTGAACAATGTAGGCTGGGGTCATATCTGATAAAAAGGAAGACGCGATGACGGATTCGCGCAAGCGAGCCCTTCCCTCTGCTGCTGGCGATGAAAGGGCCTGGCCTTGAGCGCACCTCCCTTGACTGTTTCCCTTGCGGTGGCTTTTCCCAACTCAGCTTCTTTGATTTTGTAATCCTCCTTGAACCTCATCGAGAAAGACGGACTATAAGTAAAGGGGGAGGGGAAAACCTCAATAAAATTGCTCAGCCCTTGACTGTTTGCACCTCCCTTGACTGTTTCCCTTGCGGTGGCTTTTTCCAACTCAGCTTCTTTGATTTTGTAATCCGCCTTGAGCCTCAGCGAGAAAGACGGACTATAAGTAAAGGGGGGAGGGGAAAGCCTCAATAAATAAAATTGCTCAGCCCTCTCCTTCCTATAAGCGACCTGCCTTTAGTGAGCCCGCTTTGGAGAACAGGTGGGCTACAATCCGGTGCGCACTTACCTGTGAGTGAGCGCTATTGGATATAGCAGGACTTCCTTCTGGGGGAACAGGCATAGGATTGAGCTGCAACTCTACTTTATTATTATTATTATTATTATTATTATTATTATTATTATTATTATTATTATTATTATTATTATTATTATTATTATTATTATTATATCAGCAGGACTATATTTGATAAATTTTTGGTCATGAAGAATTTGCAAGCAGTCTAGTCGCAGGCACCGCAGTCAGGAAATTAGTTGATTCTCTCCCTTTCCCCATGAAAATGTATCTTCTTTTTTAAAAAAAATAGGATTCTGCCTTCATTGCAATAATTTCTGGATAACTGACATCCTAAATAAGATACCTACTTATAATAACCTAGGCATTCCAGCCAAATGAGCTGTTTTCCCTGTGCGAACAGCGTCAAATTACCCAAGTACCCAAAAAACTGCGGAGAATCTACCCACATTAGACAAACCCGAGAATCTGTGTTCCACGTGCGCCCCAAAAACAACACTTTAGGGGTTAATTTAGGCCGTGAGTAAAAACAACATATAGGGAAAGCTGACAGAGAAAATGTCATTAAAGTGAGCCGAAGTAGACAATGATTTAAGATGTTAAGACAGCAATGCCGTGTACGCTAACACTATCTTTGGAGTACAACACTACTACACACACTCAATGGAGTGTTTTTATATCCGTCAGTCTGTAAGTATCCCTTCTACAAACTTGACCACGCTGCAAACCACTGATGGATCTATGGAATCAGGATTTCAGTGACATCATTCCAGAATTCTTTAAAAACTGGACCTATCAAAGTTCTGCAACAGGGCTCAGACCCTTCTCTGGATTAGATATGAAACAGCAGAATACTATGCATTGGGTGTGCGTTTCATCCTCCTCCTTGCATTAAGCAACACATATAAGCCTGCCTTCTACTGAATCAGACCCTTGGGCCATCCAAGTCAGTATTTTCTACTCAGACTGGCAGCGGCTCTTCAGGGTCTCAGGCAGAAGTCTTCTACCTGATCAGGGCTTTTGAGCAGGAACGCAGTTCCAGATGGTCTAGTTCAGGTTGTGTGGCCCAATATGCAAATGAGTTCCTGCAGGGCCTTTTTCTTTAAAAAGCCCTCTGTGGAACAATGGTGATGTCAGGGGTGTGGCCTAATATGCGAATGAGTTCTTGCTGGGCTTTTTCTGCAAAAAAAAAAAAAGGCCCTGCTTAAACGGAAGATGGTGGGCATCGAACCTGGGACCTTCTGCATGCCAAGCAGATGTTCCAGCCCTAAATCATGAGGGGAGCATTTCACAAATAGGAGCCGCAAAGGAGTGAATTTAAGTGCCTTCTTCAAGCAGAAAGACAATCAAGCAATAGACTAAAAAACAGGTGCAAGTGATATTCTAGTTTACGGGGAAAAGATGGCTTGTTCCATAGAACCGAACCGAGGAGTAACCACTGCATAGCAGCATAATAAAATTAGTGAGTATGAGTTGTGATAATAATTTCAAAAGCTACAAATGAAGGACACGATCCCACCAAAAGTAAGCCCTCCAGTCTTTATAACATTCGTCCCACCTTCTGGTTGGGACCAAAGGACCCCGAGAACTCCCTTTTTACTCGTGTGTGACGAAGGAAGCTTTGACTCCCGAAGGCTGACACCCCTAAAGCTCTCGTTGGTCTCTAAAGTGCTAACGGGACTGGAATCTAACTTTTTTTTAAAAAAAATGAAAACTTTTTAAAATTGAAACAATGGAAACCTGCAGCTCTAAGCACGCTTGTTAGGAAGTAAGCCTCCCCCCCACACACACACACACGCACGCACACCATTGCCTTCAAGACGCTTAGAAGGACGCATCTCTGCTTGGGGTGACACGATGGCTGTTATTCCACCTACCAAATAATGCACTTTCAATCCACTTTCAAAGCACTTTCCAACTTGACTTTTTTCCTCCAGTTCACACAGTAAAATCCAGTTGGAAAGTGTGTTGAAAGTGCATTATGTAGTGGGTGTGATTACAACCCAAAAGGCTTGCAGTCCTTTCCCGGAAGTAAGCCTCACTGAACGAACTGGGAACGAGCAAGACTTTTTAGGACTGCCGCTAAAGGCTCCTCCGGTTTCATAAGGGAAGAAAGAACAGACGCAAATGAACTGGATATATATTTTAAAGCGCTTGACAGCAGCCATTCGAGGCAGATCTACTCAGAATCCTACTCAGGTCTCCTCAGTGGGGCTTACTCCCGGGAAAGTCTTCTTGGACAGCAAGGCTGGGTGGTTTTAAGGCTGTAGTCCGATTGGGTTTGCTTAGACTGGCTCCAGTCCCGGCCTTTCTTGAGAAGGGAACCCCTATAGTTCCCATACATCCTCTATTTTGAGTTATGTTTTCAGTTGCAGATACCATGCATATGAAAAGGGAGAGCCGTGACTTGGTCTGTGAATGCAAAATCAAGCCCTATGAATGCTAAGTGCTTTCTTTTATCATCAAGAAACTAATACATTTAAAGTTGCTTCCTTTCCACCTTTCCCTCCCTTCCCTATTTCCATATCTATCATCCATCTTTCTTTCTTTCTTTCTTTCTTTCTTTCTTTCTTTCTTTCTTTCTTTCTTTCTTTCTTTCTTTCTTTCTTTCTTTCTTTCTTTCTTTCTTTCTTTCTTTCTTTCTTTCTTTCTTTCTTTCTTTCTTTCTTTCTTTGCCACACACCTCTGATGTAGCCAATCCTCCCGGAGCTTACAGTAGGCCCTGTAAGAAGACCCCTGTAAGCTCTTGCAGGATTGGCTACATCAGGGGAGTGTGGCCTATTATGCAAAGGAGGTCCTGCTACAAAAAAAGCAAAACATCTGACGTTTTTGTCTTGTGACTCTCAAACATCTGACACTTATTTTATGTGGCTCTTAGATGAAGCCTTGGCCACCCCTGCCGCTCTAGAGCATTCTTCCCATAACAGCAATGGGAGCAGAGAGCCTTCAAAAGATTGGGCGGCCGCTGGAGGAGACTCTGCCATTTAAGCGAGGTGCTCCGCGCGTCACAACGCTGTTTCAGAATACCTGCCGGTCAGCTGATGACCCCTCCAGGGGTAGCAGAAGAAACCGGTTCTACCAAAGCCGCTTCCTGTTCAAAATCCAGTGGGCATCCCTGAGATGTAGAAATAGCACAACCTGGAATGGGAGTGAGCTGGCCTGATGGGCGGAATTATTTTTCCCGTTGGGTCTTGGTGGATCCGCCCTTAGGATGGGATTCTTCAAACACCCCGCCCCCCCCCCCCACACACACACACTTTGTCTCAGCCGAAGAACTGCAAAGGGGAGCGAGCAGTGCCAGGAGATCTAACTCTGACGGTCGAATAGCGCTAGATACCAAACAAGGCAGCCCGGTGGCGCAGAGTGGTAAAGCTGCAGTACTGCAGTCCTAAGCTCTGCTCACGACCTGAGTTCGATCCCGGCGGAAGCTTGCTTCAGGTAGCTGGCTCCAGGTAGACTCAGCCTTCCCTCCTTCCGAGGTCGGTCAAATGAGGACCCCGCTGGCCGGGGGTTATGTGTAGATGACTGGGGAAGGCAGTGGCAAACCACCCTGTAAAAAAGTCTGCCATGGAAACGTCGTGATGCGCTATCACCCCAGAGTCGGAAACGACTGGGGCTTGCACAGGGGACCTTTCCTTTTTACCTTTTAGATACCAAACAAACGGACACACACGCACACACACCCTCTATACAGACTTGAGGGCGTTTCGGGAAAGCGCCCCTCGGTGAAAGCGAAGCCCTCCTTCTTGCCCTCCTTTGAACCGGGGCTGGTTTTCACCGGGAGCCGCCGAGCATGACTAGAGGCACCACAAGCAGGAGGACAGAACCAGGCGTAGGGGATCGGGTGGGCGGGCGCTGCTGCTCTCTTTCCCAAAGCCCAAGAGGGACCGGGCGGGATTTCTCCCCTCTGGGGGGGCCAGAGAAGGGCCAGGGAGAAGGCAAAGGCAAGGATCCCCAAATTCATCCGGTGCCTGAGCTCGCAGGTCCTCTCTTGTAGGGCCAGCCCTAGACTGTCTGGCACCCTAGGCAAGGCTAACTTCTGGCCAGAAAAAGCCCAGCAGGAACTAATTTGCATATTAGGCCACACCCTCTGACATCACCATTGTTTTGCACAGGGCTTTTTTTGTAGAAAAAGCCCAGGAAGAACACATTGGCCTATTAGGCCACACCCCCTGATGCCAAGCCAGCCGGAACTGCGTTCCTGTGTGTTCCTGTTCAACAAAAAAGGCCCTACTTCTGGCACACACACCCTGCACTGATAGCTGCCAAGTCACATGGGGCCCCTCCACAGTTCATCACTCCAGAAGGCTGGCGCCCTAGGCAATCACCTAAGTTTGCCTAGTGGCAGGGTGAGCCCTGCTCCTTCGCCCCTCCCCCGGCCAGGCAGCTAAAGATCCGCCTCAGCTTTATGCCCCCCCCCGACCCTTGCCCGGGGTTTCCCAGTGCTGGGAAGATAAAAGGGGGAAGGTGTGGGAAGGCGAGCAGATGCGAGTGGCCAGCAGTTGTCTAACCCGATTATTCTTTGGACGCGTTAGGCGCGCGGGAGTGATTGATAATGACGCTAATGAAGAGCCCGCTGCTCCCGGCCAATCCGAAAGAGCCGAAGCCCGCCCAGGCCAGACCCTACAGCGGGGCTTGTGCGTAGAGCAGGAGCGGGGCAGAGGCTCCCACCAATAGAAATCCCGCCAGGCGGCAGTTGATGGAGAGGGGCTCAGAGGCCTGCAGAACGGAGAAGGCTGCAAAGTGTAGTCAAGGGAGCAGCTGAGTTAGGAGTTCCAGACCTCCCCTCGGCTCCAACCTCCCTTGGCCCTGAAGGCTCACCTTTTGGGCACGCGGAAAATTCAATTCCTGACCTCGGCCCTGGAGCGGGGCCATCCCATGCAGAATGGCTCCAGTCAAAGCCCACTGACCGCCCCTGGATTCCCACCGCAGAGGATGGATGGCACCGTAATGGCCTGATTAGGGTTAAGGGCAGCTTGGCTAGGCAGCCCTGCGGGCGCTTTCACACACTTTGGGTCCACTTTCAGGGCACTTTGCAACTGGGTTTCGCCCTGTAATGTGGTCAAATTGCGAATGATCACTGAAGTGCATTGAAAAAGTGCATTATCCAGACCGTGTGAAAGCACCTTTAGGCTGCAATCGCACACACTAAAGGAGGCACTTTCCACGCACTTTCCAACTGGATTTGTACCGCAGGTACACACACACGCCAAATAAAGCACTCTCAATCCACTTGCAACGAACTTTGCTGCTGCCATCGCACGGACTAAATAATGTACTTTCAATGCACTTCCCAACTGGATTTCGCCCGTTCACACAGTACCATCCAGTGTGAATGTGCGCTGAAAAGTGGATTGAAAGGGCATTATTGACCGCAGCCTGCAACTGGATTTTACTGTTTGAAATGGCATAATCCACATGCAAAGGTCTCTGAAGTGGATTGAAACTGGCTTATTTCTCATGTGTGAAAGCGCCTTCAGTTCGGAAGTGCATTGAAAGTGCAATATTTAGGGGACGCGGTGGCAGCCTCAGGCAAACGAGCTGGCTTCACACACGCCCCCTTTGCGCAGTTACCTACCTTCCAGGCCAGCTGGAAGAGGCGCCGAGATCCCATCTTTTGAATACTACCCTCCCACCGTACGAGGTTGGATGCTGTCAGGAACACCCCTTGGTCTGAATTGGCACCACGTGGGCTGCGACATTCCAGTTCCTTCGAACGGCGTTCTGTAAGCAGGCAGGAGACGCGACGGATATGGACACAAAGCCAAGAAAGACCATCAGCAAGGCGGGCGCTCTTTGCTAAGCCTTGAGCCCCAAAGGAGGCCAGAGCAAACACCTGAGAGACGCCGTTTCCTGCTAATGGGACTCCACCACGAGGGATGCTACAGCAGAGACAGGTTGTCTTCTTCTGACCATACCCGAACGCCTCTAAGCTTTAGGGGAACACTTACTTTGGTTTTCCCAGGAACAGGGGTGCAGAGCAATGCCCCCTCTAAGCTTGCTTTTCAGACTTGCTTTTAACGGTTAAGGGGAGGTGGCTATTACTCCACAGCGCTGACAATCTCACTGAACTACTATAACTGAAACAAAAAGCATCAGAATAACTAGAACATCAACGTGCATCTTGGGCTTTTAATGACTATATAATGGAAATGATTTTATTGTATATTTGTATTTAATATTTGATGTTGTATTTGTTGTTAGCCGCCCTGAACCCGTCGGGGGAGGGCGGGATATAAATAAATCAATAAATAAGCTGAGTTAATGTGGGCTAGTTCACAGTGTTTTCGCCTCCGGCTCACACATTTTTGGCTTAGCTCTGGAAAAATGGTCCCAGAGCAAACCAATTGATGTAGTCGTTCACAACGTACCCAGGGCATTTTTTTTGGAGCAGGAACTCCTTTGCATATGAGGCCACACACCCCTGATGTAGCCAATCCTCCTAGAGCTTACAGTAGGCCCGGTACGAAGAGCCCTGTAAGCTCTCGGAGGATTGGCTGAATGTGTGTGTGTGTGGGGGGGGGGTGGCTTAAAATGCAAAGGAGTTCCTGCTACCAAAAAAAAAGCCTTGCGGAAGTACAATTATTGCTCACAAGTCCCCACAGCTTAGAGGAAGTATTGGTGCAGAGCTGTCTCCTGCTTGCTGACCCGGAAGTGAATTCCCACCACGATCAAGGGGACCCCCCCCCCAAATAAGCATCACATGGGGGTGTGGTCTTCTCACAATCCTTTCTGGCAAACAGTTTGAGAGGTCTGCGGGTGGCGTGAGATTGTGGGTTTGGCTTTCACCCACTCCAGTCAGCTATTCAGCGCCTATCCTTTGCGTGTAGGAGGCTCTAGCTCTTCGCCCTGCCTATCTTTGGGAGTCCCAGTCCTAAAAGACTTACCTGGAAGCCCCATACATTTCAGTGGAGGAGTTTAGACCACCTTCTCTGAGGTGGCATCTGGGCTCTCTTTTAAATTCTGATAAAGGCGAAGGGGGCAAACTGTGGGTTAGCTTAAGCCGTCCTAGCTTTGGGGAGAGAAGGAGAGGTCCAGGGTGGAATTTCAGAGGGAATCCAAGCCCCCCCCCCAAAAAAAGAGGTCTTGATCTGATTATGCGGTCAGATTAAACACGGGCAATCAAAGAAATCGCCTTTATATTTGAGGATTTAGATAAATGAATATTCCGAGCAAGTGAATAAAATGTATTCAATTAACTCCAACCCTCGTGCACTTCTGAACTGAAGTGGAATCGACTGTAATTGATTTATTTGGAACCAGAGGTTAAGGACTGAATTAGCTAAGTACAACTGGGTATTTCAAGCCACTGACTTATCAAATGTCAAATCTTTTTCTATTTTAAATATTATTTCAGCTGCGGGGCATTGCTGTGCTGATGGCTGTTCCACCAGTTAAATCTCAAATTATATTAATATTCGATTTTGGGGGGCTGGGGAGTGGGTGGAGGGGAATAGATGGTGATTTATTACAAAGGAGGGTGGTAACCATTCCGCTTGAAGACTATTGTGCTACGTTTTTTAAAAAAAAAATGCGGATATTAGCCTAGCATGAAGGACCTGAGCTATAACTCATTAACATTTGACTATTCATCCTGATTTCCGTTAATCTAAAGAGCTGGGGGGGGGACATTTTTGGGGGGGTTAGCGGCTTTAAGCATGGCCTAGAATCTGAAAGGCTGGAACAATGATTGATTACCACGTGTAAAATACATTCTCCCCCCCTCCAAAAAAAAAAGAACGTGAAAGTAATTAACACGATTTGCTAACTGCACTATGATCACCGCAGATGCGCCCCCCAACAGCAGCGCGCGGCTCTTCCATTTTTCCTCTTTCCACCCACGATTTTTTTTTATAAAACACAAATCGAACAGAATCATTTTTTAAAAGCCCAGGCGTATCTCAGGAAACTCACCCTGGCTTTCCTGAGAGGCGAAGGCGATTTGCATTGCGATTCTCTGGAGCTCTCCAATTTCATTTGACAACAATGGCGAAGGATTGGGATATTGGGATTGCTTTCAGGTAAAGGAACCAAGCGATCCGTATTCAGTGGGATGAAATTTACAGTGGTTGGGAGGGGAGAGGGGGAAGATCCCTGAGGCTCACTCAGCATATTCGGAGGGAAAGGGAGAGAACTTAACGAATAAACTGCCGGCCTCGTTCTATCTTTCATTTACAAGAATTCCCAGGGACTTCAAGAGATCCTACTCCCGAGTAAAGGCCGGGATGCCATTGGTGGCAGTTTTCAAGCTCCCTGAAGCCTGGGAGGGAGAGGGAAGCAGTTGGTTGTTTCTAGACAAAATGCATAACCTTTTAAAAATATGATAACAAGGTATATTCTTCGTCGCTCACATAGGCTTCATGCTACCACATTAATGGCCAACCAATTATAAGATCTCCAGCGACTGTTTGCAGCGCGTCCAATAGGCGCTCTAATAATTTATTGCCTTCGCATTTCTCGAATTGTATTGTGCATCTTAAAATACACGGCTCAGCTCCTTACAATTAGGAGGACCTCCTCGGGTTTTCTGAGATGTAAGTCCGTTTTACACCTCGCCCTGTCGTGGCCTTAAACGATTAGCCAGAGTTCAAAAAGGGTGGGGGGAGAGAAAGAAAATAACAAGAATCTGTAAATCCAGATTTGAATGAATGGGGTTTAATAAGAGTGTGTGTGTGTTTCCAACCCATTTAAAAATGGGTATTTATGCGTCGCTGGAGAAAGAGCAGCAGTGTGTGTGCCTGGCTGTTTATGAATGCCATTGTGCCTGGGGTTAGGATCCCCCCCCACACACACACACACACACACAATCTGCGATGCAGCCAAGAAAAACAGCCCGGATAGACAATGCTTCGCTTCACCTGCTACAAGGCTGCGCCTTTCATTTCTGTCAAGGCGGCGTGTACAGTTAAGGGTTCAGTCACCTCATTATTTGGTTACATCCACTTTCCAGTTAACCAACGGATGGGGAGGGAGGGGAATGAATAAGCATTTTTCCAAACGGAGGTCATCTTTTCGTGCGGAAGATCTCCCTTCCAAGCTGCCATTTTTACATCTCTCTGGCTCTCTCTGCACACACACACACACACAGAGTCCTGCCATTAGAAAACAGCATTTCAGCTCCACCAGCCCTCTGCCAGGCCATACTAGTTTTCTGCTGCCTGTCCTTAATGGATTACGCCCCCTTCCCTTCCAAGGAACATTTTGTGCTTTTATCTCCTGCGCTGGCTACCCCTACCAAAAGTACAATCACGGAAAAAAAGGCCTCATTCTGCCTTGGCAGATTCACTGAAAACCTATCAGACCCGGCTTTGCCTCACAAGTGACAAAAGACAGGGCAAGCGCCTTCAAGACACTCAAGCAACTCAAAACAGACGCACGCAGAGAGAGATTGCATCATCTTTGCAATGCTTATAACAGAATGCAAAAGATGGAGCCATTCAATCCATGCCGGGACCAGCCTGACCGCGCTGCAAGTTGCCCCGTGCTTTTTGCTCAGGCTCTTCGAGTTGAACATTCCAAATAAACATTGCAAGCAAATTGCTTTTTTTTTTTTTTTTGGGGGGGGGGGGGGGGTGTTTGCTCAGGTCAAATACCCAAGTCCCTGTTCTGGCTTCTGTTCTATGAAAACCGCCACAAAACTCCACAAAGAATCCGAAGCAATTAAGCTAACTGGGATTTTTCAGGACGGCGCATTTCGAGTCAAATTGAATGGTCAGAAAAACAAACAAACAAGCCTCCACTTCGTTCGGCTACCCCAACAACCTAAAGAACGCTCTGCGTTCAATATGTGCTTTATGCTGGTTATAAAGTTTGACCATTTATTTGGGGGGGGGGGGGCAGTGGACTCGTCTCAGTCTCTCTGATTGAAAAATACCTTGCGCCGAGAGATGTGCATAAATATACACGTTGGATTCATAGGCATCCACAAACGCAACTCTTTGATCGCAGGCCTGTTACAAGAACTGTAGCTGAATCCACGAATGAAATCCATCAAACCTACATCTTCAGCGGCGCGAATGCTTTTGTGCACCAAGCTGGTTCGCTTCAAAGTTGTGCCTTCTGTCTGAGCATTTCTGTGGAGCACGTGGCCTCACCCCCTCCCCCTTTCCTGTCGATGGCTAGCCCAGATTTAAAAAAAAAAAAAAAAAAGCGATGCAAACGAACAGAATGACACGTTATGCGGATGAGCGCTACTTATACAACATTATAAAGCAGGAATAAAAAACCCTAAAAGATCCAATAAACAAAATAAACCTTTTTTTTATTTTTTTCGTAAAAAATAAAATGACCTTTCGGTTAAAGAAAAGTCTGCCATTTCTTGAACAGTACAATTTTTTTTTTTGTATCCAAAAGAGTACATTGTGTTTTATTGTGTAATTTGTCTGAATACAGACTCAGTGGAATATCTAAATGATACCCTGCTCTGAACTCCAACTTGAAAGTAAGTTTTTATTATACTTGAGGGAAACAGTGGGTTCAGCTGCTTATTGCAAGGAGCAATTGCCAAGGGAGAGTTAAACTCAATTACTGTAACCATACTGAATAAAAAATACTGCCAAGAACAAAAATACGCCTGGGTAAAGTCAGCCACTGAATAAAATAAAAAAAAAAATCGACATAAAGCGTATCAAATATTTATTTATCTGGGAAACAAAAGACTATGATACATTGACAGGCTTGGAAACTATTGCCAGCACAACTCAATACAATACAACGAGAACGGCTTCCAATATGGCCGGTGGAAAGAGAAGACACCAGGTGGTCCAAGATGTATGGAAGTTCTTTCAACCAAAAAGACAACTCAAAAGGAAAAGCCAGGGGGGAGAGGGAGGAAGTATCCTTTATCTTTTTAGCGTGACAATATCAATTTATTGTTCTGATTAGGAGGCTTTCAAAAAGGACATTGGATAGAAAACTTTGTTTGGTTTCTTTGCAAGTTTTTTTTTTTTTGGGGGGGGGGGGTTTAGCCACAACACCTAAGAGGGATTACTTTCTTCTTCGATACTCTTTCAGGTCAAACTTTTTGTTGTTGTTGTTGATTTATCAGTAAGAAACTAAGGTCATACTAATGATATCTCTTTAAAATCCAGGTTAGTTTATTGGTTTGTTTTTGTTTGTTTGTTTTGCTGCTTTATTGTCTCTTTTAAAAAAAAAGAACATGCTACAACAGGGCAGACGTGATGAGCTCCAGAAATATACCACCCCCTCCCTCCAAAAAGCCTCCCCCCCATTTCTAAATAAGTGACCATGAATCCACAGTGTTAGAACTAAGAAGGGGGAAGAGTTTCCTTTTTTAAAAAAAAAACCACTAAACAAGAGGTAAACGAGTTCACCAGATAAATAAAAAAAAAGCTTCCAACAGACTCACCATATTTACAATTCCCATTAAATTACACATAAATAAAATATATACATACATGAACACTGATTCCCTTAGAGAAGAACCGTGAAATCGGTGTCACCCTCAGAAAGTTCGGATGGGATTGGCTTTACCTTGGACAGGAGGAAAAAAAAATGTCTACCACTGAAGATACGACATGGAACTGGGCGTGGTTTGCGTTCAAGTTTATTCACAATACTGATAAAATGTCACCGTCATCATCATTATCATTATCTTTCCGTTTGTTTTCGCCTCTTTCGCTCGTGTGTGTGTGTGTGTGTTTGTGTTTAAATATGGCTACAATCTTTAAACGAAAGTTTGTATAAGGGGAGGCGGCGATTCAAGTCCGATGAAGCGCTGGGTTCGAGTTCTCCACACGTGTCGCGCTTTCAGTTTTAGCTCTCTCTTTCGCAGGACAAAAAGTTCCTTTTTTAATTTCTTTTAAAAAAAACACAACTTTGTTTTCTTTCGAAAAATGAAAAAAAAAATAAGTTCACACCAACTTAAAAATCCACCGGGGGGAGAAGGGGGGGGCTGATGATTCCCACACCAGCCTCGTTGGTTTCCCCCTCGAGGGTTTCCAGGCCGGGTAGCAACTGGGAGCCAACTGGGGGCGGGGCTGCTGGAAGAGGGCGGAGCCTGCGGGTGGGGGCGGGGCTCCGGGGAGGGCCGAAGCTCTCGGTGGCTTGCAGTAATTGCCCGGGCCAAGGAGGCGGCTGGCAGGAGCGGAGCGGGGCAGAGACCGTCCTCCACCCCGCCGCCTTCATTTCCGGTGCTTCTCCTCTTTGTCGCCGCCCTTGGCGCTGCTGTCCGTGTGGCTGTTGGGGTTGTTGCTGAGGTACATTTTGTCCATGGCCTTGAGCGCCTCGGTGAGATAGTTCTGCAGGGCGGTGACCGCGGCGCAGACGGCCGGACTGCCGAAGCCGTGCGAGATGAGGTTGAAGTGGGTCAGGCAGCTCTGGATGCCCGGCTCCAGGATGGGCGAGGGGCGCGAGTTGCCCAGCGGAGAGCGGTCCTGAGCCAGCAGGTCGGTGAACTCCTTGCAGATCTGTCTGCAGCCCCGACGGCGCGCCCGGGAGAAGGAGGAGAAGCAAGGGGGAGAGGGAGGGAGGGAAAGAGAGAGAAATCAGTCAGCTTTTCGCAGCAGCCGAGGCAAAATGCACTCCACACCACACCCCTCCTCCAACTCGCACTCAGAGACCCCCCGACGGCTCCTACGGCTTGGCCTGCCACTCCACGCCCCCCCTCTTCCCCTTGCCCTGCCCAGCCCAGCCTTTAGGCACCTGCCCCGCTTCAAACTTAGCCCGGTCGATGCGAGCCAGCAAAAAAGAGCAGGGGCGACCAACGCTCCTTCTAAGCTGTGGAGTCCGGTGAGTAAAAATTCTGCTTTGTGAGCTCTTGACATTAAAGTGGAGAGCCACTGCCCACGTGAGCTTGCTCTGGGGCCATTTCTCCTGAGCTGAGACAAAAAGGTGTGAGCCGGAAGCTAAGAATCTGCGAGCTGGCTCACACTAACTCCGCTGAGAAGGAACACTGGGGGCAACCCCCGCACACAGACACACACACACCATTTGCCCTTCTAAGGCAGATCTCACCCCTCCCCACCCCTAGAGCAGGGCCAGCTCTCCCCGCTAGGGTTGCCAAACCCCAAGTGGGGGCAGGGGATCACCCGGTTTGGAGGCCCTCCCCCCGCTTCAGAGTCACTAGAAAGCGGGGTGGGGAAGGGAAATGTCTGCTGGGAACTCTTATTATTCCCTAGGGAGACTTATTCTCATAGGAAATAATGGAGAATTGATCCCTGGGTATCTGGGGTTCTGGGGGGCTGTTTTTTTTTAGTTAGATGCACCAAATTTTCAGTATAGCATCCTGTTCCTCTCCCCAAAATACCCCCCAAGTTTCAAAAAGATTGGACCAGGGGGTCCAATTCTATGAGCCCTAAAAGAATGTGCCCCTATTCATTATTTATGGGAAGACATTTAAAAGGTGTGCGGTCCCTTTAAATGTGATGGCCAGCATTCTCTTTGGAGTTCAATTATGCTTGTCACAGCCTTGCTTCTGGCTCCACCCCCAATGTCCCCAGATATTTCTTGAATTGGACTTGGCAACCCTACTCCTCGCCTTCCGTAACCAGGGGTTGGCCCAGCAGAGTTTCTGGGGAGGGAGTTGGTTTGGGAGGCGCTGGCTCCCGGGATCTCTGCCTTAGCTGGCCCATGGCTCAGCGGACACCCATTCATGGTGAAGGAGGGCCTCGGAGCGGATTTTACTTGGTTTTTAAAGGGCGGGGGGGGGGGAGTCCACGTGGAAGAGCAGGGAGGGGGCGCTGGAGAGGCAGAGGGAGCTTCCCGTCGGGCCAGTCATCCCCTCCCCCCTCTGGGACTTTGAGGGATTCCAGAGCCAGCCAGGCAGGCGGGCAACCTCAGCGCAAGGGCCAACGCGCCCGCGGACTTTGCGCGCAGGCGACAAGAGAAGGCAGAAGCCGTCTGAGTAAACTGTCGCGCCTGGGAAGGGAGGGAGCCTGCAGAGGGGCACGTGGAAAGCCTTTGCTCTCCCGAGCCTGGAATATCTCCCCGTCTGTCCCCAGCTTCAGCCGCTGCCCTCTGGCGCGGTGCCCTTGGGGGACGGACATCGCCAGCGGTCAGGAAGGGCCAGCCCGCCCGCCCCGCCTTTGAATTTCCAGCAAACACCCCATTTGCAGCCGGGGGGGGGGGAATCTCCTCTCGCGCAGGCGCGCTGGTCCCCGCCCACCACCCGCAGAGCAGTTCTCAGTGCAGCCCTCCGCTGCTGGTCTCCTGGAGCCCCTTTGCAGACTCACCACCCGACCGAGTGGCTGCGCCCAGCAGCTTCCCAGGTTAGAATGGACTGAGAGCGGCACGAAGCCCAGGTCCCACAGAGGCCACCGTGACTGTCTGCCATTGGAGATGGGGGGGGGGGTTACCATTCTCCTCCCCCTTTCTCTCTGAAATGCCTAGTTGTGACTCCCTCCCCCAAAGCTGGATTTACAAATACCAAGATAGATAGATAGACAGACAGACAGATGACTTTTTCGTAGCAGGAACTCCATTGCATATTAGGCCACACACCCCTGATGTAGCCAATCCTCCTGAAGCTTGCAGTAGGCCCTGTACTAAGAGCCCTGCAAACTCCAGGAGGATTGGCTACATCAAGGAGGTGTGGTCTAATATGCAAAGGAGTTCCTGCTACAAAAAAATGATAGATAGATAGATAGATAGATAGATAGATAGATAGATAGATAGATAGATAGATAGATAGATAGATAGATAGATAGATAGATAGATAGATAGATAGATAGATAGATAGATAGATAGATAGATAGATAGATAGATAGATAGATAGATAGATAGACAGACAGACAGACAGACAGACAGACAGACAGACAGACAGACAGACAGACAGACAGACAGATAGATGATGGATAGATGGATAGATACAGGGCTTTTGTTGTAGAAAAAGCCCAACAGACACTCAGTTGCATATTATACCACACCCCTTGATGCCAAGCCAGCCAGAACTGTGTTCCTGATGAAAAAAAGCCCTGGTAACGCTATTGGGTCTCAGCGTCCCCTAAAACAGAAGTGGACTACTGGACTCTTCCCCAACCGGCCAATTCCAATCGCTGATCATGACTTAAAAGCGTATTTTTGCTTTCAAATAATCACCTATTACAATTTATTTCTTTTGGCGGGAAAAAAATCCTCTCCACTTATCTGCATAAACTCCAACCCGGCAGTCACTTCAGTTCTTTGGGCCCTTCTGTGCCACCCAGTATACACCAAAGGGGGCGCTTTCTACAGGGGAGGGTCTTGTATGGGTGGCGGAAACTTCCCTCCCAACGAGATGCAGCTAAATCAAAGGAAACAGCCCAACACAGCCAACCTAACAAACCGAAATGAAACGTTTCTTTTCTTTGTTAAATGCTGACGTACTCCTTAAAGGTAAAAGCCTTACTTCGTAGCTAGAAGCATGTTTTTTCTTGTGACTTGCTCGTTTGGATCGGAATGTTGTCGGTTGAGAAATTCAGCTACCGCTTTGGCAGGAAATTCTGTCTCACAGACGTAACCAAAATCCCTGGCGAGATGAACTGCTTCTCCTGGAATTGGAAGATGGGGCGGGGAGGGGGGAGATGGGGGAGGGATGAATACTCTGATCAGTACTCAAACGTTTCTCCAAGGGGCAATTTTAGTTACCCTCTTCTAAGCCCTTCATAAGAGCCCCGTGGCGCAGAGTGGTAAAGCAGCAGTCTGCTCACGACTTGAGTTCGATCCCAGCGGAAGCTGGTTCAGGTAGCCGTCTCCAGGTTGACTCAGCCTTCCATCCTTCCGAGGTCGGTAAAATGAGTACCCAGATTGCTGGGGGGAAAGTGTAGATGACTGGGGAAGTCAATGGCAAACCACCCCGTAAAAAATCTGCCTTGAAAACGTTGTGAAAGCAACGTCACTCCAGAGTCGGAAACGACTGGTGCTTGCACAGGGGACTACCTTTGCCTTTAAGCCCTGTACTCAGAAGGGTGTTTAGGATCGCACTGCTTAGTAAACCCCTTGAACAAAACAAATGCTCCGGCCAAAAACGTCCTGAAGTTGCCGCTTTAAGTCAGTGGGTGCAAAACGACGCGGGGGGAGTGGGGGTTAGACACGTTTTGCAGTTAGACAAGATTCCAGCCAAGGAGAAGGCGTGCATTTGCTGACCTAAATTAAGAAGGCAGGCTCACCGGAAGTGCTTGATGGATCTTGGCTGAACATTAACCAAAGCAAACCAAGGCTATAAATATGGGTGTATATATTGGAAAATGCCTGGGCCCAAAAAGAGATGGGAGGACGATTTCTGGAGGTAACAACCTGCTTCTCGTTAACTAATTCATGCCATGAGCGTTGTTTACCATCCGGACATCACAACCAAACAACTCTCCCCTCCTCCAAGCGACGTATCTGGCTGAAACATGCTAAGATCTTTTTCTTTTCTTTTTTTAAGGAGGGGAAAACTGCAATAAACGAACACCATGGTTTAACTACCGACTAATCCACTTCAGTGCTTTCAGCCCTAAAACTCATCGAATGCAATCACACATGCTAAATAATGCAGTTTCAATACACTTTCCATGCACTTTCCAAATAAATTTTACTGTGCGAACTGGCCAAATCCTGTTTGAGAGTGGATTGAAACTGCATTAATTAGCTTGACGTGTGATCGCCTCTTTAGACACTGATTTTGACCAAAGCACTTTGCTTTGTTTCTGTTGGGTCAAGTGAAATAGCGAGTTTGTATTTTAAATTGATACACGTTAATCACAGATAAGATTTATATATATATATATATCTTAGAAGCTTGCGTGCTAAAAACGCTTATGATTTTGTTTCATTTTGCATATTCCAGCGACTAGTATTGATTCTTGATCCCCGCTGCTTCTGCAGCTCTCCTCAACGCGCTGCGCTAAACACCTCTGAAGTGTTTAAATTTTAACTTGAGCGCACATATAAATAGTTATCCCTCCTTTCCCTCCTCCTCCTCCTCTCCCGCCCCGCCCCCGTTCCCTTCCAAACGATTAACCATAAGAATGTGAGGGTCATTCCGTTGAAAGTCTGTCTGTTTTGTTGATTTTCGAATCTTTGGTTTTAATTTCCTGAACCAGTTGGTTTTTTACTGCAGGGCTTCCTGCCATTAGCTCGGGGTCCGGAAGAACGCATGCGCCAATTAGAGCTTCAAAGCCTCAGTCGGGCGAGCTTGTTTCCATAAAATGGAGCGGATCATAAACAATAACAGCGCCTGAGAAACTGCCGCATCGCGCGGGGACCCGCAGCCAAAACAACTGGACGCGATCTCGGGAGGGGGCGGAGAAGGGGGGGAGGTTAGCCACCATTCTCGATTTATCTGCCTCGCATTAGCCTACCCCTCTTTTGTGTCTTCCCATGTAAGTGGATCGGGCCCCTGCAATGTCCAATAGATTGTTAAGAGAGAAAGAGAGAGAGAGAGAGAGAGAGAGAGAAAGCAAGCCCAAAGTCCTGATAAGCTCTACTACATATTATTTAGAATCTCAGCAGTATCAGCCTTCACCAGACATTTTTCTTTTTAAATCGGATTTCCCCTCTCTCTCTTTATTTTGTTAGCACTCCCTTCAGAGTATTTCTCCAGTTTATGGAAACTTTCTTGTCATTCCACCCCCACCCCCGAGTTTAGCCTTCAACTGCGCATCACCTTGCAGGTAGCCTCTGCTTCCTAAGGACAAAGAAAAGCTCCACGAAGCTCTTTCTGTTGTGGCTGCATCCTTAAAATGCCTTTTGCCTCGTTCCTTTGACACTTGCGTGTTTTAAACCAGACACCAGGCCAGAGAAGCAAACTGTTCTCTGGCTGCTAAGTGAAAACCACAGCTGGTTCTTAGGAGCCAGAAGACACCCTTTAACTAAACTCTTTGCAGAGAGGAATCAAAATTGGGGTTAAAGACCTCCAAAGAAAAATGCTGAAGGAGAAGGATTGCAAAGGTGTAACCCTCACATCAGTTTCCTGGTGTCAACAGCTGCAGCCAGGTAGGCCTTCTTATGCCAGACCAGAGTATCCCCTTCTGCATTAGAATACAAGGGCTGCAATGAAGCTTCACTCCGGCCAGGCCATTCATTCCCTGCAAAATAGTGTCCTGTTTTCCTCCCCTTCTCTTACAGTCAAATCAGAGAATCCTACCCAAGGCAGCTGCCTCCTATTCTGTAATGACCGAGAACAAAGGGGCTGCTGGCTGGGAGGCTTTCAGGACACCATTAAATCATGGTTTAGGAGGTCAAGGATTCCCAAACTAATTCAGGAAGCAGTGGTCATGCATTTCTCAAATGCAGATGCCAGAAGAACTCAAATGATTTACTGGTATGTGGTTTCCAGCAGCAGGGACTTTAACTTGGGGGGAGAGCGGCCCCCTGACATTGTTCAGCGATGAGCACAGAAGGTGACAGAGGGGGGCTGGAAAGGGTGCGTTTAAAAAATGTGGTCTAGACAAACAGATGACCGGACAGTGTACCTGTTTGCGTGGTGACCTAGTTAATGCGCCAGTGCCAAGAAATATATTCCTCAGCCTCCTTTCTGAATTCCATTTCCCTTTTATATCCCAGCTCACAAGAATTAAGAATATTAGCTTGGCATAAACATGGAGAAATGACTGAATTTCACACTAGACCTTTAATCATGGCTTAACTCTGTCCCCAAACTGACATTCTACACTAGAATCAGAGAAGCCAACTCTATGATTCTATGATTTTAGCGTAGACTGTCAGCTTGGGGACAGGGCTAAACCAGAATTAAAAGTCCAGTGCAAAATTGGTCTGAATGTATGTGGCCTCTTTTACAGGACAGCTGGCAGAGCAGAGGTACATGGAAGCTGGCAGTGCCATGCATTCTGAACATATTAGCCTGTACCATTTATACAGAATGTGAGAGGTGGTCTGATCCAAAGGACACTTTTAATTTATTTTATTTGGAAGAGTAGTCTTTATTTGGAAGAGTGGTCACGCTCCACTGTTGGGTAGACCAGACCATCTCCTATGTCAGGGGTGGCCAACGGTAGCTCTCCAGATGTTTTTGCCTACAACTTCCATCAGCCCCAGCCAGCATGGCCAATGGCTGGGGCTGGTGGAAATTGTAGGCAAAAAAAACATCTGGAGAGCTACTGTTGGCCACCCCTGTCCTGTGTGTGTGTGTCTCTGTCATCCTTCCCTCCAACTCTGAATTTGTTTATAGAGTCTTCACTTGTGATGAGGCCTGTTTGGGACTTGCAGTGAATAATGATTAACATAACAAAAGTTCTAATTGACTCTATTATAGCATCCCTTCAGTCACATGAGCCAGCAAACATGGGTTCCTTCCATGGCCCCTTTTTTAACAACCTGAGTCATTTTCCTGGGTACAGTATACACACTTGGGAGTCATTTTGTGCTTCTTTGAATCCATTCTGTTCAGTGGAATGAACATAGGGGATCATGGATTTCAAGGTAAAGTAAGAAACATAATTTTCAGATAACCCACAAATGAGTTAGCCGGAGTATTTGA
Source organism: Heteronotia binoei (assembly GCF_032191835.1). NCBI lineage: Eukaryota > Metazoa > Chordata > Lepidosauria > Squamata > Gekkonidae > Heteronotia > Heteronotia binoei. Next base: position 111,609,727 of record NC_083229.1, read on the forward strand.
ACATAACCTGGATTTAAATCCCAATTACATCAACAAGAGAAACATAATTTTCAGATAACCCACAAATGAGTTAGCCAGAGTATTTCAACATAACCTGAATTTAAATCCCAGTTACATCAACAAGAGTCTTCAGTCTACAGCACAGCTGAACAGAGGAACTGGATTTGCAATAAAATCCATCTAGGTTCTAGATAAATTCAGTTGTGTGTATAAAGATTCAATAAATTAGAACACATTTACGAGTTAGATCACCCTGGATCCGAATAAATTGCTTAAATAATCCTAAAGCAGACATTTTAGATTAGTGGGATGGCAGTCCTGGGTGAGTATTAGTTTAAATCCAAATTACTACCTTTTTAAAGCCCAAAAGCTCAATTAGTTTATGAACCACGTTCAAAACCACTTGCTTTAGATTAATTAATCAATTCATTTTCCAATAAAATTTGCAATTATCCAGAAGAGAAGCAGCATCTCTTGAGTAAACAGCATAGCTAAACCACATATTGTTTATAAAATAATCATAACCTCCTGATCTGAATCAAGAGCTAGCGTGAGATTGTGCGCATTGCTACATTGCCCCCTTTCACTGGGGACTGCTCTGATTAAAATCCAATTAAAATCCACCATGTCAATCAGTGATTAATAAATTAATCCATTAATTACGCTTACTCGATTAATGTTCCCCAGTTCTACTTTTTTAAATGCAAGGGACTGTTCCACTGGCAACCCAGTTAAAGTGAAGTTTTAGACTTTAAGCCAACTTAGTTTCACTCACTTCCCTGGGACTTGGCAACCAGGTCCTAAATGCATTTACAGGGATTTAAGTGCAAACAGATTTCAATAGAGCCCACTTCCAAGTATTTTGACATGAATGGGTTTTTGACTGGGCTGACAGTTTCAATTCACTTTTCAGAAAAAGTACAAAGCAGAAGGTCAAAACAAGAGTTTTCTTTAGACATAACGATTTAAATTAAACAATGCCCATAAACATTTTAACACGGCTCTCCCAAATGCCCCCGTTTTGTTGAACTGACAAAAAAAATGAACCCCTATACCTTTACGAAAGAATCCCCTTCCACCTGCAAAATCTAAAGTCATGACTTACCTTCTACTAGTGATGTCAGTAGGGTAACATTAGCAGCTTTACGTCTCCCGGCTGGCAAATTTAATCCTATTTTGTCCAGTTTTTCTCGCAGAGATCTCCCTCCATTTTTTGACTTCGCCCTATTTCACACATTTTTAAAAAGCCATTTAACACATGACTAATATATGCCACATCATATTGAAATTATTTCATATATTTTCCTCTTCCCTCCCCCCCCCCAAAAAAAACTATTACCAATCCTTATTAGGAAGGATATTTAATGAAGTTGCATTCCCCCAAAATGCCAAGGCAGAATTAAATGCAAACTAGGCAACTGTGCTGAAATATTTCCTTGAGTCTGAAAGAAGGATAGGCTGGCCAGTGAAGTGCTTTTTTGTTTGAAAGGTTATCTCTTTGCAAGCCATAGGTGGGCAACGAGGGCTGCCACAGATTCTTTCCTGCTGAACCTGAATTCAGAGCCACTATCAGTGGCCTAGTGGGCCTGGTTTAGTCAGATCTTCTGGCATTATTGACAAGCCTAATTCACAACAGTCAAGGGCCTTCATTTGTCTGCCATTATGAAAATTGCATTCCATTTTGCTGCAGAGATTAAGAGGGAAAGATGCATATTATTTTGCCAAAACCGGGGCTTTCGTTATTTATTATAGTGGTCAAAAGGGAGGAGGGGGAACAGGCAGGTGGAAGAAAGGCTGTTTGCTGAATTGTAGTTCCTTCCATAAAGAAGAAACCCCTGTGCCCAGCTTGCCGGATAAAACCCCTGAGAGTCCCCCATTGCAGCACAGTCATACATAGTGACTTCTTTCAGGAAAATAATGCTGGCACTGCCCTCAGCTGGTGCCTGCAAGTTTTCATCAAACCTTGATGTGCTTTGCAGTGTTATGGGGAAAGGGATCCATACTACGGGATGCTATAGAGCTGGAGACAGGGATGTAGGGATTAGAGTGCTGGCCTAGGACCTGGGTTCAAATCCTCCCTCCGCCAGGAAGATCCCCGGGTGACCTTGGGACAGTCGTCCCCTCTAGGACTGCTTCAGAGGGCTGGTGTGAGAACAAAAAGCCAGGAAGCCACTCTTTGTGGCAGAACATGCTGCCTGCCTTGAGTAGGACCAAGCCACATCTCTGGAGACTTTGCAGTACTTTCAGAAAGTACTTTTATATTCTGTATAATATAAAACCAGGGTTGTTGTTTTTTTTAACAGGAACGCAGTTCCAGCTGGCGTAGCATCAGGGGGTGTGGCTTAATATGCAAATGAATTCCTGCTGGGCTTTTTCTACAAAAAAGCCCTATGTGGAAAATGGTGGTGTCAGGGGGTGTGGTCTAATATGCGAATAAGTTCCTGCTGGTCTTTTTCTACATAAAAAAAGCCCTGTGTATAACCATGTTCTAGTAATAACAGCCCTAAAAGGAAGGTCTATTCATACCATGTGGGACTGTGAAACCAGCATCTCCCACGGTTAAATGGTCTTAGCTTGCATTTGGACACAGAATGTACAGGTTGGCTGGCATGAAGGGAACAGGGCTACCCAGAATAAGCTCTCTGGAACGCCCTTAAGTTTAGATTCCTGCTTCAAAATGCCCAATAACAGCTGGGGTGTACTAAGGGTAGTCCTCTCCTGTTCCAATAATAATAATCAGGGCTTTTTTTTAAGTAGGAATGCACAGAAACGGAGTTCCGGCTGGCTTGGTGTCAGGGGGTGTGGCCTAATATGTAAATGAGTTCCTACTGGGCTTTTTCTACAGAAAAGCCCTAAGTGAAACAAGGGTGATGTCAGCGGGTGTGGCCTAATATGCAAACGAGTTCCTGCTGGGCTTTCTCTACCAAAAAGCAATAATAATAATATAGGTGGAATTCTAGCAGGAGCTCATTTGTATATTAGGCCACACCTCCCTGATGTAGCCAATCCTCTTGGGGCTTACAGGTCTCTTAGTACAAGGCCTACTGTATGCTCTTGGAGGATTAGCTACATCAGGGGTGTGTGGCCTAATATGCAAAGGAGCTCCTGCTAGAATTCCACCCCTGATAATAATAATACCAAACTTTTACAGCTATTAATCCTGACTTAAGACTAGGGAGAGGGGCGTTTTAAAGATTGATTTGATTGGAAGAAGGCAAAAATGAGACCCCCTTCACACATGACTAATATGCCCTACCACAAAAACAAATATCTGTTATGCAGCATATTTATTGAAATTCCCTTCTGGTTAAGGCTAAGCTCTGAAGGCACAACTGACTGCACACCTAAACAGGCAGCTCCAGGTGCCAAACAGGGTCAGCTCGAGATCTCGGCCCTGAAGAGGCCCTTGTTAAGGAAGAGCGTGGAACGCAGAGCCTTTGGGCCCATCCTGGAAGCCTTGCGGAAAGAGGGCCAGCCAGCAACTAGCAGGAGCCCCCTGCCTAGTCAGTAGCCCATCAGGAGCTCACGGGGCCTCCAGTGGGAAAGGCCGAAGCGCGAGAAAAAGGCGACCCAGCCCTGGAGACGTGTGATTGGCTGGCGGGCCCGCAGCGCCTGGGCAATCCCCGCCAATAGAGGGCCTTCCCGCCCAAACCCTCCTGTTTCCCCCCGGCCCCGCCCCTCACCTCCGGAGGACCCCGCCCAGCAGGGAGGCGTTGAGGCACTCGGGCGGGGAGAGGCGCCGCTGCACTTCGGCCACCGTGACCTTGTACTTGGAGGTGGAGCTGAGCAGCGAGAGGCGGCCGGGCACCGAGCAGAAGACCTCGTTGGGGTTCACCACGCCGCCGAAGAGCGCCTCCTTGTTGAGGGGCAGGGCCGAGACCGCGTTGACGCTCGCCTTGGACAGGGAGACCGGACCTGCAGGGGAGGAGGAGGAGGAGAGCCGCGTTAGGGCGCCCGGGAGGAGGAGGAGGATTGCAGATTTATACCCCGCCCTTCTCCCTGAATCAGAGACTCCGAGCGGCTCCCCATCTGCTATCGCTTCTCCCCCCACAACAGACACCCTGCGAGGTGGGTGGGGCTGAGAGGGCTCTCCCAGCAGCTGCCCTTCCAAGGACGACTCCTGCGAGGAGGCGGGGGTGGGCAGCGGAGCCCCCCCCCCCCAGGGGAGCCGGCTGATGCCTTTGCCGCCGCCTGTCCGCCTTAGCCTGTCTCCAGCCCAGCCCCTTCCCAAGCCCCGCCTCTGCCACGCCCCCCGTCGCCTTCAAGACCCCCTTCAAGGGGGCGGGGAGAGGCCGCGTCTTCCCAACCGACTGGCGCTGCAGATCGTCCCCTGGCAGGCCTCCTTCTACAGACAGGGCAGTGGCTGCTGGCTTAGAAGGCTGCGGCTCTCGGAGGATGCCAACGGTGGGCGCTACTCCGAAGCCTACTCAGGGGCTACTTCCTCCCCGCAAGGACCCGCCCTACCGACCTCCCCACACTGGTCTGGGCAGCAGGAAGCAACCCTGAACGTGGTGGGACTTCCAGGCAGACGTGCACCGGTTGGGCACATGTCTTGTGGTACCTCTGCTGTTCCTTCCCCCCGCCCCGCCCTCCCCATTCCCAACTGCTGTGGGCTCGAGGGCCTGCCTAGGCAGGATGCTGGTTCCAGAGCAGCCCCGAAGCTTTGGACGGGGTCCCACCCAGGCGGGCCTCTTCCGTGGGCGCCGCTTCCTGAGCCCCAGAAAGCCCAGCGCCCAGCCAGGAGGCGGCCGAGGCAGAGGAGCGACAGCGCCGTCCTTTGTTTCAAAGCCAGGCGACGGCGGCAGCTGAAGGGCCCCGGCAGGCCTTCTCGCGTAGCCGCTCCCCCCCTGTCCCCATTGCACACACGGGCACATCTCCAAAAGGAAGGCGAGCAGGGGATGCGCTTCGTTCCCAGACCTTCCGGGCCTGGCGCGGTCCCCCTAGCTATCTCCACGCGCGAAAAGGGGGTCTTGGCTTGCCGGCGTCGCCTTTCACGCCACCGCCCCGTTGCGCTCGAAATCTTGACTCTTTTGTTATCCTCGGGGTCTTCCTTCCCCGTTCCCTTCCCCCCCCTCTTTTTTTTCTCGTATTCTTCCTTAAGTGGGCTTAATCCAAATGTGAAAAGGGTGGCGCGGGGAAGGCGGAAGGGGGTGGGGGGGAGATCTCGGTTTTGGATAGATCACTTGTGACATTAATAGCTCTGGGGAGGCTAATCGAGACAATGGGAGTTAAACGAACTCCTGAGATTACTAATAAAAGAGCCAATTATCATGTCGACTTGGAAAGAGCATCTCTTGAAGATTTATTCCTGGCGCATCTAATTTGACGTGACAAAGGCTCCCCACATTGGGCGGCGCGGGGCAGGGGGGGGGAACGGCCTGAAACTTTTGCTCTGGAAGGGGCAACCCCACGGAGGGGTATCTACCCCAGAGGCGGCTGGCTGGCCCATCCACCCTGCCCTAAAGGACCCCGAGCCGCGCCTTCCCGCCGGTCCGACGCCAGCCATCCCTGGATCAATGGTGTGTCCCCTCCTTCCAACAACAACAATTTACCAAGCAGAACACGGCAGGGAGAACCACGGCTCGGGTCCTTCCCCCCGCACCCAGAACCACCTGCAACAACGCTTCTCTCTCTTCCCCCCCCCCCCCCGTCCCACAAAAGCTGCCACCCAGAGCCGCGCACGCATGTTCTCCGCGCGGCGGTCCAAAGCCAGGGCAACGAGGACGCGACCTCTTCTCGACGCGCAACGATCCCGAGGAAAACAGGAGCCCCCGTCGCCTCCAGAGACCATCCCAAGGCCGGGCAGCACCAATCCGGCAGCGCATACACACACCCTCGTTGCCAGGATACAACAAAAGGCTTCCTGGCGGAAACCGTGCACAACCATCTCATGAACCTGAAATCGAAGGCGAAGGCCCGAGGGGAGGAAGGACGGAGAATGGTGGTTTTGCGTGTGTTTCATGCAGAAGAACCCCAGGCCACTAGGGAAACTAGACCTCGGGTCTGGACCACGCAGTGAGACGAGCTGGGGATCCCTTTAGCCAGGGCATAGGATCACACACAACCCCCACCCCACAGGCCACATCAATTGACAGAGGTTAGTATTAACCGAAAGGTTGGCTTCGAGGGGGATTGTCGGCTCGGTTTTTCCATTTGCCAGCCCCTTGTAAATTACGTGGAGGGAGGGGGAGAGAGAGAGAGAGGAGGGGAGGGGAACAATAGCTGCCGCCGCCGCCGCCGCGAGTTCTCCGGGCAAGAGCGCCCGGCTTGTGAGGACATGTTTGGAATGCGCAAGGCAACGGCTTACCTTTCTTAATTACAGTTTGATCTGGGATGTTCAGGCCCGGGTCTTCGACGTGCTGCAACAAAAGAACAGCCCGGGATGTGAATCTTGAAAAGGAGCGAAAAGAAACACAGCAGGAAGCTTCGCCGCCCCCCCCCCCGGTGGTATTTCCGCCTCCTGCCTGCTACGGCGGGTTGTTATGGTTTTGCCGGGCAGTGTGGCGTTCCAGAAGGCGCGCGCCTTGTGGCGCTGCCGGTTTGGTTTTTGTAAATGGAAGGCAGAATTTAATGTAGGTTTTTTTTTATTATTTATTTTTTAATAAAGAAAGAAACTGTATTTTCCCGGTCCGGGGTCTTTAACAGTTCCTAGAGTTTGCTTCCAAGACACCTTAACTTCCAAGCCAGTAGAATTTAGGATTTCAACCCTGCCCCACCAGCAACTGAAAACGAGTGGACTCCGCCAAGAAGAGGTTCCGGGGCTTCCCAGGGCTCCTACCTATTCTCTCCCCCCCCCCCCCTTCCAGGGCTGGCGAGCCTCCTGCTCCCCTCTCTGTCAAACCGGGCGGCGGGGGGGGGGGGGGAGGAAGCCTTTTTTCCAAATGGGCCATTATTAAAATAATCGCCAGACTCCAGGAGGCGAAGGGCCGCTGCCTCTGGGCACGCGGAGCAGCACAATGGGCCAGGAAGCGGGAGGGCTCGTTGGGGCAGGAGGCAGACGTGGCCCAGGGAGACAAGGAGCCTTGGGGCCCGTAGCGATGGAGCCAACACCCCCCCCCTCTCTCCCCAGAGCATCCCAGCCGCCCCACAGGCCTGCCCTCTCCCAACCGCTGCTGCCCACTTGGCCAGTCGCCTCCTGGAGACCTTGGGATTTGCAGTTCGGGGTTGCCCGTTTGCAGGCGCTGGGGAGGGGTGTGGGGGGGGGAGGTGTGCCCGGCCCGCGCGCTGGAATCCCAAAACGAGCTTAGAAAGTCAAAGTAGAGGGGAGAGAGAGAGACACAGAGGGAGACAGAGAGAGAGAGACAGAAAGAAAGACAGAGAGAGAGACAGAGAAAGAAAAGGAGAGAGACAGAAAGAAAGAAAGACAGACACAGAGAGAGAGAGACAGAGAGAGACACACAGAGAGAAGCGTGTTTTCTAATTCCCCGCCTGACAGTCAATCTAATGTGTCTGTCTGTGTTTACAAATTAGCGCCAGCGCTGCTGCTTTGTGGGAAGGGGGGGCAGAGAGAGACAGAGACGCTTTCGCAGGGTCTTGTGTCCCCCTCCCCGCCGAAGCCCTCCCTCCCTTCCTTCCCTCCCACCCCTCGTCTCTGTCCAACAATAATAACCGATTCTTCGACCATATTTCCCCCTCCCTCCCCCCTCGCGTCCTTGCCTGGGATTTATGCTCCTGTTAATTGTGCCTGAGCTCAATGATTCCGGGTGGATGGGACGAAGTTGCTTTATTACAGGTTTTATTGTACTCGGTGCTCTCATTTGTAACTTGCCTAAAGTGCTTCTGGATTTGAGCATAATTAAATTGAGAAATGTTCAGAAATGACGGGCCGCGGCGGCAGTTTCCTTTGGTTTGTTTTTTTCCCCCCCTTTTCCTTTTTTAACTATATGGGGAAATATGATCCCTTCGAGCGGGCGGCCTTAAACCCATAAAGTAGAACGTAGTGGGGCGGAACAATCCCCCCCCCCCCGGTCTGATTTTCAGCAACCTCTCTGGAGCTGCACCAACCGCCGGCTGCTGGGTTTTAAAATCCCGCCGAGCTATTTATAATCAAATAAGCCTAAACCCTCGATTTAGCCTGTCTTCTTCAGTAGGCTTACTAGGAAAGGCGAACAGAGGCAAACCAAGGATGAAAACGACCCTTGTCCCCGTGACCCCCACCCGTTCCAAAGGGCTAGGCTGCTGGCCCCCCACGCACCCCACGAACACGGGAAGAAAGGAGCTCTGACACCAGCCGGTGCACACGTGCACACAAAACCCGGGTCAAAGTCCGGGGCTGCCACGCAGCTCAGGGCATTGCATGCAGCCTACAGCCCCAAATATCATTTCAGTGGAACCGGAATAAGGATCCGGCCGCCGACGCTTCCGGAGGGAGTAGGAGGTTTAGTTGGGTCGGTTGAAGGATTTAAACCAGATGGCAACTGATTTCTCCTCTTTCCCCCCCCCCCCGCGTTGCAAATACACCCAAGGATCAGTCATTGCTGTCTGAGAAAGCAATGAAACAACCGGGGGGGGGGGAGGGATGGCGGGGCGGAGGGGGGGGGGGTTGGTTTGGAATCCATGCAAATGTGCTGTTTCCAAAAGCCCTCCCCGCGGCCAACGAAATTGCAGGACAAGGAGCCGATTTTAGATCAGGTTTCTCACAGTAACCGAAACCCACGCTAGCATCAAATTAGTTTACATCCCGATACCCAAACACATGTGGCGGGAAGGCCCCGTGGGTTGCAACAGGAGTTGCCTCCGCTGGGAAGCCGAACAGGCAGAGAATTTCCACCGGCTTGTCGCTGGGCTTAAAATAGAAAGCCCCTTCGAAATATGACTTGCATGGGATTTTAGAAAATAAATAAATAGGGGAAAGGTTTTATTTTAGGACTCTCGCGATGACTGATTAAATTCTTCCCTGCCCATACTTCGAGAGAGAGAATTATTATTGTTGTTATTATTATTACTACTTCTTCTATTACATCTGAACCCGACCGTTGCTGAGATGGACACAGCCAGAAGAAGCTGGCTGTCATAAATTCCCTATCCCTCCCCCCCCTCTCAGTTCCAAGCCTGGTTTGTTAAAGGGGGGAGGGGGGGAGAAAAGGTTGCCCAAACGACCCCCAAACGGCCCAACCCGTCTGAACGGATCTCCCTGCAACGCGATACTGAAAAGCATTAAACTGTCAACGGATATCTCGCGGCAATATTTGATCCTGTAATTTGGGGAGGCGTTTTAGCAACCGCGACCGCACCCCCCCCCTCCCAAAAGAAAAAAAAATCTCATCCAGATACCACAAGCCGCCCCCACCTTTCAGTATGATAAAACCAGCGCTGGAAACAGCCCTGAAATGAGTAGCCCGGCTCAAATCCCAGATCTATATTTTTCTTTCCAGTGGAAAAGCCAGCAGGGCTGGACCTTGAGGGAGGAATTCTCCTCTCAATTCAAGCACAGAAGATCGAGCCCTATGGCGAACACAGCAGCCCCCCTTCTCTCTTTGCAAGGAGCGGAGACGTAGGCATTGGCACGAATGCGTATGTCTGGATCTGGGGACACCCTATTCAAGAGGGATGCAATCCAATAGCAGACATTCGGCCTGCTTGGTCAGAACACGAAACCCCTATGAGGATTTGCCAGGGCCCCGTTTTCAGCTGTACAATTTACGACTTTTCATTTCCTTTTGTTGTCGCCTGTTGGTTTTCCTTTTAAAAACTGCCATTCGTATTATGATCTGAAATAGGAAGCACTCTGGGTGATATTTTTTTTTTAAATCATCTTCGGAATGCTCCCCCCCCTCCCCCCTTTCCCGGTGCCGGTGTCCGCTGGTTTTGTTTGGATTTGCACATTTAATTTGCAATTCCAAACAAAACCAGCACATTGCATTTGCAATTCTGCGGGTTGGCTCCCTCTAGTCGGATTTCTCCAGCCCTCGGGCCTTGGGCGAAAGGCGGCTGACGCTTCCCTCGACGGCCCGGATCCTGCTCCGAGACCAGGCCTCTCGGATCACGAGAGGAGGTGGCCTTTCCCACGGCGACCGCTCTTTGTCGCCGGCAGGGAGACGGCTATTGTTCCTTGGCGTCGCGCTCCCCCATATTCGTGCCCGCAGCCCTCCCGTGTTAAGAAGGCTTGGGGAAGCGATGCCCGGTGGGTGCCCAAGGGATCGAGGCCCCTCCTCGTCTGACTCTCTTCGCTGCACGCCGGGGGTCAGCAGCGCCCCGGTTCAAGCCCCGATTTCGCCCACCCCGAGCCCGCAGACCCAATGGGGAGGTCTGTCCGAGGGTTCTCCTTACCGGGACGTCTTCTATGGCGTGAGGTATCGAGTGGATGGGGAGGTCTCCTAGCCCTGAGCTGAGTCCGTGAGGTCCATGCAAAAGGTCTTCGTGCCGCCGGTAATCCCTTCGCGGGTCCAAGCCGGAGAGTTGGTGGGGGAGGCCCCGGTGGGTGTGCAAAAGCCCCGTCTCCTGGCTTTGGCGCTGCCCGGGCCAGCCGGGGTGTTGCGGCTGCGGCTGGGCGTGCAGGGGGTTCAGGCTATAGGGGTCGTTGACGTGGGCATAGGGGTCTTGGGACTGGGGGTAAATGGGCTGGTAGGGCGGGGGGAAGTAGGGGGGCTGGAAGTCGGCGTTGGGGGTGTGGGAGAGCGGAGGGGCGCTGGTGTAGGGGGACTGGCCCACAGTCCCCAGCTGGGGTAACCGGGCGGTTCCGTTGCTGGTGCCATCGTGGCGGTCCTGGGGAAGGAGACAAAAGGGGAGGGGGAGAGAAAGAAGGTCACCATCAAGCTCTGGGTAGCAGGCCCTGGACCCCCCACCCCACCCCATGCAATTTGCAATTCACTTGGATCAAAACCGAAGAGGGGAGGTCTGAAGAGACCGGGAGCTTTTCAGTAGACCAAATATGTGGAATTTTTCCTTCTTCTTCTTTTTTTTTTTAAGGACGATCCCCCCCCCTTCCTCTCCAAGATCAAACGGAGAAAATATAAAACAGTCTTCCGTAGAAAAAGCTCCGGCGATTTTGTTTTTCATTGCCAAATTGAATTTAGCCACTCTGTTTAAGCGGTGGGGGAGAGAAATTCGGACTCAGTGCAGCAAAACAAGATGCCTTTCTACACCGAGAGCTGAAACCCAACGGCCCCAGTGCGAAGGTATCTTTGTTGTGTGTCTGTCGCCAGTTCGAAGGAAAGCATCGCAAAAAAAAAAATTAAAATTGCCTTTTGTTTTTGATAGCTCTGGCCCGTCCTTATTTTGATTTTGAATACTCCCACCCTGGACAAGTCGGCTAATAATAATAATACTAAAAAGAACAACAATACTAAAAATAATAATAACGCTAAAACCTGTGAAAGGTTTTAAAATCAGTCAAGAAATAACGACGCGTTGGTACATGGATTAGATCTCGGCTATGCTGTAACGCAGGCATATATATATATATATGAAAGTAAGTAAGACAATATCCAACATAAATAATTATTTTTAAAAATAACTTGGTATATAATCGGAAAGCAAAAAACCCCCCAAAGTTTTAAGAAGGCAGGAAAGGGAAATGAAAAATGTGAATTCTTTTACCCGTGTCCAATTGGGGCCGGGAAGGTTAGAAAAGGTAGCCCACAGGTAGGGTTCTAGGAAATTAGCAGCCACACAAATGGAAGGTGGGGTGCGGAGTGAGGGGGGGGGGCGGTCTGGGAATTATAACAAAGATCTCGTTCGATGCCTCCGACTTTCCATCTCACGCCGGTCTTATTACCCCGGGCAAGAACAGAGAGAGGGGAGAAGGCGAGATGCAAATGAAATTACTGGAGGGGGGGTGTTGTTTGGAGACGCCACCGGAAGCCGCCTTTTGTACCGAAAGCAACAATAAAAGTTACGATGGAAACAACTCCCAAAAAAAGAAGAAGACGCAGCAGCAGAAGAAAAAGAAGTCAAAGCGGGTGGCGGGAGAAAGGGAGGCCCGGCGGACGGAGCCGGCGCGGGGGAGAGATCCCAGGCGCTGCCCGTCCCCCCCCCTCCCGCCCCAGGCACCCCAAACCCCGGCAGGAGAAGGCGAAGAAGAAGAAGAAGCCGCACTCACCATCGCCGAGAAACTGTGCACTAACATCTGCGCGGCTTCGGGGGGGCGGCGGCAGCAGAGAGAAAAGGGGGAAAGCAATGGTGGCCGCCCGGGGAGTCCTCAGGCTGGCGGTGGGGCTCTGGGCGCACGTCTCCAACCCTCCTCCGGCCCTCCCGCCCGCCCGCCCTCGCACACAATGGGAGCGGCCCCCGGGCTGGGCTGGCCTGGCCTGGGATGGGGAGGGGGGGTCGGTGCCGGCTCTGTCTAGAGCGTGCCTCCTCCGAGTCCCCCGCGCCCGGGCTGGTCGGCGAGCTGGGGGCGAGCAGCGCGCCGAGACTCCATCGGCAACTCGACCGGCGTTCCGCAGCCGCAGGGAGAGCGAGCCAGAGCGAGAGAGAGCGAGCCCCGGATCCTGGCGCGATGGCACGATGCAAAGTTGAGGCGGTGTGCACGGGGGTGTGGATGTGCGTGTGTGGGTGAGAGAGAGAGAGCGCTCGCGGGTGTGTGTGCGTGCGGGTGTGTGTGTGTGTGTGTTCCTTAATTCCTTGTTTTGCCCCCACCTTCCTCGCCTCTTTCTCTCTTTGCCGGCTTCCCGGAGACAGAGGGGGAGAGCGAGCGAGAGAGGAGACAGATCCGCCGCTCGCTTTCCTCGAGAGTCCCCCCTAATAGCAGATATTCATGACTATTAATATTACACGAATCCTTAATAAGGGAAGAATGGCTGGAAATCGAGCGTGAAGCGCGGAGGCAACTCAAGGCAGGGTCTGTTCTAAATGACGTCCATTGAATGAAGAATCAGTGTATCTAATCAGAGGTGGGGGGGAGGGGAAGGAGGGAGGGAGGGAGAGACAAAAAAGGGAGAGACGTCGGGGGAGGGGGAGAGCCATGGCGCGGCGTCTGACGAATCACAGGAAAGGGGCAACATTTTAAAAGGTTGCAGGGCATCGGAGAAGTGAAAGAGAAAGAGAAGCCAGAGAGAGAGAGGGTGGGTGGGAGGGAAGGAGCGAGGCAGGCAAGGGGGGGAAGGGGAGGGGGAGTGAAGGGAAGAGGGGGGTACCTAGAGAAGGGGAGGGGTGTGGGAGACAATTGCTGAGAAAAGGTGGCAGAGAGAGAGATGGGGGGGGCGGGGAGACGTTTCCAAATGGGACGCGAAGGAGTTGCGCAAAGGGATCGGTGGGAGTGGAAGCGACAGGAGAGGCTGCGGCGGGTGGGGGGGGGGAGGAAGGAGAGAGAAGCAGGAGAGTGGGGGGGGAGCTGGAAGAGGCTCCGTCCCCGCGAAGGTGGGGGCGGGGGTCAAAGCAAGCGAAGCTCCGGGCGCACCTCGGACTGCTCCGGCGGCGGCGGCTGCTGCTGGGCGAAGGCGGGCGCCTCGAAGGACAAGGCGAGGAGCTGCGGGGTTCCGGCTCCCCCCCTCCTGCCCCGGGGGGAACCCCTCTCCGAGCCCGGCTCGACGCCTCCGCCTTTCGAGGGCCCGCGCTCGGCTGGGCCCGGCTGCTCTCCTCCAGCCGCGTCCTGCTGCTGCTGCGTCACGTCCATGACTCGACGGGCCCGGCGGCGGTGGCGGCGGCGGCGGCTGCAGGGCCTCGCCGGAGCCTGGGCCTGGAGGCGATCGGCCTCCCCTGCTCGGCGCGTGGGATCCCCGTCTTCCCTCGGCGCTCCGTCCCTGGGGCAGGGGGTGGGCTCGGGGCGGGGGGAAGAGGCGGTGGAGCGGCTGTCCGCGCCCTGGGAGCCCCGCGGAGCCTTCGGGGCTGAGGCTCCGGGAATGGGGTGGCGAAGACTGGGGGGGAGGGAGGGAGGGAGGGAGAAAAGGGAGGCGACTGAGGAGCGTTGCTGGGCCCGGACAAGCCGGGGCTCCCAGCCTCGGCCCAACCCGTCCAACTGGCTGAGCAACTCTCAGCCAGCAAATCCCGTGAGATGACAGGCAGCCATGCTCCACTTTGCCTGCCGGCTTATCATAACAACAGGCGCTCTGCCGCCGAGCGAGCAGGTCCCTGCAAAGCTCCCAGCGAGCACACCTCACCAGGGCTCAGGGAGAGGGAGGGAGGGAGGAAGGAAGGAAGGAAGGAAGGAAGGAAGGAAGGAAGGAAGGAAGGAAGGAAGGAAGGAAGGAAGGAAGGAAGGAAGGAAGGAAGGAAGGAAGGAAGGAAGGACACGCGTGCTACTTGCCAAATCTGCTGCTTCGAATACCTTTAGAAGCTTCTCTCTCTGTCTATGTCTCTCTATGATTTCGCATGCTGATTCCCTGCCCACTTTCTCTATATTTAGGACTGCTTGCCATTCCATCCTACTTTCTGATGAGGTGTGCTTGGAGCACACGAAAGCTTTCGTTCTGAATAAAAGTGTGTTGGTCTTAAAGGTGCGACTGGACTCTGCTTTGTTCTTCTGCTTCAGTCCAACAGGGCTGCCCGCCTGGATCTCTCTCTCGCTGTCTCTCTCTCTCTCTCTCTCCCTGTCTGTCTCTGTCTCTAGGTGTTTCTATCTCTGTGTCTCTCTGTGTCTCTCTCTGGTGTCTCCTAAAACTACTGGGGGTGGGGGGGTGGGAAGAGATCTGTAGTTCCACCCCGAAAAGAAGGGAGCTTGGTTTTAACAGGGAATGGTTCCGCCCTGGTGGTCGAAGTTAGTAGAAATGTTAAACCGGCGGAGGCGATTGAGGCCGACCGCGGCTTCATTTCCGAGTCTCAATCGCCATCCCGTGATCAAGACTTAAAACAACAAGAGCCAAAGATTTCTTTAAGGTCAGGCTTTTTGAGCGCTGACACCCTCCGCAGGTTTCTCGGGGAAACACGTCTGGTTCAAAGCGCGAGGGTTCCGGTTTGCAGCCCAGGTCAGTTGCAAGACTTCCCCCTGGTCAGTTTCAGACATTCCTGCCAACCCGCGACTTTCTCTTCCAGTAGACCTCACCCCAGCGCTCGCCCTCCTCCACCAGCAACACACCCGCAAGGATCCCGCCCTACCCGGCTTAGGAAGCCTCGACGCGGTCGCTTTATTGGGCACCTCGGTGTGGAGCCTGCCAGGGCCAGAAAGAAACAAAAAGACCATTTGCCGAGAAACCCCCAGGCGGAGAAGCTCTCCGATTCCACGCCGAAAACGCAACCACAACTTCACAGGGGCGTCGGGGGAAAATAATAATAACAAGAAAAGGGCAAGTCTGTGAAGGTTCTTAAAGCGAGGCGGCGATGCAAGGCCGGCTCGCCATCGACTCTCCCCTGCTGCCAGTGGTAAACGCGACTCGCCGTAAATCCTGGCACCGCACAGCCCGCAACGGTTCCTTAATTAATCTCCCCGACTGGCGCTTGCCGGATGCTACCCTGGGGTCAGCATCGAGGAAGGAGGAAACGCAGCCATGTGGGTGTAGGTTCCACCACGCGCGCGCCCATTCGGGGCGGTGGGGCCATTCCGGAAGGTGGGGGAGAAAACTCGAATTAAAGACGATGGGGGGGGTCATGCAATCCAGAGCGGGAGGGGGTGGGTGGGAGTAAACGCCGACTAGAAATGTGGTGCAAGGATGGGCTGTTCTCAACCTTTGCGCCGCGCAAAATAACTTGGCGAGGTCGTCTAATAAGCTTTCCCTCCAGCGGCCCGCACTATAGATGCGTCCTTCTCTTCCCCCACCCATAAATATCTGCCTATCCCCTGGTCTGTCCTTCTCTTTATGCACCTCCAAAGTGCTTCGCTTCCCGCCGTGGTCTGACTCTGGCAACTACGTGAAAGTATTCGGAGATCAGTTGCAGCAGAACCGATCGGCTGGGTGCATCCCGGTCAGCCGTCAGCGCTCTTCTCCGGAGCCGTGTAGGCGGCCGCAGCTGCTGCTGCGCGGGCTGTGGGCTGTCTCTCCCCTGCCCAGCCGGCAACCCCCGAGTCTCTCCGGATCGCCGAGCCTGGAAGGCGGCTGCTGGCGGGTCTGGAAAGGCGTGCTCAAAGCCGCGCTTTCGTCCAACCCTCGTCAAGAGAGAGAGGCTGAGCCGAAGCGCCCAGGTGAGCGGCGCTTTGACTCCACAGTGACAACTGTCCCTCGTCCGCGCGCTGTAGCGCGGAGACCTGTGGCTCCAAAGCCATCTGTTTTGGGCCAGCGTCAGGGCCGACTCTTGGGCGACCTCTCTGCAGTTGCTGTCGGTCAGGATCCTTTCCTCTTTGTCTGGTTGCCTTTTCCGATCCCTGCTCATCCACCCATGCCCCCATTCATTCATCCTCTCGCTGGCTCAGCCCATTCATTCCATCCCCCCTGCTGCTGTTTGGGCGCAGATGTTTGCGACAGAAAGATCCGCGTGGGTTTGATGTCTCTCTCCTGCTCTACTGTGGTCCATTTTTGCAGAGAGACCCTCCTGCCCCCCCCCCCAACATGTGTCGCCTGCTCCAATCCTGCGCGCCTTCCTTTGGTCAGATCCAGGTGGTTCCAGGTGCTTCCCAACGGGCACGGGCTTTGGGGGAGGTTGGAGCGGGTGGGGCGGTGGGGGGCGACTCTCTCGCGTGGCGCTTACCTCGCATTCCTCATACTTGATATTATCCGTCAGTTTCCAGAGCATTTTCATGGATTGGCGCGGCAAGAGAGCAGAAGGAGAGACGGAGAAGAGGAGGCTGCGCCCTGCCCGCCCGCCCGCCTGCCTTGCGCTCTCCTCTGGCATGCACGGCGCGCCTACTGCTGGAGCGCTGGAAGCAGCAGGAGGAGGCGGAGGAGGAGGAAGAGGAGGAGGAGGAGGAGGCGATCTCCCTCTAATGGTTGCAACTTTCTCCTTTTGCCAAGCGAGGCTTTTTCCACCAGCCGCCTAATCGGCTCATTAGCATAGCAACAATAGCCAATTGCCCAGCAGCGCAACAACCTGCGAAGAAAGGGACGCCGGGGCGGCCCCGCGCTCGCTTTCTTTGGGGCTGCTTTTAAAAAGCGCGCGGGGAGGGGAGGGGAGGGGGGGAGAGCGCTACTTGCGCGCCGTGGGCAGGGGGGAGGGGGAGGAGGGGTTTCATTTATTCAGGTGGTTTTTTTTGAAAGCCCGGGTTCGTGAGATCGTCTGCGTTACGCGTGCTCTCCCCCACCCCCAACATACACACCGTTCTTCGAGGTGGAACCAAAGTCCCCGCGCGTCAAATTCTGCGGCTATTTGGGGAGGAAAAGGAACCAACCGCCTGCCTCCTGGATCTCCTCCGCTCCGATGTTTCTCTTTCTCTGCACAATATTTCGAAAGACTACAAAAACCTGCCTGCCTAGGGGACCAGGGCTGCTGCTGGGTTCTTCTGCAAGTCCAGAGAGGAGGGAGGGAAAACTCCCCCTTGGTTTTCAGCGGATTGCAAAACTGCGGCGCCTCTACGCGGGAGTAAGCAAGAGGCGTCCAGCGGCTCTCAGCTTTTGCGCGCAGGGCCTCTGCTGCTCGAGCCTCTTCTTACACTTACGCAGGCGTCGGCCCTGCCGAAGTCAGCGGAACTGACTTTCCAGGCAAGTCGTCCAGGGATCGCAGCCTCTAGGGAGATGGTCCCCGCCCAAGCTTCTCTGGGGACATCTTAAAAGTTTTTATTTTCTTTTTTTTTTTTTTTTTTTTTTTAGAGTTTTAAAGTTTTATTACTAAAAATCAACTACAAACATAACAAAATGCTAACACACTAATAACGTGAAACATATAACATAAAAAACAACACAATACACAACACAATATACATACTACTCCCTACCACATCATCCCCTACCAACTACCAACCACCCACACTGGAGAGGGATAGGGGGGTTAAACATAAAAGCATTACACAGTTCAATGCTTCATCTATACATTATCCTGATATACTCTGTTTTTATATGTCTTATATCATATAACATATGTCATATATCATATATCAAAACCTATCATATATCATAACCTCTGTTTTTAACCCAGTTTTTATTTTCTAACACCGCTTTCCACCTGACAACCTACTATAGTTCCAAAGTTTTATTGAACTGGTTCTGTCGGGGAAGAAAAATCCCCGTATAATCCCCCTGCTCTTATGTGGACCACGGGGACTTGTCTCTTAAACTACTGCTACTATTGTCATCATCATCATTACCATTATTATGTGTAGTGGTTAAGTTAAATATTATTATTATTATTATTATTATTATTATTACTATTACTATTATTACTATTACTACTACTATTATTACTACTATTATTATTACTATTATTACTATTACTATTACTATTATTACTATTATTATTATGTGTGCGGACTCTTATCTGGGAGAACCGGGTTGGATTCCCCACTCCTCCACTTGCAGCTGCTGGCATGGCCTTGGTCAGCCATAGCTCTAGCAGAGCTGTCCTTGAAAGGGCAGCTTCTGTGAGAGCCCTCTCCAGCCCCACATACCTCACAGGTTATGTAGTGGGGGAGGAAGATAAAGAGATTGTAAGCCGCTCTGACATTCGGAGTGGAGGGCGGAATATAAATCCTATTACTGTTGTTATCATCATCATCGTCGCCGTCATTATTATTATTATTATTATTATTATTATTATTATTATTATTATTATTATTATTATTATTATTATTATTATTATTATTATTATTATTATTATTATTATTCATGAGTTTATGGTGCTAATGAGAAAAAGTTAAATCTGCTCAAAACTCTGAGGCTGAAATCCGAGCAGGCCACCACCGGAACCGGAGGAAGGGAAAGGTGTAAGGGGATTGTTTTCAAATGTACTGCCAACCGCTTAGACTGAAGGAGACCAGGCAGGCCGCACGCGCAGCCCTTCCATTCAAGGCTGCCGGGTTTTGCTTCCAAGTCAATAAGCGTCGAATGGGGGGGGGGGAGGGGCTGACGGTTCTCTCGAAAGGGAGGCGAGGAAAGCGTCGATGATTGGCTCGGGGGATCCAGCGGTGGTGACGTTTCTTTGGTTCCAGTCGCGGATCATCCACCAACTCGTGGAGTTTTCTTTTTGTGCCAGAACTGTAGCTCGGGGGGGGGGGGGGGTATTGTTTGGATCAGTTGTCCTGGGTCCGAATGAAAGATGGGGAAAGTGTCTCTGAGCAGATGCAAAGTGCCTTTAGCCACAACCCTCGGGCTTAAGCCACAGGGCCCTCTCAGCCCAAAGAGCCTAGAAAACCCATAGCTGGCTGGAGTCTCCTGTCCTTGGCGGTGACACCAAGAACATGGTGGCATTTCGGGATGGCACCGGCTGGTTGGGATCCAGCTTCTTGTGTCCTTTTCCCTCCATGTTCCCATGCGCCCAACTCCGCTCCTCCCTTTGGTTTTGAAATACCTCTTTCAGGCACGAGGCCCTCTCCCAAACCCTTAAGCCGCTGCCCTTCCTTTGCTCTTCTTTCATCCTTGAATCCAAATTTGTTGCCAGTCGCCCTGGCGGGTCTCTGCCGTGCCCAGCTCTGTTCCCCACTTTCGACCGTTTCAACCAAACAAAAGCGCCTGTCTTTGGTTTTGCCACATCTCCAGTTGGAAACAGTCCAGTTGGAATCCGTTCTCCGGCCCTGGAAGGGGCCGCTGCAGACGGGGCCCTTTCCTGGGATCCTCCCCTCCCGCTGCTCCCCGCGCAGCCCCCTTTGCCTGGATTCTCCCGGGCAGGTTGGCGGCCAGAGAGGGCGGGGGGGGTGGCGACTGTACCTGGAACGGCCGCTGCGGCGCCGGCCTCGGGAGGGGGAGGGCGGCCAGTTGCAGCTGAGCGCGGCTCTCTTTTGTTGAACCACAGCGAGATCTACAGGTCCAAGAAGGCATCCTCAGCCAGGGAAACCGGCGGCCAGCTGGCCCACACGGGAAGCTATTAAGCCGGTGCCTGGTGCGTCCCCAGAGCTGGATGCGACTCCTTGGGGATGCGACTCCTTGGGGCGCTCAATTGGCTTGCGCTTCGGCTCAAGCGGCTTGTGGATCGGTTGATCTATTTAAAAAAAAAGTCTAACCTACAGAGTGCAACAGTCGCGCTTTTGAAGACTAAGAAAGGGCAAAGGGATGTAGCTCTTTTCGCATCCGGAGCCACCCAGTCTCCCTTCCTTCCTCCGGCACACTTTTCCCCCTTTGGGGCAGACCAAGTTCGCCAGAAAGAAACCGTCGGTTCAGTTCCCCGGGCGGCTAAAATGGGCCTGTATGAAGCTAGCAAGCCAGAGGAGGTGCTTGGCAAAAGGTGCCCCCCCCCCCCCGCTTCTCTGGCATGGGCGCCAGGTTGGCCTCCCGGCTCAGCGCTCCGAGAGCAGGGCGAAACAGTCACTGGCCCATCCCCGCTGCGCCTTGCGGCGACCATAGCCTCGCGCCCCAGGCTCTAACGGGCGTGCCAAGCTTTCCCACCCCCCAGGCTGGGTTCAGTCCTGCCGCTTGGGGGCTGGGCGGGGAGGGAGGCGGCTCAGCCGAGGCCTTCAGGAGAGGCCTACCCACCACGAACCGGCCTGACCGGCCTCCTGGGAACTTGTCGGGCCCGCGGGCCTTCTAGATAGCCAGGAGAGGAAAAACGCGCGGCAGGGAGGGGTAGATTTTGCAAGCAGCCCCTTCGAACCCGGAAAGCCTCCCCCCGTGTGAGTGTGTGTGTATGTGTATGTGTTGGGGGGGGCTTTAAACCAGCTGGGAATATCCCCCCCACCCTCAAAGCGGTGAAAGTTGACTTCCACCTCTCCAAAAAGAAGGAGATTCGGCGTAAAGACACGGAGGTCCGCGCCCCGGTGTCTCCAAAGGCGAAGGAATGTTTATTTGTTTTTTTCCCAGGGTCCCTTTTCTGGCTTTCTTTGTTGCTTCAGATTGGCCGCCCCCGCCCCGAAGGCGCCCCTTTTAGCTGCGGCCAAACCCCTCGCCCGATTTAGCGCACCATTTCCAAGATATTTTGGTGGGACTACAGTGGCGGTGGTGGGGAGGGATTCTGTCCGGGGAATACAAGTCACGCCGCGATCTTAAAGCTCGAAAGTAGGAGCCCTAGAATGGGGCTTCGTCGCTTCTAGCTTAATAGGTTTAGGGAGAGCCAGGCGTCTATGACAACCCGACCCATCCACCGACCAGACCCCGCGCTAGGCGTTCCGTTCGCCCAGAAGAAAGTGGCCACCAACTTGGATCCGATCAGGTGTCACTTGGGAAAGGAGATCGATTTCAGGGGAATTGACTCCCCACCGACCTGGGCCGAGGGTCAACTTTCTAAGAAGTAAACGAGGCCCCGTTCAACCCACGGGAGTTCCCTGTGGCCTTTGGCAAAAGCGCCGGAGGGCACGATCCTGAGACATCCGGTAGGTTTTGCTTAGGATTACACCTTTAAGTCCATGCTTGAATGGTCTCATGGTAACTCCCTGGGACCCTTTGGAGGAGCCAAGCTGGGACTGCGGTGTGGGGAGAGGACGGGACCTGACCGTTCTAGGAGTCCAGTGCGGGGTTTCGGGTCAGATGCTGCACACAGTAGCCGCCCAGCTCCCAACCGCGCACAAAGGTCACCTTTCAAGGGGTTGTGGGGAGAGAGAGAGAGAGAGGAAGGAAGGACACGTGCAAGGCGACCGAAAACAGGGAGCCCTGGGAAATGCAGTATGGAACAGTCACCCCATTGACGGGGGAGATCCGCTGGAAGGGCGCCTTTCTCACTCTCAGCCCCTTCCAAAAAAAGGAAGACCTTTCTGGGGACGATCCAGCGAGGCCTAGCTTTGGCAGCCGCTGTGGGATGGGGGTGGGGAGAGATTTCGCGTTCCCTCCTCGAGAGAAAATAGGCTATGGCGGACCCTAAAACCTTAGATCCCGCGCAAAGGGTGCAATTCCCTGCTTTTGGCCTTTAGTGGAATAGCTATTGGGCCTCCAAAGCTTCCGAGGTATCCCTTTCCATTACAACTCTCTCTCTCTCACACACACACACACAGAGGCGCACACTCACCAAAGCCGAAACTCCTTTTAAAAGCCCCCTTGCCTCAGCTTTACCTCCCTACAGAATTGAAAAATATCTCACCCACCAAGTTCAGTAAATCATCTCTTTCCTTTAAAATACAAAACACACACACACACACACAAACCAGGGGATCGGCTTAATGCACAGGGGGAAACGGGATTTTTCTTTTGAAATGGCCAGCAGCTAGTGAAGCCGGTTGCACCGTCTCTCCTGGAGCCGGGCCTGTCCCGGGAGAAGTTCCTGCCTCGCCCCACCTGTTGAATTGTCACCTAAGGGCTGGGCTGCCGGTTGCAAGGCGCCGCTCCGCTATTTCCCGGCTCCTTTGAGCGGCCTGGGCGCTGCTGGGTCCGGCGCAAGATCGCCAAAGCAAAGAATTGGTACGTCTTTTGGGGCTGGATCCATTTCTCGGAGTTGCACACCGCAAGAGGAGGAAGGAAGAACGCAAGAGAGGGGAGAGGAAAAGAAGGGGAAGCGCTTTACCTGCCAGTCCCCCATTTTCGCGAGGAGTGACATGCTGGCTTCAGGCTGCCTATCGCCAGATCCCTGCCGGGCATGGAAGGAGGGATCCGCCCGCTCGCCTCTCCTGCGATCTCTTGAGGCAAAGCCTCCCTTTACCTGCCGCCAGGACGAACTCACCTGGTCATAAAGAGCAGGGTGCTACCTGCCCGCGCCTGCGCACTGGCGCTGGAATGCATTCGGCCAGCTCCCCTCCGGAGCTCCCAACCTGTCTCGGTGGATGATGGATTTACAGCAGAAGAAGGCAGCGTCGGAGAGGCCTTGCCCGGCCTCCCACCCGCTGCTTCTCTGGGGAACCCAGCCGGGGAGGGAGGGGGAGAGAGACCCAACCAGCCGTCCGTCAGAGATGCTGCTGCGGGGACCCCTTCTCCTATTGTCTGGCTGGGGAGCCCGGGAGAGAGAGACCCGGGGAGAGGGAGTGGGTGGAAGCCGGAGCAGAGCCCGGGAGATGGAGACGGGGAACCAAGAGGCCGAGAGAGGCGCTTCTGCAACGCGGGTCGTGGTAGCTTGGGGGGGGGGAGGGATGCGGGGGGCGCGGCTCGGTGCGGGCGCTGCAGCCGCGGAGGCGCAGAAGGCGCTAAGGACTGGCGGAGTTCTCCTGCCTGCTTGGACGGGCCCCACCGCCTCCACCGCCGCCGGCCGCAGCTTGTAGGGCCCCCTTTGGCAAGAAGGGACAGACCTCTGGCCTGGGGCGTCTTCAGGGCGGCAGATCTGGCGGCCGCCAAGCGCTGGAGGGGGGCTTTCATTCTCCCTCACCTCACCCCACCCGCAGAGCGGGTCCGTTTCGCCCGGCGTCCTTCGGCGCTCTTGGGAAGCCCCTGAGCCCAGCCCTGCAAAACCTGGCCTTGCCAGTCACCCGGTGGTGGTCCAAGGGCACGAAACTGGGCTTTGCAGAGGGAAACGCTGGGGTGGTTCTAAGGCTCGACTTGAGCGGGCTGGGGAAGCTTCCGTGCCGGCAGCCGGGTTCAGCGAGGCGCAGGGAAGCGCGCTGGGTTGCCCCCGACACCGGAGCTCTGAGTCCAAAGATTCAGACGGGGAGAAAAGGGGGAGAAGAGATGTTGGGAAGCGAACCCCAGGAAAGGGTGGAGCGGCTGGTTTTTACTTTGGGAGCCCTGACTTCGCTTTTGCCCGCTGAACCTCCCAGCCGGGAATAATCCCCAGAAGGCGTCTGTTTCGTCCCTTCGGTGGGGCAGAGGACGCCGGAGCTGACTTTCGTCACGCGCGCCTTCGTCTTTGATGTTGCTCGGTCTTAACGAACTTTCGGCAACTTTCTGCAAGATCTGTATGGCTCCCCCCCCCCACCACCCTTTAAAGACACAACATTAACACTTGGCTTGGGAAGCTTGGGGGGATTTTGTTTTCTTGACTGCAACAGGTTGAAAGTCTTATTTCTCAAGACTCCGGGTGTGCGCGAGAGTGCCTGGGCACAGGTGTTAAACATCACGTTCCTCCTGTTCTAGTAGGGGGGGGGCGTTTCTAGTAGGGGGGGTTTCCCATTAGACGAAAAAGAGAGTAAACTTGTCTGAGGAGGCGAAAATACTGCTAAGGCAGATCTTGGGCAGGGCGGGCCGCACTTTGCCAGGAAATTATTCGTCGAATGTTCCCATTTAGACTCCAGCGACTTCTGGTAAGGGACCCGAGAAGAGGTTCCGGAGATGGGTTTCTCTCCCTTAACCGGGGTTTAATGATTCGCCGGCGCTGCCTTCTAGCTTCATAGAGACCTTTTCAGCAGAGGGAGGGAGGGAGGGAGGGAGGGAGGAAGGAAGGAAGGAAGGAAGGAAGGAAGGAAGGAAGGAAGGAAGGAAGGAAGGGAGGGAGGGAGGGAGGGAGGGAGGGAGGGAGGGAGGGAGGGAGGAAGGAAGGAAGGAAGGAAGGAAGGAAGGAAGGAAGGAAGGAAGGAAGGAAGGAAGGAAGGAAGGAAGGAAGGAAGGAAGGAAGGAAGGAAGGAAGGAAGGAAGGAAGGAAGGAAGGAAGGAAGGAAGAAAGAAAGAAAGAAAGGAAGGAAGGAAGGAAGGTAGGTGAGGGTGGAAACTTTCAGCGTAAGACTGGGGTGGGAATGGCTCCGCTGTTGTTTTGCCTTTTTTCAGCTCGGGGGCAAAAAGTCAAACAGGTTTCCTGAGCAGAAGCGCCACCGGCAGCCTTCGGCCAGGACTCGCTATCATCAGATACGGGGTTTCAAAAGACTTGCTCCTTGGTCCTCCTAAATGCAGCTCTTCAAAAGCTTTCCTGGAGCCCGTCGCGGCTGCAGACCTGTTGCTTCTGCTTAACGAAGCTGCGGATTGAGCTCGTGGTCCCATCGAAGAGTCGAGCTGGCCGCGAGCGCTCCGACCGGACCTCCCTTGGGCTACACTCCACAACACCCGGCTGGAATCCGCTTCTTCCCTCCCCTGGACGGCCCTTGGGCCCGGATCTCTCCCTTCCCCCCACAGCCCCCCTTGGAAACGGCCCCCTTCCCGGAACAAGGAAGGTTTGCCTGCCTGTGCCCTTCGGGAAGGGGGCTCAGATAGCCCAGAGATAACCCAGCTTCAAGGGAGCATCGCTTCCCCCGAGGGCTCATCCCATTTGCAATCGCAGTGTTCCTGGGGGAGGTGTGTGGAGAAGGAAGGAAGGCAGGAATCCGGACTCCGGCCAGCATTTGCAAGTCAACAGCAGTCTCTGCTCCGGAGGATCGTGCGCCGCTGAGCAGAGAAGACCAGGCGCTGCGAAGAAGCCCCTGAGGCAGAGAGAGCTCCGCTTGGCTCCGGGATGGAACCTGTAAGGGTGGCCCTCGAAAGCTTGCCTTAGGAAGCAATATACTCCCTCCAAGCTGCGGAGGCTCGTGAGCAAAAACTCTGCTTTGTGAGCTACTGCCGTTAAAATAGATCCAGGAGGGCAGCCGCGTGGGTCTGAAGCAGCACAACAAAGTAGGAGTTAAGAGGCACCTTTAAGACCAACAAAGTTTTGTTTAGAAGGGAAGCTTTCATACGCATGCGCACTTCTTCAGACGACGGGATAGGGTACAGTGGGCTGAAATACATGGTGGGTTAAAAGTGTAAGCTGCTACAAGGGATCAATTGGCTACCCAGACCAAATGGTCTTCCAGTTTGTTACACGATTTTGCCATGTGATCCTTTGCGTCAGTTTACACTCTTAACCCACCAACTACATGCATTTCAGCCCGTTGTGCCCTCTCCCCTCGCCTGAAGAAGCGTGCATGCATACGAAAGCTTACATTAATAACACTTTGTTGGTCTTAAAGGTACCACCTGACTCCTACTTTGTTCTGCCATTAAAACTGTGAGCTGTTGCATAAATTAGTTTGCTCTGGGGCCGTTTTTCCTGAGCTAAGACAAAAATGTGTGAGTCGGAGGCTAAAAAAACGGAGCTAGCTCACACTAACTCAGCTTAGAGGGAATACTCAGTCAACCAATCAGTCAGTCAATCTTTATTGCAAGAGGGAACACTGTTAGGAATAATAATAAATGTAAAAGTGAAATGTAATTGTTGCTCAATTTTCTTGATTTCCCCCGCCTCTTCTCCCTCCCCCAAAGGAACAGCCCACTTGTCCCATTTCTGACAGGGGTGCTCAATCCCACTGAGGTCAATGGGATTTACTTCCGAGGTGCCTGATTTGTCGGGAGGTGCTCGCAGCGTTCCCCAGCAAGGGCTTCCCAGCAATTGAGCCTGGAGGCTTGCAGTCCCGCTGGACTAAATCGAGTTGACGGGTTCAAAGTCACCCAGCAACAAAGGGCTGGATCCCCGCCTCTGCCCCTGTGAAAGGCAGCAAGGGTTTTCCTCCAATCCTTCCAGCTCTTACTGCACAGTATTCATTCCCTGTAGTAAAATGGAAACAAGTCCTTGGGATTGTAAAGACCGATGTGATTCCTGTTGCTGTGTTGGTCGCAAACCGGTGGCCACTGCAACAAGCGTGATGCGAAGTCTCAGCGCAACCCGGGGGGGTCACAGCCCAGTCATCCGTAACACCGCGGTATCTTTGGGACCGGATGTAAGTACGTTTGGACTCATAGATTTCCCTTTAACCGAACTTCGTTTCCGAAGGTAGGTGTCCGCTGAAGGAAAATGCCATTGCCATCCATAGGATATCCTCTCACACTAAAACCTGATGGGAAATATACGTTGAATTCAGAGGCTTGGAGTGCCAATAATTGGAGTCGAGGCTTAAGTTTATCAAAAACCCCTCCTCGGATTAAACCAGAACGCTCCACTACAGTTTACATATTTGCTCTATTTGTACCCCGCCTTTCTGCCCAGTGGAAACCCAAGGCGGCTTACAAGCACCCTCTCCTCCATTTAATCCTCACATCAACTCTGAGAGTGAGGTTAGGGTGACCCTGGCCCGCACAGGTTGAGAGGTCAGGCTAGCCCATACAGCGATACAGCAAGTGGTCTAATCTAGATAAGGCAGGTTCTTATTTTCCTAAATCTCTCTAGCAGGGCATTTGGATTGTCCCCTTCCTCCAAAGAGCAAAAAGTGGCCAGGAGAGTCCCACCTGCCTCGTTTTAGTCCCCCCCCCCCAGCTGGCCGTTCATCCCAACTATGTGGTTAGCCCCCCCCCGCCACAATTTGCACAAAGGTACAATGGTCCCCCCTCCCACCGCGCACACATCTTCTGTTCGACTTTTTTTTTGGGGGGGGGGGACGCCGGCTGGCTTCCACTCATGGAGGAGGGTGCCGCAGACACAGACTGCCTACATTTGACACACACACCCCTTGCTAACTTAAGAGCTCGGCAATTGCAATAATAATGGAAGTAGGATAGGGGGTAATGGATCTTAAGCAGGAGTGGAATTCTAGCAGGGGTGGAATTCTAGCAGGAGTTCCTTTGCATATTAGGCCACACCCCCTGATGTAGCCAATCCTCCAAGAGCTTACAAAAAAGAGCCTTGTAAACTCTTGGAGAATTGGCTACATCAGGGGTGTGTGGCCTAAAATGCAAAGGAGCTCCTGCTAGAATTCCACCCCTGATCTTAAGAATTAACTTGTTTTTATTGTAAACTGTTTTGAGCAATGCGAGAAAGCGTGTGGTTAAAGAGTGTTGGGCTGTATCTGGGAGACTCGGGGGTTAGAAGCTGTGAGGCAGTCACATCCTCTGGCCCGAGTTTACCTCACAGGGTTGTTGTGCAGACAAAATTGGGGAGAGGGGAAGGGCGTTGTCCATTTTGGTTGAAAGGCGGCGTACAAATTAAGTACATGTTTTTGTTTTTTAAAAAAATGTTTCTTCCAAGCCATGTTCCCTCTAAGCTGTGGAGTCTTGTGAGCAAATATTCTACTTTGTTAGCTACTGGCATTAAAGTCGTGAGCTGCTAGCAATAAAATGGTGAGCTGCCGCATAAATTACTTTGCTCT